>NW_028243394.1:0-573767 GCF_964263255.1 Lissotriton vulgaris
TCCACCCTTTCCCCCTCTCTCCATCCCTCCCTCCACCCTTTCCCCCTCTCTCCATCCCTCCCTCCACCCTTTCCTCCCTCTCTCCATCCTCCCTCCCCCTTTCCCCCTCTCTCCATCCCTCCCTCCACCCTGTCCTCCCTCTCTCCATCCCTACCTCCACCCATTCCTCCCCCTCTCCATCCCTCCTTCCACCCTTTCCTCCCTCTCTCCATCCTCCTTCCACCCTTTCCTCCCTCTCTCCATCCCTCCCTTCACCCTTTCCCCCTCTCTCCATCCCACCTTCCACCCTTTCCTCCCTCTCTCCATCCCTCCCTTCACCCTTTCCTCTCTCTCTCCATCCCTCCCTCCACCCTTTCCCCCTCTCCATCCGTTCCTCCACCCTTTCCCTTCTCTCTCCATCCCTCCCTCCACCCTTTCCCCCTCTCTCCATCCCTCCCTTCACCCTTTCCTCTCTCTCTCCATCCCTCCCTCCACCCTTTCCCCTCTCTCCATCCCTCCCTCCACCCTTTCCTCCCTCTCTCCATCCCTCCCTCCACCCTTTCCTCCCTCTCTCCATCCCTCCCTCCACCCTTTCCTCCCTCTCTCCATCCCTCCCTCCATCCTTTCCCCCTCTCTCCATCCCTCCCTCCACCCTTTCCTCCCTCTCTCCATCCCTCCCTTCACCCTTTCCCCTCTCTCCATCCCTCCCTCCACCCTTTCCCCCTCTCTCCATCCCTCCCTCCACCCTTTCCTCCCTCTCTTCATCCCTCCCTCCACCCTTTCCTCCCTCTCTCCATCCCTCCCTCCACCCTTTCCTCCCTCTCTCCATCCCTCCCTCCACCCTTTCCTCCCTCTCTCCATCCCTCCCTCCACCCTTTCCTCCCTCTCTCCATCCCTCCCTCCACCCTTTCCCCCTCTCTCCATCCCTCCCTCCACCCTTTCCCCCTCTCTCCATCCCTACCTTCACCCTTTCCCCTCTCTCCATCCCTCCTTCACCCTTTCCCCTCTCTCCATCCCTCCCTCCACCCCTTTCCCCCTCTCTCCATCCCTCCTTCCACCCTTTCCCCCTCTCTCCATCCCTCCCTCCACCCTTTCCTCCCTCTCTCCATCCCTCCTCCACCCTTCCTCCCTCTCTCCATCCCTCCCCTCTCGTCCATCCCTCCTCCACGCTTTCCTCCCTCTCTCCATCCTCCCTCCACCCTTTCCTCCCTCTCTCCATCCCCCTCCCTCTCTCCATCCCTCCCTCCACCCTTTCCCCCTCTCTCCATCCCTCCTTCCACCCTTTCCCCCTCTCTCCATCCCTCCCTCCACCCTTTCCTCCCTCTCTCCATCCCTCCTTCCACCCTTTCCTCCCTCTCTCCATCCCTCCCTTCACCCTTTCCCCCTCTCTCCATCCCTCCTTCCACGCTTTCCTCCCTCTCTCCATCCCTCCCTCCACCCTTTCCTCCCTCTCTCCATCCCTCCCTCCACCCTTTCCCCCTCTCTCCATCCCTACCTCCACCCTTTCCTCCCTCTCTCCATCCCTCCTTCACCCTTCCCCCTATCCCCATCCCTCCCTCCACCCTTTCCCCCTCTCTCCATCCCTCCTTCCACCCTTTCCTCCCTCTCTCCATCCTCCCTTCACCCATTTCCCCCCTCTATCCATCCCTCCTTCCACCCTTTCCTCCCTCTCTCCATCCCTCCTTCCACCCTTTCCTCCCTCTCTCCATCCCTCCCTTCACCCTTTCTCCCTCTCTCCATCCCTCCTTCCACCCTTTCCTCCCTCTCTCCATCCCTCCCTTCACCCTTGCCTCTCTCTCTCCCATCCCTCCCTCCACCCTTTCCCCCCTCTCCATGCGTCCCTCCACCCTTTCCCCCCTCTCTCCATCCCCCCTCCCTCCACCCTTTCCCCCCTCTCCACCCTCCCCCACCCTCCCCCTCCATCCCTCCTCCACCCTTTCCTCCCTCTCTCCATCCCTACCTCCACCCTTTCCTCCCTCTCTCCATCCCTCCCTTCCCCCTTTCCTCCCTCTCTCCATCCCTCCCTTCACCCTTTCCCCCCTCTCCATCCCTCCCCCCACCCTATCCCCCTCTCTCTCATCCCTCCCTCCACCCTTTCCTCCCTCTCTCCATCCCTCCCTCCACCCTTTCCTCCCTCTCTCCATCCCTCCTTCACCCTTTCCTCCCTCTCTCATCCCTCCCTCCACCCTTTCCTCCCTCTCTCCATCCTCCCTCCACCCTTTCCTCCCTCTCTCCATCCCTCCTTCACCCTTTCCTCCCTCTCTCATCCCTCCCTCCACCCTTTCCTCCCTCTCTCCATCCCTCCCTCCACCCTTTCCTCCCTCTCTCCATCCTCCGTCCACCCTTTCCCCCCTCTCTCCATCCCTCCTTCCACCCTTTCCTCCCTCTCTCCATCCCTCCCTTCACCCTTTCCCCTGTCTCCATCCCTCCTTCCACCCTTTCCTCTCTCTCTCCATCCCTCCCTTCACCCTTTCCTCTCTCTCTCCATACCTCCCTCCACCCTTTCCCCCTCTCCATTCGTCCCTCCACCCTTTCCCCCCTCTCTCCATCCCTCCCTCCACCCTTTCCCCCTCTCTCCATCCCTCCCTATATCCTTTCCTCCCTCTCTCCATCCCTACCTCCACCCTTTCCTCCCTCTCTCCATCCCTCCTTCACCCTTTCCTCCCTCTCTCCATCCCTCCCTTCACCCTTTCCTCCCTCTCTTCCATCCCTCCTTCCACCCTTTCCCCCTCTCTCCATCCCTCCCTCCACCCTTTCCCCCTCTCTCCATCCCTCCCTCCACCCTTTCCTCCCTCTCTCCATCCCTCCCTCCACCCTTTCCCCCTCTCTCCATCCCTCCCTCCACCCTGTCCTCCCTCTCTCCATCCCTACCTCCACCCATTCCTCCCCCTCTCCATCCCTCCTTCCACCCTTTCCTCCCTCTCTCCATCCCTCCTTCCACCCTTTCCTCCCTCTCTCCATCCCTCCCTTCACCCTTTCCCCCTCTCTCCATCCCTCCTTCCACCCTTTCCTCCCTCTCTCCATCCCTCCCTTCACCCTTTCCTCTCTCTCTCCATCCCTCCCTCCACCCTTTCCCCCTCTCCATCCGTTCCTCCACCCTTTCCCTTCTCTCTCCATCCCTCCCTCCACCCTTTCCCCCTCTCTCCATCCCTCCCTTCACCCTTTCCTCCCTCTCTCCATCCCTACCTCCACCCTTTCCCCCTCTCTCCATCCCTCCCTTTACCCTTTCCTCCCTCTCTCCATCCCTCCTTCCACCCTTTCCTCCCTCTCTCCATCCCTCCCTTCACCCTTTCCTCTCTCTCTCCATCCCACCCTGCACCCTTTCCTCTCTCTCTCCATCCCTCCCTCCACCCTTTCCCCCTCTCCATCCGTCCCTCCACCCTTTCCCCCCTCTCTCCATCCCTCCCTCCCCCCTTTCCTCCTCTCTCCATCCCTCCCTCCACCCTTTCACCCTCTCTCCATCCCTCCCTTCACCCTTTCCTCCCTCTCTCCATCCCTCCCTTCACCCTTTCCTCCCTCTCTCCATCACTCCCTCCCTCCGTCCGTTCCTCATGAATGGAGGTTTTGTAGTGGTTTGCTCAGATCAGAAAGAGAATCTCAGTCTTTGCCGGATGAAGCTACCGCTGCTCTGCTCATTTTCTGTATCTGCTACAAGACTATCAGAGGATCAAACGGTAAAAATAAAAGCGGTTGAACTCAAACTTAAAGTAATATGTCCACTAGTATGTACAAAAAGAGACTACATGACCTGTATAAATTCATGAATTTAGCGAATACCTGAAGGCATCAAAAATAGAAAAACTAAACAAAGCAAGCAAAGCAAGAGGAGCATATCAGTGCTATAACAAAGGAGGGAGTGGAGAGGTGGTGTCCTTCACGAACACCGGGGGTTAATTCGACAACAGGATCCACCGTTGAAGGATTAATTAAATTCAGGGTGATGTGCATTTCCTACATCGTGTTTCTTAAATACCCCTCACACACCAAAAGGGCCCTTGATGTCACGCTTCATCATAGGGGTCTACGCACCCCTCTACGGGCTGCGGCATAGTGCTACCTGCGAATACGCGGGAGCACTGACCTTTTTCACTATGTGTGCTGAGGAAGTGAGTGAGAGAAAGGGTCAGGAGTGAGTAATAAGTGAATATTAAAAAATACCTAGCTCCTGTTGAGTAGAAAACTATAATATTCCATGGTGCCGGTATTGTTTTAAAGGTGTGAGACAGAGGTGTGTTGTGTCACTGTACAAGACCTTCTGCGTGTGTCAACATGTTTCGAAGCGTGCTGCTTCTTCAGATCCCTACCCTACTCACATATCATGTATGACAATGTCATCAATGGTTAGATACAAATTAAACAGGTAGTGAGGGCTACATGTAGGAGAAACTATTGTCTCAATCTAAAATACGATACCATAAGCAGGTAGCATCAGGCCGCGTCCCGTAGAGGGGTGGGAAGACCCTTATGCTGAAGCATGACACCAAGGACCCTTTTGGTATGTTAGGGGTATTTAAGAAACACAATGTGATTCAAACAAATGTAGGAAATGCACATCACCCTGGATTTGAGTGTATCAGTACACCAGGGATGAATACATTCTGGAAGGGGCAAGAAACATAAACAGTGATGAATGCAGTGCCTCAGACTGGTCAGCTGGCCCCTAAATAGGAAGTTATACAAGCTCAAATTTGGGGACAAAAAAGAAACACCAGAGATTTCAGAAGAGGCAGGAGAGACCAACTGTGGTTCAACTATGGGCCACCAGTTGGATCCCCATACTACATGCACCCACCACAAATGACTGATCCAAACTATGACATCTTGGGTGACAATGATTTGCCCTACAGAGCCCCATGCTTCCTTTTGTAGGAGAGGCCGAGGACCACAGAGAACAAGACGCAAAACAGTTGGAAACATCCAATGAAAGGAAGACCAGAACCCCTCAGAGAGTGACCACCCACAGTATGTTCACCTCTGAAAGAGTAATCTATTGGGTCGTGTGCCCATGTGGACTCGGCTATGTGGGCATGACTTGTAGGAGGGTTAATCCCAGAACCTGCAAACATTGCAGTAACATACGATAACAAAAGAGAAACCACCAAATGAGACATGCGCATGCACACATTGAGTTGAACTAGTTTGTACTGGAACAACTTGAGAACAACAGCAGCTCAGAGAATATCCTGTTTAATAGAAGACAAGGACTACAGACACATAGGAAAGGCGTCAACCAAGAGATCCCTCAGAGCGCATTCAGCTAACAGGGCCACTTGGGCACACTGCCACCTGAGATGCTCAGCATGGTCATTGCAGACCAGCAATAAAAACATTATGCTCATTTCCCTACTTCTATTCATTTATGTCATGTACACAGGGGTTTGTTGTGTCACTTAGATTTACCCCGGAATAGTCATACCATATTAGCTACCATCTAATTCACAGTGGAATTTCTTGAATCATTTGTCTGTTTTAGATGTTGAATATTTTACGATTTTGCAATGTTTTCATATTTGGATATTTTCAATGAGGTAGTTATCTTGCAGGCTATGAAATAACTGCACTCTTCCATTTTTTACATCTTATCCATATTTCACGATCTTAAACGGCATTACTGCAATGAGCAAGGGCAGGAATAATCTCTTTATCACCACGCCGCACGTAAACCAGTAAATAGTTCCAGTGTGGGCGACCATCCTGGAAAGTTAGGGGTCTAGTTTTGACTGGCACTTACCCGAAGCCTGTCTGTTTTGACCTGAGGACACAAGGCTGCATTTGCACTCTTCCAGGCCTTGTAATCATTAATATGAAGGCTCCAAGGGCGGATACTAGGTCTTGAGCCAACTGGGGACACATGACAGTCACAAGGATCTGAGTTTAATGCATATTTCTTTTGCTCACCACTCCACCCATTTTGGACCCAGCCATATGCATGTATTGTATTGGCATTTATATAGCGCACTACTTACCCGGAGGGTCCAAAGGCGCTTCGACCGCTGCGAAACCCTTCCTGGCTTCCCTGAGAGATGGTCCCTTAACCACTTGGCTGCTAAGGCAATATTTTACTTTTCATTGAATTTCCATTGAAATCAATGGAAAGTCCATGACGAGTTACCCTTGTCATTAGCGGCGAAGAGGTTAATGGGTATCTCCAGGGTGAGACCAGGCATCCCCGGCGGTCTGGTGGGGCCGTTAGTGAAGATGAGGCAAGCTAATGCCCAGAGTTGCCGAGTGTGATCGCTGATCAGAGTGGGCACCGAGGCGAGAGAATTGTCGAGTCCGCTGACCCTGGTCCAGAAACCTGCCGCGCCGGGAATCGAACCCCGGTCCCGGGCCGTCCTCTGCTCTCGGGTTTGCCGCCTCTAACCAGTGAGCCACACTGCTTCACTCTATATGCAAATCAGTCTTCACCCTGTTCCTTGTGGGAACAGTCAAGCCCGAGCTGCCAAGCGAGCACCTCACTGGACCGTAAACAAGCATCCTTGGACCGGTCTCAGGGCATCACCCTTCATCAGCCAGGCTAGCTTGAATCCAGTGCTGTAGTGAGCACAGGACCCACGTCTGGGCATACCCTTCCCTCTTAGGGCGAGATATGCAAAAGAAGCAATTGATGGACCGAATGCTGGACAATGCAAACATTCACCCGAGTCACAAGGATCTGGGTGTAATCCATCATTCCTTTGCTCACCACCCACCTCAGTTTGGACCCAGCCATATGCAAATCAGTCTTTACCCTGTCCCTTGTGGCAACAATCCAGCATGAACTGCCAAGCAAGGACCTCCCTGGACTGGAAACAAGCATCCTGGGACTGGTTTCAGGGCATCACCCTTCATCAGCCAGGCTAGCATGAATCCAGTGGTACAGTGAGCACGGGACCCATGTCTGGGCATACCCTTCCCTCTTAGGGCGACATATGCAAAAGAAGCAATTGATGGACCGAATGCTGGACAATGCAAACATTCACCCTCAGTCACAAGGATCTGGTTTTTTTCCATCATTCTATTGCTCACCACACCACCCCAGTTTAGACCCAGCCATATGCAAATCAGTCTTGACCCGTTTCCTTGTGGGAACAGTCAAGCTCTAACTGCCAAGCCAGGTCCTCCCTGGACCAGAAACAAGCATCCTGGGACAGGTCTCAGGGCATCGCCCTTCATCAGCCAGGCTAGCTTGAATCCAGTGGTGTAGTGAGCAAAGGGGCCCACGTCTGGGCATACCCTTACCTCTTAGGGCGACACAAGCAAAAGAAACAATTGATGAACGGAATGCTGGACAATGCAAATATTCACCCCCAGACACAAGGATCGGGGGTTAATCCATAATTCTTTTGCTCACCACATCACCCCAGTTTGGACCCAGCCATATGCAAATCAGTCTTGACTAAGCATGGGCGGATTTTGCAAATCTGGCGTTCGCAAATTTTGCGAATTTGCGAATTCGCAATCCGCAAAATCCACGAATTCTCACGAATTTGCAGATTTTTTTTTTGTGTTTGCAAGGATTTCTGCCAGTTCGCGAGGGTTTTGTACCAGTTCGCAATTGCGAGCTTACATGTCGGCTCGCAACGGTCGCGATTATGTTGTTTCTACGTCTGGTTCATCATCACAGGTTCCCAGCACCCTCTGTTTCACCCCTGCCACCCTCTGTTTCACCCATGCCACCCTCTGGTACATCAATGCCACCCTCTGGTTCATCATCACTGTAGATTATGGGGGGGGGGGAAGCAAGCACACCTGCCCTGCTTCAACTGACATGAATTAATTTGGGGTTGATGTATTAATGTGTCACTGTTTTAAAATTCCAGTCTGGCACCTGCTTCCTTATCTGTAATTTGCTTTCTGTTGCAGTGCAATTTTTTTCCAGGACCTTTGAGGCCTACTTGTAGCTATTCTGTGAGCCTGCTGTGAGGGTCAGAGCAGGGTCATACAATTGTTGCAACTAGCAACTGAACTCTGGAGTGCCCCCAGTCAGGAACCACTACAGGCAATGGTTACTAATGATGAATTTGAACTTTTGCACCTGCTGAATGCTTTCACTTTTGCAAAACTCGTTTTTCTGCAGAACAGCATTACAGCAACAGTAATGCCCCAAACAAGCTTACTTGTGAAAGTTGATTTCTAATCCAAAAGTGATCCAAAGAAAGTCAAAAGGCCTCAAATCCAAAAAAGTGCTGGCACATGTCAACCTGAGAAGTTATTCTGATAAAAATCATCATTTTCAGAAGGTCTATGCTACTTGCTAGGGGATTTCTTGTGCAGAATTGCAATTTTTGTAATTTTGCGAGTGCGAGATTGTTGCTGCCCGCCGCACCTACATGTTCACAATTGGGACGGGTATGTCCAGACGTGGGTGCCGTGCTCTCCATGTCACTGGAGTCAAGTTAACCTGGCTGATGAGGGCTGAAGGTCCGAAACCCGTCATCGAATGCTTGTTTCCAGTCCAGGGAAGACCTGGCCTGGCTGTTGGGGCTGGACCACTGGGTGCAGGGTCAAGACTGATTTGCATATGGCTGGGTCCAAACTGGAATGGCATGGTGAGCAAAAAACAATGGGTTTAGGCCCACATCTCTAATGATATTTTCAGCAAAAATACTTTTAACAATATTTTTAACAACTATGTTACAAACACCACAAAAATATTATATCATCCCTGCGAGAATCTTGATAACAATATATTCTACATCACAATAGTCTTGCAATTATATTTTTTATCATGATTTTACAAATAATATTTATGTGACCTACAAAAGGGAACATTTATACAGAACAATCCTGGGAGATAAGGAGGTGCAAAATATTATCAGAGAAGAGAATGAAGACCAAATTGCATCTATCTATCTATCTATCTATCTATCTATCTATCTATCTATCTATCTATCTATCTATCTATCTATCTATCTATCTATCTATCTATCTATCTATCTATCTATCTATCTATCTATCTATCTATCTATCTATCTATCTATCTATCTATCTATCTATCTATCTATCTATCTATCTATCTATCTATCTATCTATCTTTCTATCTATCTATCTATCTATCTATCTATCTATCTATCTATCTATCTATCTATCTATCTATCCATCTATCTATCTATCTATCTATCTATCTATCTATCTATCTGTCTGTCTGTCTGTCTGTCTGTCTGTCTGTCTGTCCGTCCACCCAACTCCCACCCATCTATCTATCTAACTATCCATCTAACCACCCACCCAGACGTCCGTCCATCCATTCACCCACCCATCCATCCATTCATCCACCTGCCTGCCTGCCCGCCTACCCACCTGTCTATCTGTCTCTCAAAACTAAAACCATACTACTCTCACCATGACAGCAGAATACACATTTATTACACATTATTTTGAATATTTTATCTACTACATTATTTTACATACAAAATTGACCAACTAAAAGAGTCCAGATGACCTCCCCTGGCTGTGGGGATTAATCTGGCTTCTTTAGAACAGTTTATCAGGACTATCTTGTCATATTGTGTGCAAGATAATGTTGCAAATGAATCAATCACAATGAAAGTGTAGTGCATATACTGCATGGCAGAGTCTAACAACAGCCCCACCCTTTTCAACAGAACAAGTTTTTCTAGATTAAGAGACAAGTAACAAACATTTGAATCTTAGAAGAAATGAGCGACACATGTGCCATAACGTATGTTTATCACAGGTGTTGTTGCATTTTTATACACAAGCTCATGACGTATTTGAAGTTTCATGCATTGGCATCATCACACACTGAACACTGCTTGATGAATTGTTTGCCAAGCTGATGATGAACATAATCTACTAGCAGAGTCCATGAGCTGCTGAACTGTAAGCTAGGTATGCAAAAAGGAAACCAAATTCCTAATGTTTACTTTTAATTCCTTAACATTTTCTGGCCAACCTTAGTCCACAGTGGTAAGGACGGCCGCCAGGAGAATTTCTCTCCTCAGAAGCGGGACAACTATGATAGGGCCAGTAAGTGTTTGTCATTATATATTGTATTAGATACTTTGGGGCATATTTACAAGCCCCTTTTGCTTTTTTGTGATGGTGATAGGGGCCTCGCCTTATTTACAAGGCAGTGTTAAGCCAGTTATTGTGACAGTGCTGCCTTGCAAATAAGGCTCCATTTTACGATGTACTGAGCGTGAAAAGGGAGGGCAATGGGAGTTGCTGAGGGCGTTCCCCCGCAACACGCATTGACGCTCCCCCTATTTACAAGGGCAGGCTAAAAAGGAGGCAGCACCAAAATTAAGACCATGGAAAACCTGGTCTTAAGTTGGCGAAATGAGGAGAAATGCTTTATTTCTCCTCGTTTTTGCTGTTTCGATTTGTGCTGCCTTGTGCACCACACATAGAAACAGCAAAATGCCTATGATTGTTTATGTGCAGGAAGGTGTCCCTTCCTGCACATAAACAATGACTGTTTTGCAACTTCTATGTGTGCTTCTTTAAGTAGCACACATAAAAGTTACAAAACGGCATTTGACAGTTGTTTCTGTGCGGGAAGGACAACCTTCCTGCACATAAACAATCTTCCCCTGCTCCCAGACACCCTTGCACTATGGTGCAAGAGTGCCAGTGCTGCCTCTAGGCACCTAAACTAAGCGCCAGTGTAGGGGAAACAAAGAGCAGAACCATATTGTTGTGTATATGATGCAGCCCTGCATTTCTGAAGCGACACAGCATGTTGTTAGCCTTCTTGGCTGACCGACACGCTTCGCCACCTTCTTGTAAATATACCCCATTTGTTTCTACATCACAATGAATAATGAGTGCCACAAATTCAAGGACAAGCGACAACATCTTGCACCCACATTGCATGTCGTGTGTCAAGTGGGTATTTAGACAGTAGGAGCTTACATTATAATTTGTTTATTATTTTTCTTTTTTCAATCTTTCAAGTTATTCCTGAAACTTGAAGAATATTTACTCTAAACAGCATCATTTACAATAAGACACAAAAGTGTAATATATTGATTTTACCCACATATCCTTAAAACCACACAACTCAGAGGTAGTTTTAGGTAGTTTAAATTAGTAGGGCCACTACACTGATGAATGCCTAAATCCTCTCAAAACTGATATAGAGGCAGAAACATGTCAACAATGCAGACATGTGGAGTCCTAATATCTCCTCTTATACATAACTTTGTAACAGGGAGTTATAAACACATCTAGTGCTAATTTACCATGACGATATTTTGCTCTGTTGGCCCTACTATAGTCCTGCAGCTTTAAGAGAACTTCATAGTCAGGTACATCTTTGGTGGAGCAGTAGAGCTTACACTCTACTTGAATGTGGGGCAACATGTGGCCATCTGTTCCCTTAAGAGCTATAAATCCACCATTCCATTAAGCATCTGAGTGTAGGAGGAACAGACCCTGCAATTACAACAAACCACTTTGTTAAGGTAAGTGTTAGATCCTAGTTGGGCATGTCTTCTCGACAGCTTTCATGTGAGCGTCTGTGTCCCGCGAGACAGAGGGCGTCCCCCACCACTGTAAATGTCTTCAGGGTTGCTTGATATGGATCTGCAGTGTCATGGTTGCATTAATGCAGCTGCAGTGAGCTGTGACTGTTGTCAGGAGGTGTGTTCTTAGGAGGGGTGCTGTGAGTGTACCACATTGTAGGTGGCACACTGTCAGTGCACTTCCTGACAGCTACTTTGCATCGGAGCCCGCGTCTATAATACAGCGCAGGTGCAGAAACAAAGGGATTCCCCCATTTGCATGGGTCCATGTCCCAGTGCAAATGAGGCACACCCACCCTCTAGCACCAGCGCTATCTGTATTAAGGAAAGGTCCGCATAACTGACTGCGGTACTTTCTGTAATACTGAAGTGCCCGGGGAGCACGCAAAGCTGGCACACATTCCCACTGAGCCCCAAGGGCACTTTCCATTATACAGCCCCAGATCCTACTTAAGACAGGCTAACATGTATTGATTTCCCCTGTCCTCATCCACCATTTGAGGCATATCATTCCCAGGCACAGAAAAGAATGTGGCCAGAGCTGGCAACTTTATAACTGGGGAAGCAGTTTTGAGTCACGGTGTCGGATCAGCATTTTGTGATTCCATGCAAAAAGGAAACACATATTTTTTACTTTTCTGTAGCCGTGTCGAATATTAGTCACCAGGCCAGCGATAAATTAGGCTCTTGTCCAAAATGTTAATATACAGATCTTGATGCAATTTAGGTAGCCTGAAAGAGTTCTGAGTTGGTTTTTAGCACTAGCCACTGAGTGTGATCTGGAAGCATAAATGCCACAGTAGGCAACAGGAGGTGACAGTAGGGTTGCATAGATGTAAAACAAAATATTTGATGAAAACGTCTCTTATAAGTCACTTTCCTTTGCAATCAATTTCCTAACATTATTTTTCTGGTCCATTGTTTACAGGTGGAGCTGATGAGATCCGATTGGTGAATTCCAGGGACCTCTGCAGTGGAAGGGTGGAGATCAAACACGAGAATCGCTGGGGGACGGTCTGTGATAACAACTGGGATCTGAAGGATGCTGAGGTGGTCTGTAGACAACTAAACTGTGGAGCAGCATCCAGAGCGGAAACACAAAATGACATATTTCCGTGTGGATGAGTGACGTCAGGTGCACGGGAGCAGAAAAGTCTCTCTTCGATTGTCCATGCGCTTCCTGGGGAGTCAGCAGCTGCACATCCAGGAGGGATAGCGGAGTGAAGTGCAGAGGTAAGAGAAGCCATCAGCAATCCTTAAACTCCATCGAAAAGTCACAAACGAATTAAAAAAGTACAGTTGGATTAATCAAAAGCGCTGCTGTCATGACAACATCATATTACTATTGAATATAACCACACCCAAAGAGATTGTCTGAAAGAACGTAGTATTAATCTGAGTATGTCCTCCCACCTCTCCCTGCCTCCCACCACTTATACCATCCCATCCCTTTGCCATCGAGACACCCAACCATCCGTGTTCTGCCCTACTCTCTCTCGAAAATAAGCTATGCTCTCTCATCACCTCCATCTCCCAGCTTGTAGCTTCCATTTCACTTTTAAGCTCTAAGATTTCAACTTTCCCATTCTCATCAACTACTCTGGAAAACTCTCACCTTCCCACGAGATGCTCCTCGCCCCCTCACACCATCATAGCCAAGCATAACCTGTCGTCTGCAAACATCGCAAACTCGCACAAGCCTTTGAACGCCACCCTTCTTCAACCAGCATCTCTGAGTAACCCAATTACCTACTCTATTCCAACCATCTCTTCTGTCAGAACCAAGCATCTGCCTAGACACTCCTGTGCACCCCCATATAGGTATAATATCCCTATCACACTTCTTTGCCCAAGTTCCCCCGTCACCAAAACAGTCTCAACAGAACTGCGCTGCCTGCTTCACAACTGTAGATCTGCAATAAAACACAAACTCGAAATCTCTGATACCATCACCCTTCACAATATTGACCTGTTCTTCTTAACAGAGACCTGGTTCAACGATACCTCTGAATCCATGTTTGATCCCCTACTACCCACTGGCTACTCTATTTTCGGGAATGATAGACCTATCAAAGTTGGGGGAGGTGTTACAGTTATCTTTAGAAACTCCCTTCAACTCAAGGCTTTTCCCATCAGCGCATTCCGCACTTTTGAATCTCTATCTCTTGAGCTTCAACTACACCACCGCTCACCCCTTAGATTCCATGTCATATACCGCCCACCTGGCAGCGGCCCTTCATTTATGGAGGTACTCACTGACTTCATCAGCGACCAATACGCACAAAGTGACAATCAGACCTTCGTGGGTGACTTCAATCTCCACTGGGGCTCCCTGCAAGACTCTTCCGCGAACTTGCTGGCCTCCTTCCTCTCTACAAATGATCTTACCCAACACTGCACAGAATCAACACACTCTAAGGGCTCTATCCTGGACCTTGTTATTTCTAAAGCAGGCATGCTTTCTATCGCTACCCCTGTTCACGTAGACTGGTCTGACCACCTCCTCATTCCATTCTCTCTTCTCCTAGCACACTCTATTACTCTTGGCCAACCTAAGAGGGCTACCTCCTGGTTCCGTGACGCTAAGAATATTGACACTGTTTCCCTCTGTGAATCAGCTTTGCTGTCACTTCCAAGGCTAGACCCGAACCTAGATGTTGATGATCTCACCTCACAATGCCTCTCAGTCCTTGCAGTCAAAATCAATAGCGTTGCTCCTCTCCAAAGCAAAAATAAAAGGCCCATTCCCTCAGCACCATGGTTCAGCAAATCCCTATATGAAGAAAGGAAGCACCTAAGATGCCTGGAGAAACAATGGAGGCAAGCACCCTCCACCGATAATTTGGCCACGCTTCGTTCAGCAAGATCCGAGTACCACAAGCACATCTTCCTTGGGAAAGCATCACACTTCAGAACCCTCCTTGAAAAATAGACCCAAAAAACTAATTGATCTCATCAAGACCTCTAACTACTCTCCCCCAACCTCCAAATTGGAGTATTCTACAAAGAAAGCTGCTGATTTCGCTGTATTCTTTGACAAAAAAGTGAAATCACTTGTGGTTCAGGTCGCTCATCCTAGCCCTCCAGAGGAGCGCAAATCACTAGCCATCTGGCAGAACTTCGACCCCATCTCTGAAGATGTCCTCCTCAAGTGCATCCTCGAAACAAAGCCCTCCAACCACTCGCTCGACCCCATCCCCAGTGCCATTGCCATTAACTTCTATACCCTTTCTCTTTCCTATTGGACCACTCTGGTCAACCTCTCCCTCTGCCAAGGCTCCCTTCCTGTTCCCTTCAAAACTGGGCAGGTCACCCCTCTGCTTAAAAAACCCACTGCATATACGAATGACCTCAACAACTTCCGCCCCATCACTAACCTACCCTTTCTTGCGAAGATCACAGAAAGATGTGTTGCGAAACAACTCTCACGTCATATCAAGGACAATGATCTTCTTGACAATTTTCAGTCCGGCTTCATCCAAAACTGCAGCACTGAAACTGCCCTGCTGCAAGTGATCGATGACGCGCTGAGAATACTAGACTCGGGGGGTCTTGTCTTCTAATTCTCCTTGACCTTTCGGCAGCCTTTGACACTGTCAACCACAACACCCTCCTCAACACCCTTCAACAGAGAATGGGCATTGAGGGCACCGTGCTTAAATCGTTTGCTTCTTTCCTTTCTGATAGATCCCACATGATCAAAATAGCGGACAGTCTTTCACCTCCTTTGGCGGTGGGTCAAGGTTTTCCCCAATGCTCTATTCTTGCACCCACATTGTTCAATCTCTATTTGGAACCTCTGGGAAATCTCCTAAGTAAATATGGGGTCAACTATCACCTCTACGCTGACGACACTCAAATCTACCTCAAGGTTGCCTCCACTCATGATCTCTCCGTCCTAAGCTCTACCCTCGACTCCATTCATAACTGGATGTCAACACATCAACTGATTCTGAACCCCTCCAAAACTGAGTTCCTCCTCCTCTCCTCCTCACTTTCTCCTCCCCCGGTGCAATAATGGATGGACCAGATGAATCTGCTGGACACTAAACCCATCATTGTCGACAGCGCAAAATCCCTTGGTGTCATACGCGACACAAACTCAATCTACTCTCCCACATTAATTCAATTGCAAAGTCTGCCCGATACCAACTGCGCCTTCTTTGGGGGATTCGTCGCTTCTTCCCGGTGCATGACCTCAAAACTCTGGTCCAATCGCTGGTCCTCTCCAGACTGGACTACTGCAATTCTCTTCTGACTGGCCTCCCCAAATCCCACCAATCCCCCCTTAAGTCTGTTCTACATTCAGCAGCTTGTTTCATTTATGGGGCCAAAAGAAGCGACCACATCACCCCCATGTTATCCTCCCTAACCGGCTCCCCATCGAGGCTAGAGCTATCTACAAGACTGCCTGCATCACCCACAAAGCCTTGCACCCCTCCTCTCCGTGCTACCTGGCGAATAAACTGAAACTCTCTGGAGGCTCTAGACCATCACGAAATGCAGAAAATCTACTGCTTGACAATCCCACTTTCAAGAAGGAGAGATCGATGGCCCAATCCTTTTCAGGCAGCGCAGTGAGAATCTGGAACTCACTTCCCCCTCAGCTCTGGACCACCACCTCCTCCCAGGCCTTCAAATCTGACCTCAAAGTTCTTCTTCTTCAAAGACATTTCCAAATGTAATCCTTGCCCCCTCTACTATCTGAAGGAAGCCCTTCAACTACTGAAAAATCTACTTTACATGACTATGGAAGTGTCTTCCCAGTGTGTTCTTGTGGTTTGAGAGTCTGCCTTTTATTGCATTATTATCCTTCTTCCTGTGTCTGGGACTCGTGTGTAACTTGCACCCGTCACTTTCTCCTGTAACACACTGTTTTCTACCTCCTACATTTGTTTGTTTCGATATCTGCACAAGTGCCACTAGTGCCTACGTAACGTTTGTTCTTGTGCTGGAGTGTCCTCCATATATTGCAGTATTATACCTCTATGTTTATTTTGTACGCTTTTTGTAACCTGCACACGTCACTTTTTCCTCCTGCAATGCACCGTTTGCTACCTCTTGTATTTTGTTAACTCACGATTGTCACTTTTGTAATGCACCGTTTGCTACCTCTTATAATTTGTTGGCGCACGATTGTCATTTTTGCTTCATTTAATGTAACGTTAGCTTTTGTTTTTTGCTCACTTGTAATGTTCTCATGTATCAGTTCTGTTCCTATTGTGAAGCGCTCTGACACCTTCGGGTAAAGTCTGCGCTATATAAAAATGCATAAATAAATAAATAAAAACTGAAAGAAAAGGGGGGGCCGCTTAGCCCCCTCGCATGTATGGCGGAGAACCGCCCTCCTTCCCCTGCACCCTCGGTGGTGGAGCGCGCCCTTTCGCTGCGTCTTGATGACGCGGTGGGTGCGCCTCACCACTGATTGGTGCAGGGGAAGGGGGGGGCGATGCCCCGCCATACTTGTTCTTCGTTGAACCTCTTCAGAAACAAGTGGATAATTAAAACGCATGCGATGTTAATGGCAAAATGCTGCCTGTCACATGCCAATGCAATGCACAGTTATTCCGTTCTAAAAACTGAAGACTGCAAATAATCACGTCAAGGAAACAGGCTTTTTCAACAATGCAACAGTTGTTCCCTTGTAAGACTGCAAATATTCAAAGTATATCACTAATGGTTCAGGTGTCAATATTTATGGGTGGTTGGGTGGATGGATGTGGGTGTGGTGAGTGGGTGGGTGGATGCATGGATAGCGGATAGATTAATGGATAGCTGTATGCATGGATGGATGGATGGGTGCTTGGGTGGATGAATGGATGGCAGATAAGCATGGGCGAATTTTGCGAATCTCGCGTTCGCGAATTTTGCGGATTTGCAAACTCGCAATCTGCAAAATCCGCGAATTCTCCCGAATTTGTGGATTTTTTTTTTTGTGTTCGCAAGCGTTTCTGCCAGTTCGCGAGGATTTGGTACTAGTTCGCAATTGCGAACTTACTTGTCGGCTCGCAACGGTCGCGACTATGTTGTTTCTATGTCGGGTTCATCATCACAGCCTCCCAGCACACTCTGTTTCACCACTGCCACCCTCTCTTTGACCCATGCCACCCTCTGTTACATCAATGCCACCCTCTGGTTCATCATCACTGTAGAAGATGCGGGGGAAAAGCAAGCCCACCTGCCCGGCTTGAACTGACATGAATTAATTTGGGGTTAGTTTATTAACAACACCTGCCCTGCCCCAACTGACAATAATGAATTAGGGGCTAATTGATGTGTCACTGAATTTGAAGTTCCAGCCTGTCACCTGCTTGTCTGCTCCCTTAGCTGTAAATCAGGACCTTTGTGGCATACAGTTAAGGTCAGAGCAGGGTCACACAATAGTTGCAAGCAGGCAACCGAATTCTGGAGGGCCCCCTCAGGAAGCACTACAGGGAATCGTTACAAATCATGAGGTTGACCTTTTGCACCTGCTCATTGCTTTTGCTTTTGCAAAAATAATTTTTCGTTTTTTTGCGCTATTCGCGAGGCACGGCGTCGTGCGAAACCGACCGCGGAAGCCGCTAATTCGTGCGAATGAGCTTTATATTTGTTTGCGGCATGTTGTTTCGCGAGTTTTTTTGTAGTATTTGCGAGCCGCTTGCAGAGCAACACCCGAATTTACCCCAAGGTCGAGTACGGGTGCGGCCATTTTGTTTGCATGACGTATTTCTGTTTCCGCCCGCTATGTATTATCTCGCTAAGTAAGCGCATTGCGAGTACAAGTTCGCACGAGATCGCAAGGAAAATCTTGTGCGAACTTACTTTCGCGCTCGTGAACGGGCGGCCATCTTGTTTTTCATTCATTTCCTGTGTCTGGGCATGGTTTTTAATCCTCTTGCTATCTTTGCCATCCTTTGCTTGTTTTCAGTTTGTTTTTTTAACGATTTTGCTTCTTATCTATCCCTCTCTTTTCCTAGCTGTATATTTTTGTCTTTTCTGCTATTTTTCTTTACTTTTAAACTACTTTTTTAAACTCTTTTCTTTTCTTCTTCCCTATCCTATTCCTTCTTAATTTTCTACTTCCTACCTTACCTGCCCAGACCATGGTGAAGCCAGGCGCGGTGAAGCTGCCCAGGCACTTGAGGGCCGCAGCAGCGGCGGGGAGGAGGAGTCCTGGTCCCCGTGCCAGGACAGCATGCGGTCGATTGAGGGGGGAGCAGGAGACGCGACGGGAGAACTTCAGCCCGGAGGAAGTGGGCGCGCTGGTCTACTTCATCCAGCGCCGCCTGCCCAGGACCATCGCAGGAGGCAGCAGGATCGCGGCTGGCGGCTACAACATCCGGGAGCGCCGGAAGCGGTGGGAGAAGGTGTGCTGGGCCATGTCCCACCTCTACGGGGTCCAGCGCACCTACAGCCAGGCCACCCACCGCTGGACGGACCTCCTGGACCGGGAGCGCCACCTGCTGGACCAGCTCGGCTTGGAGATCCCCGGGCTTGGTGAGTAGTAGTAGCTATTTCATCACTCACTACTATGTTTTCTCCTGCTCTGTGTTGTTGTATTGCAAATATTTGTTTTTTACATGGAGCAAGCCAATAATGCCGCTGATGACGATTACATTATAGTTAAATTATATTTCAAAATCTTCTGTGCATTTCAGATGCACTGCTCTCCTTCTCAGTGGCGTTGCTACTAAGTATGAGCGGAAAATCCGTTCCGCTCGCGGATTTTGCGAATTTTCGGTAAATTCGTGATCCGCGAACTCTCGCGAATTTATCGAGAATTCGCAAATCCACGAGCGGCAGTTTTTTCCGGGGGCAAAAGTTGAAGGTCTGTTGTAACTATTTTAGGATGGCGCCGGCAAGCTGCCAGCGCCATCCTAAAATAGTTACTAAGTTAGCTTCAACAGGAAGCTCTAATAGATAAAATAAAGCAGGTGCTCGATTTTATCTATTATAGCTTCCTGTTGAAGCTAATTTAGTAACTATTTTAGGATGGCGCTGGCAGCTTGCCGGCGCCATCCTAAAATATTTACCATGCCCTTCCTGTGACTTCTTCACAATCTACCGTGGAAAATCAGCTGTGATGCTGGATAAAGGCTTTTGCATCCGTGACTTTCACGAGCGCAATACCCGTGCTGTTTCTGTGACCAGGAGCTTATTTCTCTTCATCTGCTGAACTGATCTTTCTCTGACCATTTATACACACTAAAAGTATGTGTGAACTCACATGGTAGCCCTGCCCGTTTGGCCCAGCCCACACACTCGCGGTTTGCACCGTCTTCCCGCCATTCACCCACTACGATGGACAGCTCACTCAAGGGACCCCTGCGCCCTTCGGCGCGATTGCATAGTAACAGGCACATGGTCGCTCGAACTAGTTGATGCTCAAAATCAGTGACTCATTCATTAGCCCAAAAACAATCATGAGCGTCTTCGAGGCGGGACAGGTGTGCCTCTTCCCAAATCTACTGTGGAAAATCAGCTGTGATGCTGGGTAGAGGCCTTTGTATCCTTGACTTTCATGAGCGCAATCCCCGTGCTGTTCCTGTGACCAGGAGCTTCTTTCTCTTCATATTATTGTGTTCACACGGGTTGCTGCAAGTTCGCACGCGTATTGTACAATTTCGCAATTTGCGAAATTGTACAAAACCCTCGCGAACTTGCAGAAACCTGCGCGAACATAAAAAAAAAAATCTGCAAATTCGCGAGAATTTGCGGATTTTGCGGATTGCGAGTTCGTAAATCCGCAAAATCCGCGAACGCAAGATCCGCAAAATTCGCCCATGCTTAGTTGCTACTATGTTTATTTGTTTTCTATTTTGTGGTCTCAGTGGCCTGAGTAACTATTATGTATGAGTGTGCTTTACAGAACTGCGTAATGCTAGACACTAGGGGGCAGATTACATTTACAAGCCCCTTGCGCCACGCTTATGTTGCCTTGCGTGACGCAACAGCGGCGTAAACGTGGCGCATCCCTGCGAGTCATTTACAGCGTGACGCATCTAGGGAGATGCGTCACGTTATAAAGCCATGGGCCTGCACCACAATGGGTGCGTTCCTAGTACGCAGGGTGGGCGGTCCGGCGGCTGTGTGCCTCGCAAAAGTGCCTGCGTGAAATCTACAAGATTTAACGCGGCACTTCTGCAACGCTGCTACGTCAATTCAATTCCTTATGCCTGCTTGAAGCAGGCGTAAGCACTGACACAGCATGTTAAGTATTGGGTGGCCCTGAGCATTACTGGAGTTGCATTGCATTGGCGACGTGACTCCAGCGATGCGCCGCTCTTACGTGACGAGATGCGTCACGCAAGTGCCTACCCTTGCGCCAGGGCGCGCCGCATTGTAAATGAGGCGCATCTGCCGTGTCACAAGGGTAGTTTTACGTGACGCATTTGATCTGGCGCATCCCTGGAGATGCGCCAGAACGCGTAAGTAAGTATGCCCCTAAGGGGCAGAATTGCAATTACCGTCGCATCCCTGCAAAGTAGCAGGGATGCGCCATTAATTGTGCGGCCCGCTACCACCACCAAACATGGTGCGCCGTATTTGCAATGCGGCGCACCATGGGCCCAAAACGTCACTGAAACTTTACTGCTGGAGTTGCGTTGCAACGATGGCGCAGCTCCAGCAACGCTCTGGGGTACCCTATCTCCCCAATGCTGGGTCAAGCCGTACGTCTGCTTCAAGCAGGTGCAGGGTTTGTGTGACGCATCATTGTCCTAAAGGTGACTGATTGAAATTTTGTAGATTTCCCTCAGCCACTTTTAGGATGTGTTCCAGCACAGGAATGCCCTCCCTTGCGCCGGAACGCCCCCTGATGGCGCAGGGCTTTATAACGGGATGCATCTCCCAAATGCGTCACATTGTTATAATATTATACGCCGCACCATGGCGCCTCTTTTGTTTAGCTGCTGCGTCACAAAAGTCACGCAAGAACGGAGCAAAAGAGCCGCAAGGGGCTTAAATCTGCCCCTTCCTTTGTACCCCTGACAATAAGAAAAATAGTGGCGGTGGATTGATAGTTTGACTATTTAAATGACTGGTTATGTAGCAGGCAACTGTTAGTGTTGTCACTGATCTGACTGAAATCACAATGGAGTTTGTCTGTCACTTTGTGTCTTGCCTGCGGACTGCTGCCTGCCAGTCCTAGGTGAACCTTTCAGTACTTTGTTTAGTGAGTTACGTGACTTTCGAAATCACAGGTCCGCAAATCAATGAAAACTAACCCTAATCAATATAATTTCGCGGAAATATTCTGTTATTGTTGTTTTGAAATGTTTGATTTGGTTGACATTGACAAGCAACAATCATCCATGTTTTCTGTTCTTTCTTTCATGTTGTACATCAGCTCCCCCTAGGGGCGAGGGGAGGACACAGGAGCAGCAGGCGGCGGATGCTGTTGAACAGGGCCAGGATCGGGCAGGCGAGGGCTCCTTTGCTGGCCCCAGTAAGTTTTCATTTCAGACTAGTACCTATTTTTCTTAGCGTTCCTCATTTGATTTTTTCAAAATCGTCTTTGATCTTCTTGTAGACTGTATCTAAATTCTTATCCTGCCTCTACTTTGACTCCCCTGTGGTATTATTAGATTATTCTTATTAGTCTGTCTGTGTAGCTAACTAATATTGCACGGTTGGCGAAACTCCCATTCTAGTCAGCAATAGCTCTATCAACTTAGTGCAGTGCAGTCCTCTGGGATTGTCCATAATGTCTTTTGAAGTGTTCTATCTGCTTTGAAAATTCCCAACTATAAAATGTGAATGACCACCAAGAAAGAATAAGATACTACCTTTTAGTTTGGATAGGAGGACAATCCATACCACTACTGTTGAGGGGATAATTTTTCTGCAGAAGCAACTATGGACAATAAATAGTGCATTGCTTATCAATTATAATAGGCGCTGTTAGAGTTTCCACATACCTCTGTGATAACAGACTTTGAACCCCCAATGTCCTTACTGAGTGACTACATAGTGTGGCAGTCATTTACCTCCCGAATTCATCCATGATTGATCCCCAATGATGATTATCCAACGTAGCTCAAGAGTACGGAGTCAGAGTCAAGAAGTGTCAGAGGCACGGACTCATGCTTGCAAAAATTGCAAAAGCTTTTGCTCAGTCACTCCAGTCTGGACCAAAAAACACAGAGTCTATTTAAGTTAAAAAACTTTATTAAAAGTAAACACATTTATTAAAATGAAGTCATAATAAAAAAACTAAACGTTTAACTGAGACTGGAAAAGTGGTTAGTGCTGACGATTAATTGAAGACATTTCTTGTGGTCGAGCCGAGCTCTCACCTTGTTTCAACTTGATCTTGTTGTTAGAAGTCCATCTTCTGTCTGTGTGGAGAAAAATGGTGCGTGTTAAAAAGCCAGCCTTCATTAGTTGTGCCAAAAAGTGCAGCAAGACAACACCCTTCCCTGGAAAAAGGGACTTTTTTTTAACTTTAGAGTACACAGTCACAAATTACATTGTTTTCACATGTCTTCATTCCTAGACCAAATACTTGTGAGTGGTTTATTCTAACATTCTTAAATGTACTTTGTAGGTGGAACATCTGGTGGCGGGGCCAACGCGGAGGTGGTGTAAATGTAAATGTAAATGTAAATGTAAATGTATTGGCAATTATATAGCGCACTACTTACCCGTAGGGTCCCAAGGCGCTTCGACCGCTGCGAAACCCTTCCTGGCTTCCCTGAGAGATGGTCCCTTAATGGGTATCTCCAGGGTGAGACCAGGCATCCCCGGTGGTCTGGTGGGGCCGTTAGTGAAGATGAGGCAAGCTAATGCCCAGAGTTGCCGAGTGTGATCGCTGATCAGAGTGGGCACCGAGGCGAGAGAATTATCGAGTCCGCTGACCCTGGTCCAGAAACCTGCCGTGCCGGGAATCGAACCCTGGTCCCGGGCCGTCCTCTGCTCTCGGGTCTGCCTCCTCTAACCAGTGAGCCACACTACTTCACTGGTGGTGCTCGACACGGAGGCGGAGGGCAATTCCTGAGGAGAGGATGCAGCGGTTCCAGTGCCGGCTGTGAGAGTTCAGACGGTGGTGGTGGCGGGCAGAGGTAAGCTCTTATATATTCCTTACTTATTGAGATTGAAGACGTGGCTGGGAAGGAAAGAATATGAGATGCATGGCTGGGTGAATGATGAAGCAATGATTGGTGGAAGGACAACAGCCTGGGTGGGTGACACAGAAACTGTATGTGTCCATAATATACCTGGATCATGCTACTATCTGACTCTTAGATAGCATATGTGTATCTAAAGCAGGGGTACTCATAGTATGGCCCGCGGGCCGGTGGCTGCCCGGCAAGCCTTCCTTGGCGGTGCGCAGACCTTGCAGACAATCACTGCTCCCCCGGCCCCCAGAGAGCAGAGGCTTTGTTGTATTTCACCTGTTAGCGCCCCTGCATCTCCACTCTGACAATCACTGCTCCTCGGGCCCCCACATAGCAGAGTGGAGATGCAGGGCCACAAAGAGGTGAAATAGAACAAAGCCTCTGCTCTGTGGGGCCGGGCAAGCAGTGATTGTCAGGGTGGAGATGCAGGGGCGCTACAACAAACAAAGCCTCAATAATATGTTAATGGTCTTTTAAAGACCTGTTAAGTACTTTGATGTGGCTGTCTGTGTGTGCGCGTTGAGGAAGCTGTCTCAGCCCGGGCTGAAGGCTGACACAGACAGACACACACACAGTGAGATGACAGAGGGGGAGGGAGAGGAAGTTTTCTATTAGAGATAGTGGGGGCCTCTAAGAAGATCTCATTAAGGGCGTGGATCTTATCTTCGAGCTGAACCTTTTCCAATCTGGCCTTCTTTGATATAACTGCGTCTTTACCTATCAATAACCCCCGTAGAAATGCTTTCATTGAGTCCCATACTAAATGTGGAGCACCAGAGGTGATGTTCTGACTCAAGAATTGCCTAAGCTCCAAATCCATGGACTTTACCCACTCCTTATCATTAAAATATTGCTTATTAAAGACCCTGCGCTTGGGGGTTCTGAGCCCTCCACCCAGCTGTATTTCTAAGTACGTTAATGAAAAACGTTTGCTGCAAAAACTCTATTCCCTGGGAGATAAAAAAGAAGTTGATGCGGGAAGAGGAGCAGAATCGGCCAGATCCACACATATATCTCTTTTGGGAAGGGAACGCTAAACGCCATGGATCATGTAGGTTCAGTACAGATTCATAGTGTTTCAAAACTTTCAAAGATCTAGGCTTTGTCTGCCTCTTCCCCTGTACAGTTGAGTCTAACCGTGGCTCCATCAAAATATTAAAATCCTCTCCCAAAATTAATTCCCTCGGTACCCTGATCATTGCTACAAAGAGATCTTCGTAAGGTTTCATAGTATCCTCTACGGGTGCATAAAAACGCACAAATGTAAGAGGAAGGGGTTTAGATCTAAAAGAAAAGGAGGCCCAGCACCATCTCCCAGATGGATTGCTCCCAGAATTAATAAATTCTGCTTGTAGTTTCTTATTAACAAATATGGCAGTCCCACTCTGGGATACCGAAGAGGTTGAGAGCCCCCTATATCCTGCCCATGATCGAAACATAGAAAACCCAGAAGCCTTAATGGTCGCAATGTGGGTTTCCTGCAGAAGAATGACCCCTGGATTTTCTGTTTTTAACCATAATTCGATAGCCCGCATCTTTCTTTTATTATTAATCCCATTGACATTAAAGGAAACTACCTTTAAAGTTGATGTATTAGCCATACCTAATTAGTAGTAGAAGCAGTAGTGGCTTTTCTAATGATGAAGAGCCGTAATGAACAAGAAGTGAGTAAAAAACAAAAATGTATATTAAATGTGAGCAATCAATTAGCTTCATTTTTTCCCCGTTGCAAACCCCACCCCACCCAAGAAAGTCGACTGCCCCCCTCCACCACACCCACCACTCTCCCCTACCCCATCTCAATTCGGGTATCATGTTTTTACACTCTGGTAATCTCTGACCCCTCCCACCAGAACAGTGTACAAGCTATTCCCCTTAAACAGAGGCCTCCACAGCTAGCCGGCGATCCCGCAAAGGGAGCCAGGAAGAAGGAGAAAGAAAAGAATAGAAAAAAGAGGACGTTATTTAAATGACAATTTCCATTACAATCCTGACATTTAATTATTTAAACCTTAACCGTTCTGGGAAATCTGATCTTAAAGTCCCTGAGCTTCCTCAACGTTGGTAAACATAAAGAATTTCCCTTTCAACAGGACTTTTAGCTTGGATTGCTGGGCTATAGAGGCCTGGGCACCCTTCGCTTTGAACAATTGCAGCATTTTAACAAATTATTTTCTACGCCGAGCCCTTGAAGCAGACATGTCTGAAAATATACGGGTTTTTGTATTTTTATTGACAGAGAATTGTCTTTGCTGAAAGGCTTTTGTAAGGACTGCCTCCTTGATACGGAAGTCTGCAAAATTTATCAAGATTGTGCGCAGAAGAGTTGAATTGGGAAAAGGTTGCGGTGGAACACGATGAGCTCTTGTTATTGTGAGATCCCCTTTGAATTCAGGCATAACCTTCTTTTTGATGAATTTATTGACCCAACTCTGAGGTTGGGACCCCTCCAGACCCTCGGGGACACCAACCAAACGAAGATTCGATCTACGAGAATGGTTTTCCAACTCTTCCAGTTTCAGTTCCATTGTCTGTTTACTATTGGCCGCCACTTTAACCTCTTTCAAGACAGTAACAAGTTGATCTTCTAGAAGAGAGATTCTTTCCTCTGCCTCATGAAGCTTAATTGGAAGGCTCCCCATAGTATTTTCAATTTTCTCCAAACGTAAGCTGAGAGAAGCCAGTTCTGCTTTGAAGACCTTTTTCAAGTCCCGCACTTCATCCAAGATTAAGTTCAGAATGCCCTTGATATTCATCTGAAATTCTCCCGTGCTATCCATCAATATATTGGAATCAATGTCCAAATTGACATTAGCCTTGGCATTGGCGTAGACGTCAGCATTAGGAGGAGAAATGGAAGAAGCTGAAATTTGAGACGGAGGCATGACAGGAGGAGGAACTCTCAGAACTTCTACAGTTGTATTCTCTTGCTGACCAGAGGACAATAGGACTGCTGCTGATGTACCATGTACATGCACCGAGTTTTCCATGGAGTCTGATTGCAGCCCGCTTCACTGATCCACCACACCATCCACACCATCCACCACACCATCAAGGAGACTGGGCATTGGCCTACTAACGGTGCTCAAACGAGAGTCATCCTGTGCATTAGAGGCTGCCGATAAATTGATCAGAGAGACTTGAGTGTGGGAATCCGCCCTGTTGAGTTTGTCTTGAAAGCTTATAACCAAGCCCCCACTCGAGCCTGGGCTCTCTGACCTTGCCACCGACTCAGCAGAATCAGTGGAGTGTTGAATGTTTTTTGTGGTCTGGAAATCTGGTGAGGGGTTAGACCATGTGACCTGCGGCGTAGGTTTTTTCCAAAATAATGGGAATTGCTTAATTCCCTTAGTGCTCGTCATCTGCGTGCCTGCCTCGTTATTCGGAGTACCTTCTGTTTGCTCCAACCTTTTTGGACAAAGAGCGGTTGTAGCAGTTGTAGCTGTCGAGGTTATAATTGAGGACGCCCCCGGATCAATACCCATGTTTTCTACGGAAAGTACTGGTGGTTGAATAGATATATCCAGATTATCCTCTTTCAATTCACCCTCAGAACTCTCGACTGAGTCTGTACAGGGCGGGGGGTGGTTCCCTGTCCAGCAAGCTCTGCCATCCGCATTGCTTTTTTCGCCTCTCTTGCTTCCTTAGCGAGCCTCCGTGCCTTAGCTTTAGCGAGGCGAGTGTTCAGCTGTTTCCCCATCTCTGGTGTACTCGGCATGTAGGGGCGTTTGTAGTGTTGTGTTAGCTCTGGTTTTTGTCTTCCGTGTCTATAACCAGATAAGACGGAGCAATGGGCTTGTTTTATAGACTTTTTGTGGCTCTACAGCTCCCTTTAAGCCCCCGTCTCTAAAATTTAAAGGCTGTCTCCAGCGCTCAAGAATGTAAAGTTGTAAGTAATCAGACTTCAGATATGAAGAATTACCAAAATAGATAGTGCCAAAGAGTCCTCTGCCTCTGCTGCCCGCCTCCGCCTCCTCCTCCTGTGTTTATCACAAGGTTGCCTTGTAACCTTTGAGCCGATAGTTTCACTGTTCTCAGCGCTTGCTCCACGCTTGTTTCAGGGTTTAGAGGAAGTTTTTCAGGATCCAACTAGCCACTGCAAACTACCAAGCGCCGCTCCCTCCGTTTAGTGTGTCAGCGGGAGACCATCACTTGCGGGGGCTCGGTAAGGACACAAAATCAGCCACAGCAATCCGGGTGAACGCCGTCAGTTTGATTCCGCCATTCCTGGGGGAGGAGCCTGAGATCACCTGACGCTACTCGGAGGTGCTGCTCTCCGTAGTAGCCATCAGCTCTATTCTCAAACACGAATCACAGGTAAGATAAGCATTTTGGGGAGGTAGAATAATGGGCTATGACTCAGATGAGAGACTGACAGTAGTACTAGTAAAGTACTAGTAGGCCAATTGAATTCACTAACTCTGTTAGTGCCACTTTTGAACATTTTTGGACGTTTTAGATAATTCATGCTGGTAAGTTTGAGGAAACCAAACGTACCGTAACCCCCGTCCACCACCCCACAAAATAAGATCAACGCGTACACTATGTTGAAGTATGTAAAATTAATAATGATATATTTCCCCTAACAAAAATAAACTAGTCCCACCCCCCTAACCCAAACAATTGTCCATTTCAAATAGTCCACTAGTCAAAAATAATCCCCAACTCCTGATTCCCACCCCCCACCAACAGTCTTTAAAAAAGGGACAAGGGACACGGTCACTTCCGGTGGTGTCTGGGCAGGCGGTGCCACCGCTCCCTGCAGAGGTCCCAGAGCTGTTTTTCAAGGTCGTCCACCTTGCGCTCCAAGTAGTCCACTCTTAGGTTTAGGCGGCGCATGCATGCCTTTCAGTCTTTGGGCAGCCAGCTGCTGGTGTTCTTGCAGCTGAGCGGCAGCGGGGGGCTGTCCGAGCACGGCGCAGTGCTGGAGGCTACTGGCTAGTGGACACGGGGCAGTGCTGGGGGAGGTTGTTGACGCCCCCTCCTCCTGTTCCCGAGCCCACAGCCGGCAATATTCCACCCGAATGGCCTCCAGCTTCAGAGCCCTGGCCCGGACAGCCATCTCCCTCCTGGTGAGCTTTTCGGAGCATCTATATGAAGAAAGAAAGAAAAATAATGTAACCAATACTCTTTAACAATAACACAAAGTAATTCAACAGAAAGTTGTCTCACAGTAACACTAGCAATTTGCAAGCACAGTATAACATTTTGGCATGTATCTTTCTGCCGTCTTTGTAGGCCTGTAACAGTGGGAGTTTCAGGAATTCTACTACCAGGCAGCACTATGGACTCAATACATAGTCTGACAGTCAGAGAGTACACCAGTCTTCTTTTTTTTTTACTCTAGTTTTGCGAAAGAAATTGCTTGTGCGTGAACTTGTGGTAGCCGGCATAATGCCAGCTCAGTCAGCTTGCACCGAAGAAAAAGAGACACAAGCCATGATGACGCAGACTTGGATGCATTACTTTCAGTAGTACATGCAGGTGGGGATAGGGAAGCTCTTACTTTTGTATAGGGGTGGCACTGGGCATACTCGGTTACATCAAGGGTTACTGCTCAATATCATTTATATTTCGCACTGCCCCCCCCCCAGGCCTTCAGTACTGCAAAAGGAAAATGAAGATTATTCATTTCTGATCATGAATCCAGCCGATCACATGATCTCTTTGCTTATATGATGCATGACTTTAGGTGCTTTGTTGTGGTAGATTGAGTGAACAACAGCAATAGTCCACCCATGATTAACACAGCAGAAAGAAAACTATGAACATAGGGAGTGAGTGTGGTAACCATAATTGCCGGAGGAAGGGACTTGACTTGATATAATTGTCAACTATACAATACATACACAATACATGCTGTGCTTGCAAAGTAAACTACTGTACTGTTACTTTAGGCAAGGGAGAGTTTCTGAACAATCACAACTTGTAGTATTTGGATTTCCTCTGCTTTGCTACTCTGGCACGGACATGCTGTATGAACAAAGTAACACTCTTCATGCACTGAGCGTCTGCTCTACATACACCTCTGCTGTGTATGAGGAAGAAGAAGATACCATCCAGGCTAACAAAGTAAACGTCTATCATTCTTCCTAATGTCTCAACTGTAACAACTTTACTTTTTCTCAAGGAACAAATGACACCCTTTTCATTTTATTTGGTAAACCACCGCCTTGACTTGCATTTGAGTTTCACCAAAATGATATATTGCAATGCACACCACGCATACATTTTCTGATTGACCCACACAAGCAGTCATTTTTTCTTTCTCCTCCAACCATCCTTGCTTCAAGCAGCCATGCATCTGATTACTTCCTATCAGCTACCTCTGCCTGCATTCAAAAACACGTATCATTCTTTAGTCATAAATGTTACGACTCGCTCGTCCTTCCATTGACCCTAAGTTCTTTCCCTTTTCGTTCATCACATCCCTCAAGTTCATCTGATATGACTTGGCTTCACAATAAATGTTTCCCAGCTGATTTGAAGTCAAATAGAGGGGGCCGTTGCTTACTCGAGAACTACCACCGCTAATGCTATTGCTAAGTCAAGGGTGACTGTCTTCTCCGTGATTGGCTAAAAAAAATGTAGTTCTAAATCAGTAACTGTTCTTAACAGTACAATGTACTTGTAGGAGTGTACTGTCTACTGTACAGTACATCATACACTCCTATGCGAGCCTACTCTAAAATGTCAATAAGTAAGGAGTATAATAATAACTTACCACCGTCCGCCGCTGCTGAGCCATCCCCCTCAGCTCCTCCTGGTGGCGCCGCTTCAGTGGACCCCTCTGCGCTGCTGGCCCCGGCACTGGTGGTGGCAAGTGCTGCATCCGATGTTGTGAAACCTAGAAAAAACATGTCATATTTCTAGATGCCATACACCACCCCCTACTTTGTCTCGTAATGGAAGAGAAAATGTTAAACAATTTTTAATTATTGGGACTGAAAAGAAGTCACGGTTTTTGGGAGGGTGTTAACTTATATGCTTCACCATAACATGCACCTCTTTTTGGCACAACTGATGAATGCTTGCTCTTTAACGTGCAACATTTTTATATTTACAGACAGAACCAACTTCTCCTCATCACAACCAGTAGGACTTGAAGTTCCAACAAGGTGAGGGCTCCCGAGTCCCGCACAGTTACTTCTGACTGAGGTATGTGTAAAGTCGAACTGCACCTATCATCAACAATGTCCGATTTCTCTTGTCCATACTTCTGTATATGCAGAATAGTCCCTGAAACATTAGTGTTACTATCAAATCAAAAAGCCAACTACTAGCTTATTCTTGGTGAACAGTGACATTTTGTTGTTGGAAATTGTCAAAACACTAACATTAAGAAGACTGGAATAGACAGCTAGGGCAACCCAGAGGACTTATCTTATCTTATCTTATCAAAGTTTTATAAAGCGCTCGCACACCCAAAGGTTTCATGGCGCTGACCAGCAGGGGAACTAACTTACAAGAGGCCATAAGCACTAGGCCGAAACCTGGGTGAACAGCCATGTTTTTAAGAGCTTCCTAAATGGAAGAAGGGCAGTGCATGAACGAAGCTCCAGGGGGAGAGAGTTCCATAGCTTGGGAGCGAGGGTGGCAAACCTACGGCCTCCCTTGCGCAGCAGCTTGTAGCGAGGGACAGTCAGGAAGATTTGGGAAGCAGAGCGAAGGTTGCGAGAGGGGGTGTACCTAAGAAGAAGTTTTTGAATGAACTGTGGGCCAGAGTTGTGAAGGGATTTGAAGATCATGCAGGCCGATTTGAAACTGACGCGGTGTTGAATCAGAAGCCAATGGAGCTGCCTCAGAAGCGGTCTGGCTGACTGCCATCGGGGATGGTGATAAATCAGTCTCGCTGCCTGGTTTTGTGCCAACTGTAGACGTTTGCTGAGGGTGACAGGTAGACCAAGATAGATGGCATTGGCGTAGTCTAAATGAGACAACACCAATGCTCTTACAACCTGCGTCAGTGCAGATCGAGTGAGCATCCGACTGATCTTCTTTATTTTCCGTAATTGAAAGAAGCAGGTGGACACAACGGAATTGACCTGAGGTTTTAAGGAGAGCTCGTCATCGATAACTACCCCCAGGCTTTTGACTGATCTAGACGGCGCAGGTGGGGACCCCAGCTTAGATGGCCAGTATTGGGGGCCCCAGAAACGGTGACTATCGCCGAACAGGACCAGGTCCGTTTTTCCCGGATTCAGCTTGAGTTGATTCACATCCATCCACCGGCAAATGTGGAGCATGGTGTTTTGAAATTGGTGGATTGAATCAGGGGAGTTATCAATTGTAAAAGTGAGCTGCAGATCATCTGCGTAGTTAAAGGTAGTGACTTTAAATGAATGAAGGGACTGAAGCAGAGGAAGCATGTAAATGTTGAACAATAACGGTGAGAGGGAAGAGCCCTGGGGAACTCCACAGATAGTGTGGAGTTTGTGGGAGGAGAAAGGGGGGAGTCCGACCGCTTGAGTGCGGTCGCAAAGAAATGATCTGAGCCAGTCTAGGGCACGGCCGCAGATGCCCACCGATCTGACACGGTCGAGGAGGATGTTATGGTCGACCGTGTCAAACGCTGCTGACAAATCTAGCAGGACCAGCGCTTGAGGTATTCCCAAGTCAGCACTGAGGCGTAGGGAGTCCAATACCGCTACGATAACTGACTCGGTTGAATGGGCTGGTCGAAAACCGGCCTGTGACGGATGTAACACACCTGACTGTTCAATGAATAGTGAAAGGTGGGAGGTGACGTGCGCTTCCAGTACCTTTGCCAAATACGGAAGCAGGGAATGGGTCTGTAATTTGAAAGGGTATTGGGATCAGCTCCTGGCTTTTTCAGGAGAGGCAGTAGGACTGCATCCTTAAACGATACCGGTACAATCCCTTGGAGCAGAGAGGTGTTGAGAAGACTCAAAGCCGGAGTGGGGGCAGCGGTAAAAACCGTCTTTAGTATGTGAGGGGGGCAGCAATCATGTGGGGAGCCTGATTTTACCCTATTTAGAAGGGATGCAAGGGTAGTAGTGTCCAAAAGAGGAAAGCAGTCCAAAACTGGATGGTTAGGTGGATGGGCCAGGACAGGCAGGTCCGGGACAATGGCAGGAATGCTGGATTTAATTGAGGCAATTTTATCCAAGAAATATTGATTCAAGGTGTTACAGAATTCTTGACTGGCAGCGGGTTTACACTCAGTTCTACCGGGGTTCGAGAGTTTTTTAACAATGGAAAAGATCTCCTTAGGGCTGTTGTTTGATTGCTCAGTTAAATTGCAGAAGAACTTAGATTTGGCAGACAGGATAGCTTTCATATAGTCTGCGCGGGCAGTCAGGTAGCTGGCCCTGTCAGGGGAATTGTAGGTTCTCCTCCATGCACGCTCTTTTTGCCGAGCAAAGAGCTTTTTTTCCCTCAGATCCGATGAGAACCATTTATGGGCTTTGGAATGCCGAATGGTGTTGCATTTAATCAATGGGGCGTGGGTGTCGCTAGCAGCCTTGAGCCAGTTGAAAACATCTGACTCGGCAGAATTGAGGTTCAAGTTTTGGGCTGGTTGCGAATCAATTAGACTTTCCAAGAAAGCAGGGGTGTCTAAAGTACCCCATTTCCTGATGAGTCCCTGTTCAGTGACTGCCTTAGTTGAGGAATCAGAAATGGACTGCGCTGAGTGCCTCTAGAGCTATTGCTGGATCAGTTTAACACCGTTTGCCGACTGGGCAAGCTTAGCTACCTACACAGACCGACTCATGAACAATAGTAAATAGTAGTTTCACAGAGAGTGATGGTAGAGAGGCAGGATAATAAAGTAGAAACAGTCTTCAAGAAGATCAAAGACTATTTTGTAAAAAATAGAATTAGGAAACAGTTTGGAATGAATAGGAGCTGTAAAAGTTAGGGAAGTATAATTATGTTAACACAGAACAACTTACTTGGGCAAGCAGAAGAGCCTTCAGAGGACCGTTCCTTGCCACCGGAGTCTGGGATGTTGCTGTCTTGCCCCTGGGAGGTGCTGATGATCATGAAATAAACACAAACATGGATGATTGTTTTTGGGAAATATTTGATTTCTTTGACTAAAATCTAAAATTAACTCGGGATTTTTTTTTAGCAACAATTGCACTACATGTATTGACCTATCTGATCTGGTCAACTAGGAGGATACTAGTACAGTATTGCTGGATTCGCAGACCGTCTACTTGCAAAGTTATGTAAAGCACTAAGTAAACCAACAACAAAAAGGTTCTACTACGACTGCCAGCACACAGCAGCATGCAACGTGACAGACACAGTCCGTCATCATGATTGCAGAGCACTAAAAATTGTCCTACTACTAATAACAAGTCATAACATACTAAACCTATCAATCCATCACTATCTCTTCTACTTAGTGGCAGCAGGAGTACAAAGGAAGGACTAGACTTGAGTCTCTAGTCTCTCTAGCATTACGCAGTTCTGTAAAGTACTACACTCATACATGTTCAGGCCAAATGAGCACAAAGTTGCAAACAAGTAAGCACAGTAGCAACGCAGCTGAGGAGGCGAGCACCTGCAATCACAGAAGCTATTTAAACACTATTTTACCTGCAATGTATTCGAATAGGCAGCATTCTTGCTCTTCGGGAAAAACATATATTAGCAATATAACACAGAGCAGAAGAATACAAAGTAGTTATTAAATAGCTACTCACCAAGGCCAGGGATCTCCACGTCTAACGGGTGGAGCAAGTCCTGCTCCCGTTCGAGGACGTAGGCCCACCGTTGCGTCCCTTGCAAAAATCCCTGCGAACACGCAAAAAAAAATCTGCATATTTGCACGAATTCGCGGATTATGCGAATCGCAAATTCGTTTTCACGCGAATTTGCGGACCGCGAATTCGCAAATTTCACCCATACTTATACTATATTTCTGATCTCCCTGATTTTGATCCTCCTGACTGAGAACCTTTTTGGCGTGAGTATTCTAAAAATGACCGTTAGGTCATTCAAGTCAAGTCAAGTCAGAGAATTTATATAGCGCACTACATACCCAGAGGGTCTCAAGGCGCTTAAGGAGGGGTGGGGTATTACTTGTCAAATACCCACGTTTTAAGTTGCTTTCTGAATGCAAGGTGGTTCTGGGTAATGCGAAGGTAAGTGGGAAGTGAGTTCCAGGCTTTAGCTGCCAGGTAGGAGAAGGATCTACCTCCCATGGTGGTTTTGTTGATGCGAGGTACAGTGGCAAGGGCTTGGTTGGAAGATCGAAGCAGGCGGGAGGGGGTGTAGAAGGACAGTCGTGTGTTGAGGCATTCTGGTCCGATTTCGTAGAGTGCTTTGTGTGCATGGGTTAGGAGCCGGAAAGTGATCCTCTTATTGACGGGAAGCCAGTGGAGGTTTTTCAGGTGACCAGAAATATGTTCTTTACGCGGGATGTCTAATATGAGCCTGGCTGAGGCGTTTTGGATTCGTTGGAGTTTTTTCTGGAGTTTAGCGGTAGTCCCGGCGTAGAGGGTGTTTCCATAGTCCAGTCGGCTCGTGACCAGAGCGTGGGTGACCGTTTTCCTAGTTTCGGTGGGGATCCAACGAAATGTTTTTTTAAGCATGCGAAGAATGTTGAAGCAGGATGAGGAGACGGCGTTGACTTGTCTGTTCATTGAAAGTGAGGAATCAAGGATGACGCCCAGGTTCCGTGCGTGGTCTGTCGGGATGGGTGCTTTTCCAAGGGCTTCTGGCCACCAAGAGTCATCCCATGCGGAGGGGGAGGTACCTAAGATGAGGACTTCTGTTTTATATGAGTTCAGTTTCAGACGGCTGTGTTTCATCCATTCGGCTACTTCTTTCATTCCTTCGTGTAGGTTAGTTTTGGCGGTGCTAGGGTCATTGGTGAGTGATAGAATCAGTTGAGTGTCATCCGCGTAGGAGATGATGTTGAGGTTGTGTTGGCGGGCGATGGCCGCGAGGGGGCTCATGTATACTTTGAAAAGGGTGGGGCTGAGTGAGGATCCTTGTGGTACGCCGCAGATGACTTCAGTGGCCTCTGACGTGAATGGTGGAAGGCGGACTCTCTGGGTTCTTCCGGTGAGGAACGAGGTGATCCAATCTAGTGCTTTTCCTTGGATTCCGATGTTTCTGAGGCGCTGTAGAAGGGTGCTATGGCAGACTGTGTCGAAGGCTGCAGAGAGGTCGAGGAGGATGAGGGCGACTGTGTCTCCATTGTCCAGTAGAGTTCGAATGTCGTCTGTTGCTGCGATGAGGGCGGTCTCAGTGCTGTGTTTTGCTCGGAAGCCGGACTGTGAGGAGTCGAGGGATTTGTTGGCTTCGAGGAAGGCGGCGAGCTGGTTGTTGACAGCTTTCTCGATGACTTTGGTCGGGAATGGAAGAAGCGAGATGGTACGGTAATTTTTGAGTTCGGTGGGGTCCGCTGTGGGTTTTTTCAGAAGGGCGCTGAGTTCAGCGTGTTTCCAGCTTTCCGGGAAGGTGGCGGATTTCAAGGAGCAGTTGATGACGTCTCGGAGGTGCGGTGCTATGATGGAGTCTGCTTTGTTGAAGATGTGGTGAGGGCATGGGTCTGTGGGGGATCCTGAGTGGATGGAGTTCATCAGGCGGATGGTGTCCTCAGTGGAGATTGGGTTCCAGTCAATAAGGATGTTCGGGGGGGGAGAAGGTCCAGCAGATGGTTGGGTGGGTTGGTCTCCGGGTTGGTTGTCGAAGCTGTTGTGGATGTCTGCAATTTTGTTGTGGAAGAATGAGGCTAGGGAGTCGCAGAGGGCTTGAGAGGGGGTGATGTCGTTAGAGTTGGCCGAGGGATTGGTAAATTCCTTGACGATGTTGAAAAGTTCCTTGCTGTTGTGGGCGTTGTTGTCTAGTCGGTCCTTGAAGGCGGTTTTCTTGGCCTTTCGGATCAGTTGGTGGTGTATGCGGGTGGCGTTTTTGAAGGCGTCCTTGGTGCTGGTGGTTGGGTCTTTTTTCCAGGCCTTCTCAAGGGAGCGGCAGAGTTTCTTGGATTTCTTAATATCCTCGTTGAACCATGAGGCCTTCTTGCTGCCAAGTTTGCTTTGTCGTTTTTTCAGTGGTGCTAGGATGTCGGCGTTGTTGGATAACCATAGGGTGAGGTTGGTGGCGGCTTGGTCAGGGTTTGAGGAGTGGGCTGGGGGGTTTAGAAGAAGTGATGAGGAGATCTGGTCGATGGTGATTTTGTTCCAGTTTCTTTGCAAATTCTAACTTGCCAGTTAGAATTTGGACAACCATTTGTTTAGTAAGAGTCGTTCTGTGGTGCTTACTGTTGGTTTGATGCCTTGGATTGGTAAGGTAGTTTAGTAACTTTTACTGTGGCTTTGGAATTTGAGAATTTGTGTTGGCCAACTTTGGATTTGTATGGGATAGATATACGAATTGCAATTTGTGTAGGCAGGTAATGAGGAGATTTTTCTCTGTGTGAATTTGTTTGAATGGCGCAACGTACGAAGAGTACCTTAAGCGCTACTTTGAATATAATATTTGCATATGTTGCAATATTTTTGGCATACCTGTTTCAAGCACACATCGAAGAATGTGTTACTTTTTGGAGGTACCATAGTGAGATGTGAATTAAATTAGCCGGCTCCCCTGAGGGAATACCTAAATAGGTTTAGGTATAAAAACATATTTCTTCCTTGGTGACTTATCCCTAGGGAATTAAAATATGACAATCATGCAAACAAGGATCCTTTTCTGTGTACGTTTATAAATGGAGATGTGCAGAGCAATTTTTTGGTGTTCTGCCAGCCAAAGCTAGTGAATTGAGTGTATTTTGGCTTCTTGGAAATAAAACAGTCTGTTGGGTTGTTTTTCTTTGCAGTCTTTTGGAATAATATTGAGAAACTCTTCTTGTAAATATGACTTACAACTAGTATTTACAAATGGTTTGGTTTAAGTGCAGTCTGTGGGCTGTCCTTTGTTTCTGTTCTAAGTGTTGATCTGTGGGTTAAATGTGTGATTAAATGTCTATGTGGTTTGTGGTTTTACTTTGCAACTTCTGTGAGTAAATAGCGATTGAGCTCTTTGTGTAAGGATTGCCAGCCTTAAGCGTGCTGTATTATGTGTCCTGAGTGTTTGACCCCTTCTGTATATGTCTGGAATGAGCTCAATGTGTTTGTTTGTCTTTTCTTGCTGTCATCAGTCTGTTATGCAAAATATCATTTAATTATTATTAAATACAAATTAAATAAAAATCTAGAAATGAATCATATGATATGCTAAATAACTGCATGTTACTATTACATTGATAGAGTATGCAACTATGCACATGTACAAACTGCCAATGCTTAAAAGATAACCTTAGAATTTACATTTAATAGGAATAAAATAGGCCTCAAAAACGAAATTGTGTGTTTTGCAATAAATAATTGATTATAAAATTTTGCAGCATTTTTTCTTAGATACATTGTAGTAGATATTAACAGGAAAACACATCATCTAAGTAAATTGGATGTTGCTGAACTACAAACACATTTTAGAACTCGAAATTTATCAGTTTTAAATGGACTGTCACTGTGCTTAAAAGCTTTCCAACAGATGTCTTTCAATTGCCGCTGAGCAGCAGCTGTTGTTTTGATCGTAGGCCACGGAGAGACAGGGATGTTGATTCAGCTAGGATTTTGCAGTGCAAACATGGGGTAAAATCCTGCATTTCAGACTGCTTTTTTAAAAAGTTACGAAAATCAGGTTCATTATTTTAGATAACAGGAAAACATTTAAGGTAGGGATTTCCTTTCTTAAAGCCTTTTTACATAAGCACATTCATGGTTCTGATGTTATATAATGTCTGTACTTTTAAAAAAGAGGCGCAAAACTTTTCATGTTTCCAGTTAGGCTCTGTGCTTAGGCTTATGAATGAATGCGTCTAAATAAAATAGTCAACGAATGAAGCTTGCTTTTCCTATGTGGAATTATCAAAATGATTGGTTTTATTAAAAAAATAATAAAACAATTATTAATTATGAAAAATATATAAAAAATAAGTGCTTTTAAATGTGTTTTTTATATGTATAAAGCTTAATAATCATACTGTGACCTCCTAGCATTAAAATTTAATTTAAGTTGTGTTGCATCACATAATGAGGACATTTGCATATGAAATATCACTCCGCCCAGGCGTAAAAAACTCATTTTTATAAGGGTATATATGATTATTTTTAATTTCCAACTCCCGGACTATGTAGTGAACATTCTGAGGATGACTAATATGCAAAAAATTATAGGATATATTCATTTTTAAGTTCCCCAAATATCAAAGTCGAAATTGGGCAAAATTCACAAATTTAAAAACAAATTCTGCATTCAAAGCAGTTTTTAACATGCCTTAGGCTTCAGTAAATGCATACATTTAGGTATAATACAAACAGCTGACTTCTATATTGTTAGAAAAGTATATTGCACACTGCTTATAATTGAAAATATGTATCAAAAAGCAGCAGAAGTTATTCTCTTCACTCTCAACTGACAAACAAGGGAATTGGGCTGCATTCCAGCTTTCTGTCTTAAAGGCGACTTTGAATTAGGCAAACCTTTGCACACAGAATAGGACAGCTGGGAAGAGTTGAAAGTCGGTGCTATATTTAGAAGCCTGGCAGGGCTCCCAGAGAAGGTCTTCTTTGAAATTTTAACCTATCAAACTTTTGGAAAGACGACAGGGGAGAAAAGGAGAAGTTTTTACTTTTTTGGCTAAAGCAAGCATTTTATGTACTCATATGATAGAAAACAAGATAATGGTATATGTGAACTTTGATTAACAGATAAGCCTTGCCATATTTATATTGCAAAAAACACAGTTGATGGAGAGAATGTAGAACAATGTCATACATTCAACCCACTACAAGGATCTGGGCCTAAATCCATCGTTTTTTTGCACTCCACACCACCCTGGGTTAGACACTGGCTATATGCAAATCAGCTCTGACCCTGTGCCTCATGGGAACAGTCCAGTTCGAACTACCAAGCCATGTCTTTCCCAGACCGGAATCAAGCATCCAAGGACCGGTTTCTGGCTATCAGCCTTCTTCAGCATGGATAGCTAGATTCCAGTGGTGTGGAGAGCCTGGGACTCACGTCTGAGTATCCCCAGCACACTCGGGGTGAAAATTGCAAAAAACACAGTTGATGGACAGAATGTAGAACAATTCTTAGGTGATAACACCATTATTGTATGGTAAACTCATGCTACATAGTTTTGTAAGGGCATTGCTAGTATTCTATTAGCTAGTCTGTGTAAATAAACTGACAGTCTTTATTAGAACTGATGTTGCATAGTTTGAATCATGAAAAGTAGAACGCAGGGAAGATGCCCATGTGATCCTTAGCAAAAATGTTTTGAAGGAAATGTTGTTTTATAGATAAGAAACCCTGTTAAATTAGCAGTTTTAGATTTTCCTGTTGCTCCTATAACATGAGAGCATGGTCCTAAGCATACAATGTAGGTGTTTTTATTAAGAAGAAATCATTTTAGAAGTGTCTGCAGTCCTGTACAAGTAATGTAAAGTTCATGAGCAAAATTGTAGAACATTTCCTTTTTTTGAGGGTTTCCAGATTAGTACACAGTAATACACCAATGTAAGGATTTAGGTGGTCTGTGCTGTTTTTCTCTTTTCCTTACAATTTAGTAAATGAATACAGACTTCCCTGGCTGCTTGGGATTGGGTGATGTATTACTCTTGTCAGTTCACCAAAGAGTTCCTTTTATACTTGCCAATAGGTCCAGGCTGTTGTTTTATTTACTTGCACATAGATAGATGAAAGTGGTTCTTGGGTGCCCTGTTAATATATGGTGCTTCCCAAGACTAGGAAGTATTCAGAGACTATCCTCTCTGTTGATAGACTGTTTCTCTGCCTTGTCTAAAGACCTTTAGTTCTGTCCACCAATAGATATTTGCTGCCTTACAACCATTGCCAGAGGGGCCCGGACATCGGATTTAGCCTGGGGAGTCAGCAACAGTACCAGTCCAGCTTGAAGCCAAAGTGAAGGTACCCAGCACAGGCATTGCTGGCAACTAGGACCTCAGTGAAGGCAGAAGCCCTGAAATGAGTTGTGTACCCCTGCCACTGTCTTGGGCGAAAGAAGGGGTCACAAATAAGAAAGGAGAAATTATGCATCAAGTATTTGATGCCCAGCTGAGAGTCACAGACCAACCAGAATGGCGAGGAGGCTTTGCTTGAGGTGACCCCTTTTGAAACAAGGGTTGCTTCAGAGATCCTAGCATCAGGCCTCTGAATCCTGGTCCCAAAGTGAATGCAAGTTTGCTCCTTTGTTTGTTGGTCAAGAGATACCTGGGTACACTGGGTGCAATGTGTGGCCCCAACGAATGAGCAGTGCGCCAGCAGAGCAATACAGGAGTTAGGGAAGGACTTGAGTTTAGTGTACAGGTGCTGTGTCTCTGGTGCCTGTTAGATTGCAGTGAAGAAAATTGGTGCACTGCCTGAGACACTGGACAATATCGCTAAGAGCATTTGCCTGGTGGGTGACTGCCCTATCCTGAAAGAAGAGCCTTTTTTTCCTTGAACCTAGGGCTGTGATTCTTGAGTTGCGAGTTGTGCAGCTACACTGTGGAAACAACAAGAGACTGCCTGTGAGGCCCAAACGGACACAGGGAGAAGACTCCCCTCTAGTAGGTTGTACAGCGGCTTCAATTTAACTAAGAACTTCTTCTTTTTTGTCAATAATGTATCCCTTTAGACATCCCGTTTTTAGGGAGTAGCAGCACTTTGCAGCTCTTTGGTATAATTCTTATGGCCCTGTGTGGTCCTCCTGGTCCCAAAAATGATTCATGTTCTAGCCCTCATAAAAGGAAAATGTAAAAGTCAATTGAAAATGTTTTTATTAGATATGTCCTGTTAGCTATTTTGAAACTGAAATTGATGGTCACTGAAATGCATAGGAGCCCTGAAAATATTTACTAGATGATTTTATTATTTGCTTTTGCTTAAGAGTAGGAAAAATGATAATTATGTTTGTAATAGTGGTCATTACTCTCTACTGCTATCTGTATGTTAATGATGACCCAATGCTTTGTTCTCTTTGTATTCCTGCTTATACTTCACATATACCCGCTTAATGAAATGTTTAGAATGGAAAATGTCCACCTAGCAATGAATTAGGATTTTGATAAATTTATGAAAATTAATGTTCAAATATTTTCTGTGTTCCTACTGGATCATAGGAATGTCTTTAGCTCATGCTAAAAGGACCATCTGTTAAATATTGCAGGGATTTGTTAGCATGAGCTGAAAGCCATTTTGTATTTCTGGCAGCCATCTTGTTTGCCATGTGCTACCACATGCTCGCCATGTGCTCTGTCCTCCCTCAGTGTTGACTGCTCTTGTAAACTGCCTAAAAACAAACTATATTTAGCATCTTCCACCTTCGCACATGCTCAGTTGAGCTTGCAGCTGTCCTTGCAACACTTCCTAGTGTGAAAATGTCAGCATGTGTTCACTAGAATTAGCAACTGTTAGCTCCTCCCAGTGTGTTGAGCAAGCAGATCTTGCATGTCCATATTAGTCATTTTGCATGCTTACATGAGCCAGGACTGCCCCTTGGTCTTATGCTGAATATGTAACCCTAAGCATATATAAGGCCCCAGTTTTCTGTACTCCTTAGACTGCCTCATTCAGTTGCTAAGACTTCTGTGTGACATAGTATCCCTCATTTGAGGTTAATAAATATGTTACTTTTATATTTCAGCTTCTGTGCCAATTTCCTCTTTCTTGGTTTAAAGGGACCAAGTATCAGTGAGACCCCTGAGAAGGTTTCTATTTTCTATAATTCGAGAAAAATATTCCTGCAATACATCTTCTATGTACAAGCACCACAAGACAATGCATCAGAACCATTTTGCAAGAGATAAACTTGGACAACTTAATGCAAGTAAGGGTGACCAGGATGCGCAGCCTTCTTCATCCCATGCTGGTGACAGACTACAGCACATTCCAAAAATCTCCCTGATTTGCCAAGGCAGGAATTTTTTGCCCAAAATGCATAAGTGTTCTGAGCTTCTGAGAACATGTCATCCAACCCATGCTGGACACCAATAACAGCCACTGTTGTTATTTCTTTACCCAAAAATTTGGCACAGTGTTTGAGCTTGTTTTTTCATTTATATTTTCAAATTAAAAATCTAAAAAGCACCAATAAAACTACAAAATAGTTAGAAAAAACTAAGATATTTATAAAATAGCTTAAATAAAAGAAGAAAAAAAATGATTCTTACGGAACCACCTATTCTGGTTTAAAAAAAAAACGTCTACGCTGTGTGAATAGAATAGTCAATGGGTAGTGTCTGTGTGATTCGATTAGTGCATATGTAGAGTCTGAGTGATTTGGTTAATGGGTAGTGATTGAGTGAATGGATGAGTGCAAAGGTAGTGCCTGGGTGATCGTGCAAGTGCATGGACAGTGCCTGGGTGGTTGGAAAAATGCATGCATAGTGCCTGGGTGATTGAATGAGTGGATAGCCACTGCCTGGGTGATTGGAAAAGTGCATTGGTGGTGCCTGACTGAATGGATGAGTGGAAAGGTAGTGCCTTGCTGATTGTGTGAGAGGATGGATAGTGCGTTGGAGATTGGACGAGTATATGAATAGTGTCTGAGTGATTGGATAAGTGCAGGGGTACTGACTGGGTGACGGGATGAGTACAAGATTTACACTTGGGTGATTGCATGAGTACCCCCTCATTGCATGGATGAGTGCAAGTGCAGTGCCTGGGTGATTCCATCAGTGCATGGATAGCACCTTGGTGAATGATTGAGTGTATGGGTAGAGCCTGGATGCTTGGATGAGTGCATGCATAATGCCTGGTTGGTTGCATGAGTGTATGGCTAGTCCATGACGGCATAAGTAGTTGCTGGGTGTATAAAAGGGGTACATTTGTAGTGCCTGCGTGAATGGATTAGTTCAAGTGTAGTGTCTCGCTCATTAGGTGAGTGCTTAGGTGCTGTCTGTGTGATTGTATGATTGCATGAATAGTGCCTCTGTGATTATATGAGTGCATGGACAGTGCATGAGTGAATGTATGAGTGCATGAATAGTGCTTGGATGAATGGCTGAGTGAAAAAGCAGTCTCTGGGTGATTCCATGTGTGCATGGATAGTACCCGGGTGAATGAATGCTAGTATGGGTAGTGCATGGGCGATTGAATGAGTGCGTGAATAGTGCCCTGTTGCCTGCATGAGTGCATGGGTAGCCCCTGTGTGATTCCATGAGTGTATAGGTAGTGGATAAGTGAATAGAGGAGTGCTCAAGAGGTAGCTGAAATAGTTCATGAGTTCATGGGTACTGGGTGAATGAATGATTGAGTGCAAGGAGAGTGCTTGAATGACTAGAGGACAGCATGGGTAATGGCTGAGTGAATGGTTGAGTGCAAGGATAGTACCAGAGTGATTAAATGAGTGCATGGATAGTGCTGGGTGATTAGATAAGTGCATGAGTTGTATCTGGGTGATTGGATGAGTGCATGAGTAGTAGCTGAGTGAATTGATGAGTGTATGGATAATGCATGAACAAAGAGAAAAGTACAATGATGACTGTATGCCTGTTGAGATGAATGCAGACGTACTCCTACTGTGAATGTGTGAGTGCATGGATAGTGCTTGAGTCAATAATACGTACATTGGTACTCCCTGAGTAAATGGATTAGTGCAAAGCTAGTCGATATATGATTCATAAGTGTACAGGTAGTTGGTGGATGTATATATGAGTACATGAGCTGTGCCATATACAGTAGATTCTATTGTTCAAACCTTAGGCCCATTATCTCTGTAATATAACTTAAAATACTTCTTCAAATAAGAATATAAATCAAACTTCAAAACTATCAAATTTTCAAATATAATGAAAAAAAGCACTTTCAATCCCCACGAGTACTATATAGGGAGAAGACGGTTATGCATACCCCTTCTTGTACGCAAATTTGGAGAGCATGTGTTGTGAAACAGATGCATTGTGTTATATTTATGCTTCTTTTTAGCTATCAAGTCACTAGAAGAGGCACAAATACACACATTTATACCTTCAGAAACATGCTGAGACTTACACTAGTCTAAAACTTGTAGATTATTTATATTAGAAGCAAATAGCATATAAATACATTTTAAACATTTCCTCAGATTATCTTGAATATTCCATTATATACTCTTACCTTTTAAGTAATTTAGATACATGATTCTATACACCTTTGTTTGATTACTATTAGCCTCAACAACATTGAAATTGTTTTCAACCTTGAGCATAATTATGAAGAAGAAAAATAAAAACTGCAATTTAATGAATATTTTACAGAAAGTATAATATTATGTTTTTGAGGTCACATTAATTTACAATTACATAACATTTTCTGTTTCCCTTTTTTGCTGTTCTCATATTCTACACAACTTTGCAATACAGAGTGATTAGAATGTAGAATCATCATTGAACAGTGGGGCAAAAAAACCATCACATTTATAGTACAAAGAACTCCCAAATCAGCATAATACATCATTGTCAATATATGTAACTATGTGTTTTTCCTATCTACACTTTGTTAATCACTACTTTCAGCTACATTAACTCTATTATTTATCACAAATACATTTTAAAAAATGTACCATCTCATTTATTTCCTGTACAATATTGATAGCAAATATAAAAATTGTTTACTTTTAAACATATTTTTTTCAAAATGTAATATTAATTAGGCCAACTAATAATCAAAACAATAATTATAAACACTAACAGATTGCCGTCCTTATTAATTGCTGTTGACATTTTTCCTAATAGGTCATTGTACTCAAAACTTTGGAGCAGAAATAACATATAAGAATTTGCTATTTGAAAAGGGAATCTAGCTTTGAATTCAAGGTGGGCATCACTGCAATGTGTACATCCTTTGTTACACTTTAAATGAACAGTATATCGCCCAAATGTAGTAATAAGACCATCATGGAAAATAATAGCCACTGTTATATAAGCTCCTCCTGAAATAGATATTTGACTTCCTTTAAATTCAATTATTTTAGTTTCTAATTCTTTAACATTTGCTCTGCAACGTTGTAAAATTAAAATGACACATTTTCCAAATCTTTCTATATGTAATGTAGACAACATCTTAAAAGGTACAGATTTGCAATCTGGTATAGTCAAGTATAGGGATTGTTCTGTATGTGTTTCAGTGGTCGAAGTAAATGAGCACTCTTCACACTGATGGCCTCATATGTAAGTTAGTCCAAACAAGTTATCAATGTGTACTCCTTCGTGTTACAATACTCCAGCCAGGAACATTAGAAGTTCTTGTGCATCTTGTATGTTTAGAGTAAATGTCAATGAACCAGTACATATAGCTCAACGATGTTGAATGCCAGAAGTAGTATTAATTTCACATCTGTCAATTACCAACTGTTGAAATAAAAGATGTAGTGCGGAACACAATCTTTTTTCACTATATTCCATGATTTCATGATGATGATATGGTAAATGAAACACAACATTCAGAACCACATTTGCATAACAGTTTGATACCTGAACTGTTTTCCATCTGCTATCCTACAATGTCGATTCAGAAAAGGGGGTGGTGATGAACAGAGTGTCTGAATTAAGCAGACCACTCTTACCCAGTCCAAAGATCAGGGCTTGATCCATCACCGTTATTTAGCTCACTGCACCATCCCAGCTCAGAACCTGGCTACATGCAAATTAGTCTGTCCCTGGCCCGGTGCATCATGGGAACAGGGCAGACCAGACTACCAAGTCAATTCTTCACTGGAAAGGAGACAAGCTACCGGGGACCGGTTTCTGGCATTTCAGCTGTCATCGGCCCGGCTTGCTTGAATCCTGATGGTGCAGTGAGCAAGGGACTCATGTCTGAGTATACCCTGCCACACCTATAGTGGCCAAAAACGATTCAGAAAAGGGGGTGGTGATGAACAGAGTGTCTGAATTAAGCAGACCACTCTTACCCAGTCCAAAGATCAGGGCTTGATCCATCACCGTTATTTAGCTCACTGCACCATCCCAGCTCAGAACCTGGCTGCATGCAAATTAGTCTGTCCCTGGCACAGTGCATCATGGGAACAGGGCAGACCAGACTACCAAGCCAATTCTTCACTGGAAAGGAGACAAGCTACCGGGGACCGGTTTCTGGCATTTCAGCCGTCGTCGGCCCGGCTTGCTTGAATCCTGATGGTCCAGTGAGCAAGGGACTCATGTCTGAGTATACCCTGCCACACCTATAGTGGCCAAAATGATTCAGAAAAGGGGCTGGTGATGAACAGAGTGTCTGAATTAAGCAGACCACTCTTACCCAGTCCAAAGATCAGGGCTTGATCCATCACCGTTATTTAGCTCACTGCACCATCCTAGCTCAGAACCTGGCTACATGCAAATTAGTCTGTCCCTGGCCCAGTGCATCATGGGAACAGGGCAGACCAGACTACCAAGCCAATTCTTCACTGGAAAGGAGACAAGCTACCGGGGACCGGTTTCTGGAATTTCAGCCGTCGTCGGCCCGGCTTGCTTGAATCCTGATGGTGCAGTGAGCAAAGGGACTCATGTCTGAGTATACCCTGCCACACCTATAGTGGCCAAAAACGATTCAGAAAAGGGGGTGGTGATGAACAGAGTGTCTGAATTAAGCAGACCACTCTTACCCAGTCCAAAGATCAGGGCTTGATCCATCACCGTTATTTAGCTCACTGCACCATCCCAGCTCAGAACCTGGCTACATGCAAATTAGTCTGTCCCTGGCCCAGTGCATCATGGGAACAGGGCAGACCAGACTACCAAGCCAATTCTTCACTGGAAAGGAGACAAGCTACCGGGGACCGGTTTCTGGCATTTCAGCCGTCGTCGGCCCGGCTTGCTTGAATCCTGATGGTGCAGTGAGCAAGGAACTCATGTCTAAGTATACCCTGCCACACCTATAGTGGCCAAAAGTGATTCAGAAAAGGGGGTGGTGATGAACAGAGTGTCTGAATTAAGCAGACCACTCTTACCCAGTCCAAAGATCAGGGCTTGATCCATCACCGTTATTTAGCTCACTGCACCATCCCAGCTCAGAAACTGGCTACATGCCAATTAGTCTGTCCCTGGCCCAGTGCATCATGGGAACAGGGCAGACCAGACTACCTAGCCAATTCTTCACTGGAAAGGAGACAAGCTACCGGGGACCGGTTACTGGCATTTCAGCCGTCGTCGGCCCGGCTTGCTTGAATCCTGATGGTGCAGTGAGCAAGGGACTCATGTCTGAGTATACCCTGCCACACCTATAGTGGCAGGGTATACAGACTACAATGTCATCAACACTTTCTAATTTTGTTTTCTTTACGCCATCAATGTTCTCTTCAATTGTTTTTTTAAATTTTCAACCTCAGTTGAATGTTTGACATATTTTCGTTTGGACACACTACACATTTTTCAAATATTGGATATTCACCTAAAAGAGAAGCATAGAGACCAGACAATGTTCTTACTCAAAAAATGCAACTCCTGCCATTCCCTCTTTGAACACCATACCTCAAATATTTACAGAAGCTATCTCTATACTTAAACCTTGAGATTCATGAATTGCTACTGCATATGCTAGAGACAGAGGAAACTGCTGTCTACGATCATACTAGTCTTTTACTATTAAAAACTGTACAATACAATGCCCAATCTGTCTTACCTCACCAATCTGGTCAAATTTTATAATAAAAAATTCTAATGTATCTCTATTGAGAAAATTACAAAATCAACAATGTTTCCCATTGCTCCATTTACTAATCCTTCTTCTTAATTCAAATTATGTGTCACTATTACTCAACATTTTTTACATACAAATAAACTCTTTTCTAATCCTGCAGTTTTAGATTTACACTTTTCCAAAGAATCCAATTTAGCCTGTAGTTTCTCAGTAAGAAGAATTATTACTCCCTGGTGTTCGATCTTGGCAATACATTCATTTCTAGAATTTGTTGTTTTTCCAGTTTGAGAAGTTGTTCATTAAATGTAGAACACTCTTGCAGTGGAGGCATTAGGCAAACTGTACACTTGATTTCTACAAGCATATTGCACATTACCTATGATGCTGGTTTTTCAGATGAATACAAGTTCCTTAGTAGACGACTTTCTAAAGATTGTTTACCATTTCTATCAACGTACCAATTCTTATGTCTTTGAGAATATTTCCATAGTTTCCATTGCTTGCTTGTTGCATATTCTTAACAAGTTCTTTATGTTCAAAGTGTAACTAAATTTTTACATTCCCAATACTCCCCAAAATATTCCTTGTGTCATCATGGAGAAGAGTTTTAAAAACATGTTGTCCTTTAACGGGAGAAATTTGTAGTAGGTCTCCACACAAAACCTCGTAATCAGTTTTTAAAATCTGTTGCATTTTTCAAGTGCAAAAAGGCAAGCATGACACTATGCTCACATCATCGATGCTTAAAATATTAGCGGGAGATATACTAGGCTTTGGTTCCCTGTTTGCATCACAAAAGTGCCACAAAATGTTGCAAAATCATTTTTTCCTAATTTACATTCTGACGCTAAACTAGAAATAACGTAAAAGTAATGTGAAGCAATGCATAGCGCTACTTTGCATTACTTTGTGCCTTGGGCAATCCCACACTAAACCCAATATACTAAACACAGTATATTGTGTTTAGCATGAGGTTGTGCCTTTCTAACTAGTTGCAAGGAAGGAGATATGCTTTTATTTCCACTTCCTTTTCCGACTTTGCATACGTGCTGCGCTGTGCAGCATGCATACAAAGTCAGAGAAGCTTTATCTAGCATAAAAGAACAGGAGGAGATCGAGGCCTTAGCCAAAGCAATTGAGGACAACCACACTGTCACGGAAGCCAAAGCCCTTCTCGAAAAAATAGAAAAAGAGATTCAAACCTTTCGAGATAATACAATCACCTTCAGAACTAACAAATTCGAAAAGGATGTAAAATCTTTCAAAATCGAATCTGTTTACCCGTACCTGAAGGACGATTATTACACACAAATTGAATCGCGCCACGCTTTAACACAGTATCAAGGAAGGTCCAAAAACAGATTTTCAACTTTTTCTGAGAGTTCATCTTCAGAATCGGCTGGAGACTCTGATCCTAGGGAAGGCCCGTCTAAACGTAACAACTCTTTTTTAGACAAAGGCGAAGCCCGAAACAGGGTAAGGTTCAAACCACCAACAGCATGGGAAATGAGGACCCGCAGAAATTACTACAAAAGTTGAATGAGACTTCCATAGTAAACCTTTCTGATAAACAATTGACAGTGTTCGAGAAGGAAGCTTTGGAGTTAGGTTTAAAATTTGTTCCAACAGCTGCCACAGACTTAACCAAACTCAAAATTGAAGCCTTACAATTTTGCAGGAAACTTAGATTAAAAGCCTTTTTTCACAACAAGGAAGACACACGAATGGTTGAGCCATCAGGTTTCGCCATCAAGTCCACATTCATTCCTCCACCTCAGACTATTCCCAAAGAAATTCTAGCGTATGAACAAGTCGTCCTTTCATCCATCACACAATTGGGAAAACAAAAAGTATTCCACAGGAGGAATATCTCCAAACAACATCCAACAGCCATTATGGATCTAAAAAACGATGACTCAATAGTGTTAAAACCTGCCGACAAGGGCGGTGCATTAGTCGTATGGGCTAAAGACAAATATATCATCGAAGCACACAAACACATAGATCAAACGGATTGGTATAGGCCATTAAATGAGGATCCCACCTCAGAAATTCAAAATGAGATTTGTGCCAAACTGACAGAGGGATTTGACTTGGGTATCTTGGGCCCAAAAGAGTTCGAATTCTTACTCAAAAAGAAACCTCGCACTCCGGTAATCTATTTCTTGCCCAAATTACACAAAAACATCACAGAACCACCCGGCAGGCCAATCGTCTCCGGGTGTGATTCGATACTAGAACCCTTGGCTAAATACGTAGATGTGTTTTTGAAACCTTTCATGGAACAAGTCCAATCATATTTGAGGGACACTATGGACTTCATCAATAAGATTGAAGGTTCCACATTTGATGATACACAGCATTTAATGGTGTCCTTCGACGTGATTTCCCTATACACCCAGATCCCCCAGGAAGAAGGCCTAGAGGCCCTGGAATTCTTTTTGGAGACACGACCAAAACCACAAAGAGTTCCAACAGAATTCATAATAGCCCTAGCCAGAATCGCTTTGTCAAGTCAAGTCAAGTCAAAGAATTTATATAGCGCACTACATACCCAGAGGGTCTCAAGGCGCTTAGGGAGGGGAGGAGGATTACTTGTCAAATATCCACGTTTTAAGTTGCTTTCTGAATGCTAGGTGGTTCTGGGTAAGGCGAAGGTAGGTGAGGAGTGAGTTCCACGTTTTAGCAGCCAGGTATGAGAAGGATCTGCCTCCCATGGTTGACTTGTTGATGCGAGGTACAGTGGCGAGGGCTTGGCTGGAAGAGCGTAGTTGGCGGGAGGGGGTGTAGAAGGACAGTCGTGAGTTGAGGCATTCTGGTCCGATGTCGTAGAGTGATTTGTGTGCGTGGGTTAGCAGTCGGAACGTGATCCTCTTGTTGACGGGTAGCCAGTGGAGGTCTTTCAGGTGACCAGAGATGTGTTCGTTACGCGGGATGTCTAATATGATTCTGGCTGAGGCGTTTTGGATTCGTTGGAGTTTCTTCTGGAGTTTAGCGGTAGTACCTGCGTAGAGGGTGTTTCCGTAGTCCAGTCGGCTCGTGACCAGAGCATGGGTGACTGTTTTTCTGGCTTCGGTGGGGATCCAGCGAAATGTTTTTTTGAGCATGCGAAGAATGTTGAAACAGGATGAGGATACGGCGCTGACTTGTCTGTTCATTGAAAGTGAAGAATCCAGGATAACGCCTAGGTTCCGTGCGTGGTCTGTCGGTATGGGTGCTTTTCCAAGGGCTTCCGGCCACCAAGAGTCGTCCCATGCAGAGGGGGATGAACCTAAGATGAGGACTTCTGTTTTATCTGAGTTCAGTTTCAGACGGCTGTGTTTCATCCATTCTGCAACTTCTTTCATTCCTTCGTGTAGGTTAGTTTTGGCGGTGCTGGGGTCATTGGTGAGAGATAGGATAAGTTGAGTGTCATCCGCGTAAGAGATGATGTTGAGGTTGTGTTGGCGTGCGATGGCCGCGAGGGGGCTCATGTATACGTTGAAGAGGGTGGGACTGAGTGAGGATCCTTGTGGTACGCCACAGATGACTTCAGTGGCCTCTGACTTGAATGGTGGAAGGCGGACTCTCTGGGTTCTTCCGGTGAGGAACGAGGTGATCCATTCAAGTGCTTTTCCTTGGATTCCGATGTTTCTGAGGCGTTGTAAGAGGGTGCTGTGGCAGACTGTGTCGAAGGCTGCAGAGAGGTCGAGGAGGATGAGGGCGACTGTGTCTCCATTGTCCAGTAGAGTTCGAATGTCGTCTGTTGCTGCGATGAGGGCGGTCTCAGTGCTGTGTTTTGCTCGGAAGCCAGATTGTGAGGGGTCGAGGGATTTGTTGGTTTCGAGGAAAGCGGCAAGCTGGTTGTTGACAGCTTTCTCGATGACTTTGGCCGGGAAAGAAAGGAGTGATATTGGGCGGTAATTTTTGAGTTCGGTGGGGTCCGCTGTGGGTTTTTTCAGAAGGGCGGTGAGTTCAGCGTGTTTCCAGCTTTCCGGGAAGGTGGCGGAGTTGAAGGAGCAGTTGATGACGTCTCGGAGGTGCGGTGCTATGACGGAGTCTGCTTTGTTGAAGATGTGGTGACGACATGGGTCTGTGGGGGATCCTGAGTGGATGGAGTTCATCAGGCGGATGGTGTCCTCAGTGGAGACTGGGTTCCAGTCGTTAAGGATGTTCAAGGGGGGAGAATGTTCATCATATGGTTGGGTGGGTTGGTCTCCGGGTTGGTTGTCGAAGCTGTTGTGGATGTCTGCAATTTTGTTGTGGAAGAATGAGGCTAGGGAGTCGCAGAGGGCTTGGGAGGGGGTGATGTCGTTGGAGTTGGCCGAGGAATTGGTAAATTCCTTGACGATGTTGAAAAGTTCTTTGCTGTTGTGGGCGTTGTTGTCTAGTCGATCCTTGAATGCTGTTTTCTTGGCCTTTCGGATTAGTTGGTGGTGTGAGCGGGTGGCGTTTTTGAAGGCGTCCTTGGTGCTAGTGGTTGGGTCTTTTTTCCAGGTCTTTTCAAGGGAGCGGCAGAGTTTCTTGGACTTCTTAAGATCATCGTTGAACCATGAGGCCTTCTTGCTGCCAGGTTTGCTTTGACGTTTTTTCAGTGGTGCTAAGGTGTCGGCGGTGTTGGATAACCATAGGGTGAAGTTGGCGGCGGCTTGGTCTGGGTTAGAAGAGTGGGCTGGGGTGTTTAGGAGGAGCGATGAGGAGATCTGGTCGATGGTGATTTTGTTCCAGTTTCTTTGTAGAGTTGGTTGGGGGTGGATGATGGGTTTAGGCTTGTTGTAGGTGAAGTGAACGCAGCTGTGGTCAGTCCAGAGGAGATCCGTTGTATGGCTGAAGGAGACATGATTGCTGGAGGTGAAGATGGGGTCGAGTGTGTGACCTGCGATGTGGGTGGGGGAAGTGACCAGTTGTTTAAGTCCGAGGTTTGCAAGGTTGTCCAGGAGGGTGGCGGTGTTGCAGTCGTTGTTCTTTTCAAGGTGAAAGTTGAGGTCTCTCAGAAGGATGTAATCTTTGGAGGGGAGCGCGTGAGGAGTGATGAAGTCCGTGATGTCTTCACTGAATTTTGCGCGGGGTCCTGGTGGTCTGTAGAGGAGGGTGCCTCTGAGTGTGGTCTTGGGGTCGATGTGGATCTGGAAGTGAAGGTGTTCAGAGTTGGCGAGGTTGACGTCAGAGCTGGTAGAGATGTGGATTGATTTTTTATGGACGATAGCGATTCCTCCTCCTGTGTGGCCGGTACGGTCCTTGCGTGTGATCTTATAATCTTCTGGGATGGCAATGGTGATGTCTGGGGCGGAGGAAGCGTTCATCCATGTTTCTGTTAGGAAGGCGACGTCTGGAGAGATGGTGTCGAGTAGATTCCATAGGTCAATGGTGTGTCTGTGGACCGATCGAGTGTTGAGGAGGATGCATTGTAGGTGATTGGGATCGGGAATCTGTGGTGTGGTCGTAGCGGAGATGTTGTCGGAGCCGATGAATTTGCAGGAGTAGCAAGAGAAAGGTCCATGGGTGTGTCCAGGAGCGGCTTGGACGCAGTTGGGGGCGCGACCGGGGTTAAGGGCTAGGAGGACAAATTCTACATGCAGGTGAAGGGGACCGCCATGGGGTGTCCTTATGCCCCAGAAATGGAGGTCCTCTTCATGGCCCTGTATGAGGAGCGTTTTGTGTACCAGAACAACCCGTATCGCACCCATATAATCACGTGGTATCGTTACATCGACGATATTTGGTGTCAATGGAACGGCACCACAGACACGTTGAATCAATTCCACAATTGGCTAAACACGAGGCATCCCGACATCAAATTCACCATCTCCTCGAGCAATGTCCTCCTCACATTTTTGGATGTGGAAGTCATACCCCAAAATCGAATGCTCACCACCACCTTGCACCGAAAGGAGACAGACAAGAACACGATCCTCCATTACAGGAGCCATCACCCACAGAACTTAAAAGCCAATCTCCCCTACAGCCAAATGTTGAGAATCAGGAGAAACTGCTCTAGAAAGGAGGACTTTGAGGCCCACGCAGAAATCTTGAGCAAGCAATTGATAGCAAGAGGCTATCCAAGTAAAATGTTAAAACAATCCACTAAAAGAGCATGGAACACCCCGAGGGAAGAGCTATTGGTTAAAAAACAACATACACCCTTGGAAAAATTGGTGTGTGTAACAACATTTGGACCACATACAAACAAGTTCAAAGCCATCATTCTTAAAAATTGGCATTTACTGTCCGGACTTGACATTCCATTTGAGAAACCCCTTTTTGCACTGAAAAATAACAGAAGCATAGGGCAACAGCTGGTTAGGGCAGATCTTGGCACAAGTCAGGTTAAATCTGACTTACGGGCCCTTTGGAGACTCAAACCCATAGAAGGGCACCACAAGTGTGGGACATGCGTGTCATGTGCCAACACAATGGAAGGTACAGAATTCCATCACAACAACACAAAGGGGACACACAAAGAATTTACGAACTGCAAGAGTCGTAATTTGGTTTACGCAATCATCTGCCCTTGCCCCAAATTGTACATAGGCAAAACGACACAACAAATGAATCAAAGAATAGCTCAACACCGCTCACGTATTAAACAAAACATTGTCACAGCCCCTATGGTACATCATTTCCAGCAAAGTGGTCACACAGAAAAAGATTTCAAATGGACAGTATTGTCAGCAATCAAAATCCCCAATCGTGGTGGTGACGTAGAAACATTGCTCATTCAAAGAGAAGCTTACTTAATACTAAAGTTCAATTGTGTGGTGGATGGGATGAACGAACTTACTGAACTTCATAGAAATATTCTTTGATCCCCGTGAACACCTCCCACACTTCTGTACAAACCCGCGAGGGAGCAATCGCTGTTAAACCCGCAGGTAAATCCACAACATGAATCCTATCCATTATATCACAGCCTGGCTCCAATTAAACTACAACTCCCAGAAACCCCAGCCTCATACAAAACATGTGACTCTGGGGTGGTTTTTTCGTGATTCAACGTAGCGCGACTTTAGCAGCACACCAAACAGCAGGCAGAACTAGGACGGCAGAACCGTATTTCGAACAAGGTGAGCGGACAACAGCCCATTCCCGTTTAATTTAAGATTCGAGTGAGCCCGAACTGAGTTAGACTCATTCCCTTGTTTTCGATTCTTTCTCACTAGAGCGGAGCCTCGCGGTAGCACATAACTTGAAGAGGAGCACCGCGTCCGATAACAAAGCCGCCCCAAGTAAGCCAGCACAATACTTAGCATAACTTATTTGTTAGTAATTCTAGACTAACACGCAGTTAAAACCAGCCCCCCTTTTTCTCAATAGATGGGGTAGAATATTGAGAACACGTTAAAATTGGAGCCAGGCGGTTACACAAGCTTTTGCACAAGTTTTCCACAAGTAAGTGGCAATTCTGAAACTGACTATAGTAAAATGCCCTCCGTTCGACAAAATAAATACAAACAGTGTTTATATTTATTTTTATGATAACAGGTTTGAAAAAACCTCTTTCAACCATCAAATTTTGGACTTCACTGCGCAGGAATAAAAAGGTAATCTCATGTTCCCCAAAGTGAGAAGCTAGACACTAAATAATAGAGGAGGAACAGGAACTAAATGAAGTCTATGTTTGTTTTTTAAAACATTAGGTACCCAGGTTGCCCTGAAGAAAAACCCGTCTAACCCAAGACCGGGTTTGGAAACGCGTCGGCTTCCCCAAAGGAGTCATTCCTTTATTTCATCCCACCAAAGGCATACAAACGATAGTCCTAGGGTATTGGACATCACTAACAATTAAACAAAGCCTGGGGTGGTTAATAATCCTAAAATAGCTAAAGGAATTGGCACATAGGATTATTGATTATTTTTACTGGTGTACCCTTGAATCCATTATTGTTTTTGTACATATGAACGCAATGTGATTTGCACGTAATACTTTGTTGCACGTAACAAATGTTTCATGTTTTAGAAAATTCTTCTTGCATGTTTTCATATTAAGTTTAATGTTTGTGTAAAGGTCATGTTGAAACCTCGCATTTCAAACAATGAATGATTTATAACAATGTAAAGATGTGAAAACAAACACAAGCTTTATAATTGATTTAAAAGCTTAGTTGCTGTGAATTAAAGAACAGCACTTAAATTCGAGACCAGGCACTTGTCTTTTTTTTTTTTTCCCCCTCATATCTAGGCATAGTATTTCGTACAGAAAGCGTATCCTGCTTGTAAAAAAACTATTCTGCAATTATACACACTACCTAGTGCTATGGCACTAAGGTGTTTGAGTGGCACACATCAGCTGTAATCAAAGCAAGGGAAAGGGGAGAAGAGAGACATATTTTTGAAAATATGGCATTCTCCTGCTCCTTCCTTTCACACAACGCAGCACAGCCTTGAGGGGGGCTGCACTGCATTGAGATTTGGTAAATCTCCCCCTTAGTTTCTTCAGTACCCTTGATACTTCATGTCAAGCTTCTCCCAATAAATATTGATATTCCAATTTATTATCATGTTCAAAAGGTAGCATACATATTTGATGTTAGTGATACCTTTAAATCTGTGTGCTGCTAGTCAAATTGGAGCTGATAAAACACAAGATAAATGTGATTCTGTAGTCTTCTGTAGCTAACTGGTCAAAATGTTAATTGAGAAACTTTTTCCTGTTCAAACTTGACCACTTATGTAGAATAGAATAGGTTTAAATGATAAACATTGGCATTCATTTTTTTCATGGACCAAACCATGTTCTACCTGTTGTTTAACTTGTACTATATTTCTTTTTGTTCAATATTTAGGACCCGATTCTGATCTCGCTCGGAGGGCCACCTGACGGAACCCGTCAGGAACGTCTCTGTCTCGTACACACGGTTTCCTGACGACTCCTACCTCTTTACGAGCGAATGAGTATGATGCGAGTATCCCCTCTTGCTCCATCCGACTTGTACCCATCAGCAATGCCATCTGGATGAATCTGACTTCATCGACCACATCGCGCAATGGGTCCAATTCACGAGCGACCAAGTACGATGTGCACGTTAAGCAGCCGGATCAACTCGGACCATCTGACTCAAAAAAGCTCTGGGAAGCGGACTTTGGGGGTCCGTTGCAGACCCCACTTCACCCAGGCACTAAGACTCGATCGCTGGGGGGCCCAAGTGTCCCCCCGACATATTCCTATATGGTGTGGGCGGTACAGAGGCGTCCCCGCTACAGGGGGTACCCTTGTTTGAGACATGTCTTTTTTGTCTATTGGAGCCAATTTATGCAACATACACGAGGCTCCCATAGACTTCAATAGGGCTCCGAGTGACCCAAGTCCACCTGCGCTGCAGCACATTGTACTCTGTCACTCGGAGCCCAGTAGCAAAAGTCATTCAGAAAGCTCTCTTGGTGTGAGTCAGCCGTAGGGTTTCCCCAGTGCGATCGGAATTGGGCCCTTAGTTGTTCCTCTAACTTTTCAAACTGAATATTATCCTGTTGTGCTTGCTGCATTGCAGTTTCTACCTCATCCATGGCTATTGTTGCTTCATTTACAATAATTGATTGTCCCAGTGGATCTTGAGTCAGTGGACAAGAACTTTGACTGCTTTGTGAACTTTATCTTCATTTAACATTTGTAAGTAAGTTAGAATTTTTTTGCACAGAATGCTGTCTATAGTTGCATAAAAAGAATCTTTATAGCAGTAAAAATCTCCAAATAATTCTGTTTCACTACTCCAAGTTGCAGAAGTGTTAAATAGAAAAATTCTTTGTTGTACGAAGTTTCACAACTCAGTTTTCTGTGTTCACTAAACATCCATCACATCCGATTACTGCACATTGTTCTTCTTTTATATTTTCTCTAACATTCTTTTTAAACCTATAATGTTAAAGTATTTCATAAAGACATAGGTTTTCAAGATTTGAACTCCTTTTGGGATAGTATGTATCCAATGTATTAGTTTTGACAATATCTGTAGATTCTGGCTCATACTGTGCTAAGTATTAAATTTATTGTAAAATTTCAATTCTCTATTTCATGTGGAGGCAAGATCTAAATCTCAGCTCAAGCGATCCAAAAATTCATAGCAACTAATCTCTATTTGGGGAAGCATTTTCAAGCTGAAACTGTACAATTTCTTGCTAAGACTCTTTTCGACTGAAATTTCGTCCCACATTTCTTTCATTTCAGACTTTTCTTATTTTGTAATATATGATATAATATTAAGAGCAACTGCAATTGAATTATTTGCAACATACTGAATATCCATATTTGCATTCTAGGTTTTCAAAATAACTGTATTGTAGTCAATATTGTACTTTAATGCTTCTTTTCTTCTTAAGTTGGATGTATTCTTGAGAGATTTTCAAGTTATTGAATGTCTTACTGCTGAGACAATACTATTTACTCTACCTTTAGAAATTATAGGACGTGGGAATCCAAAACGGCATTTTGTATAAAATTTTCCTTTACATTTATATTTCCATCTGCAGTATTATCAACATCGATGAATGTGAAATACATAGTTTGGTTATGAATACTTTTTGTTTCAATTCAAAAGCACTATCTGTTTCTTTTTCAGGTACGCTACTGATCTTTTATATTTTTAAATGTTTTGTAATAAATTATGAATTACCCTACTTCTAAACATTCTTCCGAGTATATCCTTATGCTCTTTTGTCCTTCTTATAATATGTGTTGTTTTTCCATAAACTAATGTTGTTTTACCATGACAATTGTTCTTTTCTTTTAGATTTCTTGTAAAACTTTTCTTTTTCTTTTCAACAGTATTGACTTTTTTTAATCCTTCTCTGTTTAAAGAAACTGTTTAGTGCTCTTAATATCCGGTATAACGTTTTGCTCTTTTTCTAATGTGCTATCTTCACTTTTCCTTAAGTAGTACTGTTTTCTTTGTTCTCTTCTATTTTCATGTGTTCTTGCCATCTTCAATTTGTGTTCAAAATAAAATAGATATCTACAAAACAAAGAACATTTTCAATAGTATGTTACATCAATTAATAATTGTAAATTAATTACATATTAACATTCATATTAATCAAAAAGCAATTACTTACAATTACATTGCTATTCTCGTCATAACAAATACAAATGTACGATACCTAAGTATTTTTCTTTTGCAATGCTCTAAATGCTTGAAAGTCTTCGGAAAAACATTTATAATTGTCTGTACACTGTCATTTTCAATTTTTTGGTACAAGAACAAAGTATGCATTACTTTTTTCTTATTATATAGGGCAGTCAGATTTTTAACTCTATCTTAATATTCTATGTTTGCTACCTAGCTAAATCATCTAATTTTAGCTACTATATGCTGTAGTAGGACTTCTGTGACCCCTTCATAGGTAACAGATCGCTACTTCTACAACTGAATAGGGTAGTATGACTGACAAGATTTTTGCACCTGTAAAATAACCTACATAGCTTTGAACTTAGAGTTATCAGCTGCACAACCAATGTTACAATTGGATGTACAAGTAGACATACGTAATTCAGAGGAGCACACACAACTTTAAACTTGACTGACTGCACTTCCCATACATCCTACTTCATATGCAACTTGTCAAAAACGTATACGAAGTAGCCTAATCTCTAATTTCTCTGTCAACATATGTTAAACCTCACTTTTTTCTTGCAGCTTCAGTATTCACTGACTTCTAAGAATGTTGAACATACCCAAATATAAAACAGTAGCCCTTCCAATGACACACTTCTTAGTGTCTCCATGTTTCTGAGGTCATCAATGAGTGTATTTGTGGCTTTTCCTAGTGATATGACTCATAAAAAGAAAACTAGAAATAGTATATAACCTGTGTTTCACACCACATTGGCTTAAACATAGTGCAGATGAAGGTGAACGTATTCCGTTCTGCTCATAATACAGGGCATCTGAGTATGAAATAGTGTATTTGAGGTGGAGTTCTGGACTTTTTGGTTCCGTCCAGAGGTGTCAGGGATAACACCCGAAGACCCCGGAGTTCCACCTGTCTTGGTGCACAAATAAACAGAAACACGGGCTTCTCGATGGTGGCGTCAAAGACCAAAGGTTTATTACTGCAGGGACACAGAAGTCACAGAAACTACACAGAGCAGATTCTAGGAGCCTGTTCGATTTGTACAAAAAGGTTTGCTCCTTATATACTAAAATTTGAGCTTGAGGCAAAATTCTTTACATGTAATACATTCCCAAACCTTTATGTCCTAAACAATAAATATTTGGCGTTGCACAGGAATCGTCAACAATATCTGATGTCAAAACATTACGAACGAGGGGTTCCCACTTTTCCATCATAATCTCATGTCAACTTTTCATTCAAGACCCGGACCGCCTCATCGTAAATTTCGTTACCTCCCCTAATAAAGGCCCAGAAGGAAAGAAGCAGAGCCAGGTGCAGAAGATAGACAAGCAGGATAAGAGATGTTTGTGGGTCGTAAATGGGCAAGGCTACCAGCTTCGGCCGCCTAATCATGATCAGGCCAATGAACACAAGAACCAGTATAGCAGGACTGGCCTCGGGCAGAGGAGGTAGCCTTTGTCGAGTCATACAGTTACAGCGTGTTCTGTTCTAAGGTGCACGTGTCACTGGAAAGGTGAATCGCCGGCTAAGCCTACGTGTCCTTAATCGAGATGCAGTGATCAGAGGTTATTGCGTATGTGAGGGCAAGAAACACAAAATGACTGCCATGATCTAAGATGGATGCCATGGGTAGATCGGAAATGTGTTTGTATCAGGAGTACTCTTGCTAGTAGCATAGCGAAAACACCAGGATATGCTAAATGGATCATTTGCGGTTCATTGATACCAAAATTATGTATTTCCGACAATATTGAAAACACGGGTTCAAATCGTCACGGAACCTCATACCCTCCTTTTGCCCTTACATAGGCAATTACTCAGTCTATGTCAGAATCTAACTCTATGTTCATCAGGTCAGTGATATGCTGTTGTATCATCATCCTTTCTCGTGCCTTTTCTCCAAACGCAAGTGGTTTTCTAAAACAGGTTGCAGCACAAAGACTACACAGAGCGGGACCACACTGGATAATCAGGCAACACGAGAACAGGAATACTAGGATGACACCAATGACCATCAAAACCTTCCATCCCCACGCTGATATCAGAGTCCAAAACCACTCCATGAAGGACCAGTTTCCCTTGTCTACATGTATAGAGTCGGAAATCTTGTGTAGCTTAGAGATCGCCTCATAGACAGTTGGAGCATTATTGGGAATAAAAACACAGCAGCTCGATTGGATCATTCTGCATACCCCACCTCGATCTGCAAGTATTACGTCTAGAACCATACGGTTCTGCAACGTCATGAGTCTATCCGCCTGAAGCTCAGCTGTCAAGTTGCTAAGGGCACCAGCAGTTTCAGTAATAGTAGATTCAACTACCCGTGTTAGCTGACGTATGTTTCTACTATTGGCCATAGGCCCCCAGAACGGAAGGAAACCTTTGAAGAAGTCTCCAGCTTCCTGACCAGCGGTATCTTCCTTGCTGAACACACCTCTTGCTACTCTGGTCTTGTGATAATCAGATGAAGCAGTGTACGTTGGAGGCAACAGTCGAGCAATATAACATGAACCTGAAAAGTCAGCAGGCAACCATGTATACGCTCTGTCTTGACAGATGAAGTAGGTACCCCTAGCAGTAAGAAAAGCAGGGGAGGAGTTAGACGAAAACACGTAAGTCTCAATGCACTCACTCCTCCCTAGCTGAGCTCTCGGATTTCTCCCATTTCCATGCAAACAGACCTGACCTCGGTGAGGCACGACCCAGATTGGAGTTGAGCTTTTGCGCTTGCTTTCTCCCAAACTAAGGCGATACTCTGATGAATTCTAACTCAAATATGCTCGTAATTCATCTCTAGGGTAAGATGGAGTATTATTGACATCCTTGATCATGTCAATAATTCCCTGGACTAACGCTTTGTTGGCAGAGTTATCTTTAGTGGAACGTGGTGGACGCGGAGGATAGGTTTCAAGGGCATAAGCAAAAATGGTCTGAAGGGCCTGAAATGATCCATTATAGCTAAAAAGCAATACCAGATAGGGAATGCCTTTATCCATAGTGTGGGGTATCAAGCCACACACCCAGCAGTCTGTGGTGTTAACTACCAGTTGGTGTTGGTGCAAGAGTTGTACGAAAGTGTTATTGATGAATTCTGAGCGTCGAGCTTGCTCATGTTCAGGAAATGAGTGGAAAGAGTGCATAGAAGAAACAGTAGAAGTAGCAGGATTAAGGGGAGGTACTGTAGTTACTGGCACAAAAATCAAATTCACACCGAAGACGATTCCACCCACCAACGTTATCAAAACAATTAAAAACGTAATAGCACATTGCATCAGAAAACATTTGTTGTGAAGGATTCTGTAAAGTCTGTTTCTGTGAACATAAATCAAATTTTCTCGTTGCAGCGCAGGAAGCTCCATCTTCTACAATCCGCTCGCGACCACTGATGATGTGTACGTAGATAAAAATGCCTCTATCAGTCCTGGGAGTTCCCAGAACTAACAGAAAGATCGACCTTGTGTCTGATCCCTGCAGATTCAACTAGGCACACAGCCACGACCCTACGGCTACCCAGACGGCAAGGCAATTTTAAAAACAATAAATCAATAACAAACTTCCTGGCTGAAGGCAAAATGTTAGAATTCAAATATCATAATAGGCAGTTTCCTGCTTTATTTGTCCATATTACGAGACCGTAAATTGTATCTTAGTTTTGCAGGAACTGTTTGATCCGGAAACAGTGTATCATTAGTGGATGTTGCAATGTTCAGGTTCGCAGATGACAGAGTTTCTTCAGATGCAGAGGACGAATGTTCAGAGTTCAAAGGAGTGGTTTCAGGAGGAGAGTCAGAGTTCGATGTGTCAGTTATCAATTCGGCATCGCTAAAAGGGACAAACTTGGGTGTTCGCTCGGACTCAGAGGCACCAATTCCCTTCTTAATCCAGTCGTCATAAGGTAATGGCAGAGGCACACGTTTGACATGTGTCGTATGGATCCAGTGCTTGCGTCCAGCCACACGAACAGCAGTTCTCGTTGCTAGTAGAACTTGGTAAGGGCCAACAAATCTGGGCTGAAGGTTCTTTGTCCTGGCGAAGTTCCTCACCACAACGTGGTCACCTGGTTTCAGCTGATGACCCGGACTCTCCGGTGGCTTTGGCAACGCATCGAAAACCTGTTGATGAATAAGACTCAATTTAGCAGTCAAGTCGTAAAGGTAATCAATCAACATTGGATATTCCAGAGAACAAAATTCCTTTGGCCTAGGCACTCCCCAAATGTTAGCGGGACGACCGAAAACTATCTCGTAGGGACTAAGCCCTACTCTAGAATGTACAGTCGCTCTCGTTGATAATAAAGCCAAGGGTAGTGCGTCTGGCCAGGATAAACCCGTGGATGCCTGTATCTTAGCAAGTTTCAGTTTGAGGGTGCCATTGTAACCCTCAACTAAACCAGCTGACTGGGGATGATTCGCACTGTGGAACTTCTGTTTTATCCCTAAGCCGGCACACACACTTTGCATAACTTTCCCTACGAATTCACTTCCATTATCTGACCATACAATCCGTGGCATTCCAAATCTGGGGAAGTATTCTTTGAGAAGGATTTTGGCAGTGGACAACGCAGTATTGTCCTTCAGTGGGTATGCTTCGACCCAACTGGAGAAAGCACAAACTACCACCAGGACGTACTTTAAGTTATTGCACCGATCCATGTGAATGAAGTCTAACTGAATCACTTCAAAAGGGCAAGAGGGAGGAGCGAAGTGACCAGCAGGAGTAGGGATTCTCTTGCCAGGATTATGCATCAGGCATACCATACAATTTTTCACCACTCTCTCTGCACATTTACCAATCACATCATTCTTCCAGACTGGAGCCAACATCTTACAGATCCCCTTAGAACTTATATGCGCTACTCCATGTGCCATTGTCACCACTGCAAGCACAAACGCATCAGGCAACATCCAACGCTGTTGTTCCGACAAGTCAATCCAACACCCACTCGAATCCAACTTGCCCGTACTTTCTTTCCATGTACGCTTTTCCTCCTCAGTCGCCTCTTTCTGAATCTCTTTCACACTTTCCACTGTATCCTCACACATTCCAGACTCGGAAATCCATCTTGCAGACGTTGCAACATACATTCTACTCATCATATCTCTAGCTGTCTGTTTAGCGGTCTCATCAGCAAAAGCATTCCCACGACCAACATCATCCGTGATTGCTTTATGAGCACTGCATTTTACAATCGCAACTTCAGTCGGCAAGGTTAGAGATTCCAACAAGTCATTAACTAGCTGACCATGTTGAATCTTAGTCCCATGGGACGTAATGAAACCTCTTTCTTTCCACAAATGGCCAAAATTATGGGCCACGCCGAACGCGTACTGACTATCTGTGAACACATTCACTCTATTTCCCTTAGCTAATACACACGCTCTCGTTAGAGCGATTAATTCTGCAGCTTGGGCAGAATTCTGACTCACTCTCGCAGTCTCCACAATCGTACTCAAAGTCGTTACTGCATAGGCAGCAGTCACATTACCATTCTTCAATTTAAAGCATGACCCATCAACATACAACGTGCCATCTAGATCTGACAATGGGGTGTCTTTTAAATCAATTCGTCCTTTTGTCTCCTCTTCAGTTCTGAAACAGCAATCATGGGGCTCGGAATCACTCGACTCTTGATTAGCCGGCAACAGTGTTGCTGGATTCAATACATTGCATCTTTTGATCTGAATATGACTCGCTAGCAGTGCCAGCTCGTAGCCAGATAATCTTGCACTGGTAAGATATTGTGTCTTGGTTCGGTTCATGAGTGTGTCCACAGCATGAGGAACCATGACCACTAGCATATTATTCATCACTAGACCAGCAGATTGTCGAATGGAAGCCGCAGCTGCTGCTGGAGCTCTCAAACAACTAGGCAACGCTCTAGCTACCGGATCTAATGTTGATGAAAAGTACGCACAAGGGCGTTGTTTATCACCGAATCTCTGTGTCAGAACACTCAATGCGCAACCTTCTCTCTCGTGAACATAGAGCGTGAATGGTTTACTGTAATCGGGTGTACCCAACACAGGAGCTGAACATAGTGCATTTCGTAACTCAGAAAAACTCTCTTGACATTCGGCAGACCATGGCACCGGACTCGGAACATTTTTCCCAGTCAAAGCTACCAATGGTTTTGCTAAAAGAGAAAAATGTGGGATCCACTGCCTACAGTAAGAGGTAATACCTAGAAAGGCACGTACTTCTCTCTGTGTACGAGGAACACTCATCTGCGTAATTGCTTTTATTCTCTCTGGGGTCAACTTCCTTCCCTCCTTTGACAAGAAATGACCTAGGTAGGTCACTTCTTGGCAGCAGTATTGCATTTTCGAAGGTGACACCTTGTGATTCAAATTAGATAAATGATGCAATAACAAAATCGTAGCTGCTTTGCAAGTTTCCTTGTCATCGGCAGCCACTAGAAGGTCATCTACATACTGCACTAGAGCAGAACCTAGAGGAAGTACAAAGGAATCTAACTGACTTTTTAATGCCTGACTGTAAATGGATGGGCTCTCACAATAGCCTTGTGGAGCGCGTTTAAACCTGAAGCTTCGACCTCCTAGACAGAAGCCGAAAATATCTCTGCTTTCCTCGGCTATCGGAATGCTGAAAAAGGCATTCTTCAAGTCGATGACTGAAAACCATGTAGCTGTAGCAGGAATCAATGTTAACAAGGCAGTAATGTCTGGAACCACAGGAAACTGCGGAACCACAATCTTATTAACCTCTCTGAGATCGATAACAAATCTATATACTGGAGGTTTTGAAGGATCAGTACGTTTCAAAATCGGTATTACAGGACTGTTACAGACATTTCCTCTAGTCTCTTCTACCACACCTTTCTTAATCAAATCTTGTACAATTAGTAAAAGTGCACGTTCACCTTCACTAGAAATCTTGTATTGAGGAATTCGTGGAAATTTGACATTTGCTTTTAAAGTGACTACATATGGTGGTATTTCCAAAAGGCCTACATCGTTAGGACCAGTCGCCCAAAGAGTATCAGGGAGAGAACGCAGCTCTGGTGGGAGTGCATCCATTGACAAGTACATCGGAGAGGTGATTCTTTTACCCAACGTTAGCTGTACTCCTTCCGGAGAACAGTACAATGTCGCATGTAGGCGTTTTAACAAGTCTAAACCAAGCAGATTTTCATTACAACCTGTCGTCAAAATCAAGGGTGCTTTCAATTGACACGGTCCAACAGAAATAGACAAAGGACCAGATACAGGGTTGTAAACAGGGGCGCCTGAAAATCCTACAGAAACATTTGTTAAGCCGGACAAAGGTGCGCCAGGGCGTTTCGCATGAATGATAGAACTTTTTGTGGCACCAGTATCCAACAGAAACGGTTCGACTACACCTGATGTTGCTACTGCGACATAAGGCCCACTCTGATCCATTGGAACTGATACTACTCCCTCTCTCTGTCCATGGCTGTCCTAGTATCCAGTTTGCTGAAATCCCTCGTCATTTTCACAATAGTCTTCGACATGATACTGTTGCGACCTATTCTGTTGAGCAGGCTGTCCATTTTGCTCATCAAAGTGATTGGAAGGGCGATCATTTGTTTGTGGAGGCATAGCACCTCGCCCTCGACCTCTAGAATTCTGCACAAAACCACCACGACCTCTCTGAGCTGCTGCTGCGTTATTTTGCGCTAAGACTGGACACTCATTTTTATAATGACCCTCTTTCTTACAATACGCACACTGATTCCACTGGTATTGTGGTCTCTGAGAACCATAATCTGTCCTTTGATATGACCCTTGTTGTGTATTGGTCTGATTCATGCGAGGCGGATATGCTTGTTGCAGAAGAACTTTAGTTTTTAAGTCTTTTGTTTTCTTATCTGATTTCTCTTTCTCCTCTTTCTCCCTGTTCTCATAATACTGTGCAGTTGCAAGTATTTGCGCAGTTGTAGAGACAGCCCACGCACTCTCGGAATCTTTTAATTTATTGCATAGCTCGGGTAGCAAATTGTGTACAAATTTATCGACAAACAATCTCTGTCCTCCTTCTGTGCTCATATCCTGACCACTGTGATCTACAAAAGTCTCTTCGAACCTCGTGAAAAAGTCGGAGACACTTTCGTCTTTCTTTTGCCTGCATGCGGATAATTTGTCCCAGTTATCACGCAATGCTGGCATCAGAGTCTTCATTAAATCGATTATCCTACCTGGAAGATTAGCAATTAGAGGTTCGGGTTTAGAACCACCTATCTGCTGACCGTCTGCTGCAATGATAGCCGCCCAATCACCACCTAGAGCAACTGGGTGATTCTCTTTACGAATTTTGGCCCAAATTGGTTGCGGAACTATTCCCAAATAACATGTCAATGTCCGCTAGATTCATTACACAAGCCTCAACTGTTTGTGCTAACTCCTTATAATATCCGGCAGGGTTTTTACGCGGGTCTGGCAAGGCCTGTTTCACTGCCAATACCTCAGCTCGCTTCCATGGAATGTGTATCCACACTCTCTGGAATTGTGCCGGAGCGGCTGCAATACCAAGATTCGCATTAGCTTGCACAGCTTCACGCCAAATTGGAGGAACCTCTCTCATTGGATATTGGCGATTATGCTTCGTACTACTTTTCTCTAAGTCCCTCGGTGAGCGAAGTGATGGATCATTCCTATAACTTAAAATCAGTTCCATCGCTTCTTTTATATTTTGACCTACTATCATACCTGCAGCGAACTCTTTCTGAACTTTGATTAAGTCTTCTAAATTTGATTCACAGTCATCTTCTTCTAGTTCCTCACGTAAAAGAGAGCACATCTCGTCGAATACATACCGTTGTGTTGGTTCGTTCCACTGCATAAATGTATCTAGTACATCTCTCGTACTGTATCTCCTACTCTTCGAAATCCATCGGAGAGCCGTGGAATCTAATATTCCCCGTTCCTCAGTACTTGGGAGCTGACTACGTCTCTGCACAGACTCAGAGGCAGGAGTCTTAATTAAAGATTTATAGAAAGGAGACAGAATGTTAGAGACAGAATCAGTGATTCTTCGACGAACAAAAAGCGGAGTCATAATACTAGCAGATGTAGAAAACACAGTAGCAGTTGGAACAGATAGTACAGGGACAGTAGGGGTATCAAGTAAGGTAGCTTGTGAAGCAGTAGGTGTAAGCAATATAGGTATAGGCAAAGAAGTTGGCAACCCAGGAAGGGGAGGTGCCGTAGGAACATTTACATTAACCACAGGAGGTACAGGAGCTTGATTCTGAGGGGCAGGAGCAGGAATACCAGGTTGTCCAGCAACCGGCAATTGAACATTTAGTACAGGTGGAGCCGTAGCACCCTGTGCATACGGTGGGGGTGACCGTAACAAGTAAGACAACAGAGGATCATTTTCGGGGTCCTCTACTATCTTAGTTGTACTCGATGGCAAGGCAGGATAGCACTTATCTATCGCTAAGTTACGCTCTCTAGCAGCTATCTCCATTGCTTTCTCAGACTCGTTGTCTTGCAGCTGCTTACCCGCTTGTTCTAAAGTTAACTCTTGCTCTTTCTGTTCGTTTTTCAACCTTTTAATTTCTCTCTGTTTAGATTCTTTTCGCCAGAAACGGAAAGAATCAAACATTGCCGGCCGGGCTTTCTTCTTAAACAATTTTATTTCTAAATTATCAAGAACTTCAGGTTCAAAACTACCATGTAGTGGCCAACTAAGGACACCATCTTTTTCAGTGTATCGGACCCACACCTCATTATAAGATATAGGACCCACTCCAAACTTACAATAAAGATCCTATAGGGGAGTTCCGATCGGAGGAACCAGACATGAGTCCTCTAACCGGGAATCACTATTGCAACCAAAGCACGACAACATACAATTTTTCCGACTTACCATTTTATAATCCGGAACACAGAACAAACAAACACAAACAGGAATGTGCACTCGAACCAAGAACTTAGGCCTACCAAAAGCGAACAAATGTATCGATACCCAAAACTAAACCAATAGATTATCTAAACCAGTACAACTAGTGATAATCTTACGAAACCAAACCAAACCAAGAACCAAAAGGATTTTAACAACCCTTACGAAGTAACCAACTAGCAACCACTAAATACTTAACTGAGGCACTGAAGACGTCACCAAGGAGAAACCCGTCACGTTTCGCCGTACTAAGGACTGCACCTCGGGTCCAAGACAGGGCGACGGTCAAGGCAACGGACCACTGCAGCCGTCCTGAACGGGAACCCTCGTGGAAGAGAACGTCGGGCCACTTTTGCGATATGCCGGGATCGATGAAGTGGGGCGCCTCCTTCAGGAATCTTCACACGAAGCTTCTCGAACTCTTCAGGCTTTTGGACCGGTACCGAATGACGTTGCCCCGCGTTGGGCGCCAATTGGAGTTCTGGACTTTTTGGTTCCGTCCAGAGGTGTCAGGGATAACACCCGAAGACCCCGGAGTTCCACCTGTCTTGGTGCACAAATAAACAGAAACACGGGCTTCTCGATGGTGGCGTCAAAGACCAAAGGTTTATTACTGCAGGGACACAGAAGTCACAGAAACTACACAGAGCAGATTCTAGGAGCCTGTTCGATTTGTACAAAAAGGTTTGCTCCTTATATACTAAAATTTGAGCTTGAGGCAAAATTCTTTACATGTAATACATTCCCAAACCTTTGTGTCCTAAACAATAAATATTTGGCGTTGCACACGAATCGTCGACAATATCTGATGTCAAAACATTACGAACGAGGGGTTCCCACTTTTCCATCATAATCTCATGTCAACTTTTCATTCAAGACCCGGACCGCCTCATCGTAAATTTCGTTACCTCCCCCTAATAAAGGCCCAGAAGGAAAGAAGCAGAGCCAGGTGCAGAAGATAGACAAGCAGGATAAGAGATGTTTGTGGGTTGTAACTGGGCAAGGCTACCGGCTTCGGCCGCCTAATCATGATCAGGCCAATAAACACAAGAACCAGTATAGCAGGACTGGCCTCGGGCAGAGGAGGTAGCCTTTGTCGAGTCATGCAGTTACAGCGAGTTCTGTTCTAAGGTGCACGTGTCACTGGAAAGGTGAATCGCCGGCTAAGCCTACGTGTCCTTAATCGAGATGCAGTGATCAGAGGTTATTGCGTATTTGAGGGCAAGAAACACAAAATGGCTGCCATGATCTAAGATGGATGCCATGGGTAGATCGGAAATGTGTTTGTATCAGGAGTACTCTTGCTAGTAGCATAGCGAAAACACCAGGATATGCTAAATGGATCATTTGCGGTTCATTGATACCAAAATTATGTATTTCCGACAATATTGAAAACACGGGTTCAAATCGTCACGGAACCTCAGAGGGGCTCTGGGACACCTACATAGGTAAGACATGTCTCCCTCTGCAACCAAATGATGGACCAGAACTGAGACTTGTGCACTTGTATGATAAGCTACCACTCTTTTGAGCTAGGATCTTCGGACACGCATAATGTGGCAGAAAACATGCACAAGTAGACACGTACATGAGTCACAAGAACACGCAGACCACTACAATTGACAGAGCGCACTTCCCATTGCATACATACTCCTAAAATTATACAGCCTAGTTCACATGCAACCTCCAAAGTTCCTCTGTCTACATGTGTTAAGGCTCGCTTTTCTCAGGCAGCTTCACTGTTCACCAACTGCTCAAAATGTTGGGCCTAGCCAAATATGAAACATCAACCCTTCCTATGTCAATGTTAAAAGTCTCTCCATGATTCCGATGGTTTCAATGCATATATCTGTGCCTTTTCCTAGTAATTTGATCCATAAATAGAAACCTAGAAATAGTAGAATACCTGTGTTGCAGACTCTCTAAGTTTCCGTACAAGAAGGTGTATGTATTCCTTTCTGCTCATAATGAAGGGCACATGGGTGTTCAACAGTAGATATGAATGGTTCTGTGACACCTAAATAGATAAGCCATGTCTCCTGCAACCAAATGATGCAGCAGAACTGAGAAGTTGAATCCACCTGCTACCAGGTTTTTAAGCTAGCATCTTCAGACACACAGAACATGTCAGAATACATGTACAAGTAGACACATACCTGAGTCACGAGAGCATGCAGACCTTTAAACTTGACAGACTGTATTTCCAATTCCAAGAAGATACCTAAATCTATACAGCCTACTTCAAGTGTACCTTTATACAGACTCATACGAAGTATCCTAATACCTAATTCCTCTGCCAGCATGTCTTCACTTTTCTCTGGCAGCCTCACTATTTATCGACTACTGAGAATGATGGGCTTAGCCAAATATAAAAAAGCAACCTTCCTGATGTCACTGTTGGAAATCTCACCATCTTTCTGAAGGCTTCTTTTTTACATTTTTTTATTTTTTTATTGAGTTTTTATGGCAGCGAGTAATTATACACAATCTCTTTTAATATACTACGAAAAATAACATGTCCAGAAGAGCAATAATTATATAGAACAGTATATTGCAATAAAAAAAAGAATAGTAAAAAATATAAACATTATACAACACATTAAATCCAATTGGAAATAGGAGCCCAGAGTTTTTGACCAAATAGCTTTTTTCTCTTCTCCTTTAGATTATATATGTAAATGTATTGGCATTTATATAGCGCACTACTTACCCGTAGGGTCCCAAGGCGCTTCGACCGCTGCGAAACCCTTCCTGGCTTCCCTGAGAGATGGTCCCTTAATGGGTATCTCCAGGGTGAGACCAGGCATCCCCGGCAGTCTGGTGGGGCCGTTAGTGAAGATGAGGCAAGCTAATGCCCAGAGTTGCCGAGTATGATCGCTGACCAGAGTGGGCACCGAGGCGAGAGAATTATCGAGTCCGCTGACCCTGGTCCAGAAACCTGCCGCGCCGGGAATCGAACCCTGGTCCCGGGCCGTCCTCTGCTCTCGGGTCTGCCGCCTCTAACCAGTGAGCCACACTACTTCACACTATATTGCTTTCTCTGAATGATAAAGACTCAGTAATTTCGATTGCCAATGACGAAACATCGGTGGGTCAGTATCTAGCCAGCGAGAGGTATTCAGTATCTAAATATAGACATAGAGATAAACAGAAAACCTTCTTCTGCTTCTGTTACATTCCCCCTCTGACCAGATTGGATTCCGAATATTACCAATTCAGCAGATATTACAATTGTTGTACCTAGAATGTTATTTAAAAGAAATTGCACTACATTAATGAATTGAGCTAATCTAGAACAATAGAAGAGCATGTGAATTGAATCCGCACCACAATTTCCAGATCAGCTACATTTAACACCCCTATTAGCTTTCCATTTTGCCAGCTTTGCCGGAGTGTAATATAAATCAAAAATACACATAAAATGTTGGCTTTTTAGCGATAAATAAGACAATACTGGCCATTTCTAAGGAGCCAGGCAAATCTGCATTCCTTATTCCTAGACCTTTCTGCCATTTGTCTGTATAAACTTCTAAATTATCTTCAATTTGATTTAACATTGTCTGATAGATCAAACCAATTCTATTCCTTTTCTTGCAGCATTCCAGCACATCAAAATGAGTCATCTTACTGGTGTTTAGTAGATTTTTAGATTCAAGAAAACTTCGTATTTGGAGGTATTTAAAGAAATCGCCGCTAGAAAAATTGTATCTTTCCTGCAGATACGTATATGAAACAAATTGTTCATCCTGGTAAAGATCTCCTATTTGACACACCATCTCTGCATACTAGAGTCTTTGAAAATTACAGGCAACATTGGGTTGTTAAATAGAGGTGTATAAAAATTAACATCTTCACAGCAATTAAAACCTTTTTTTGAATTGCTTCCAGATTTGAAACGCCGTTAGCATAATTTTAAATTTAGTTTTTTTGTAATAGCTTGGTTCGATCAATCTCACCAAGCATTGACGAGCTTCAGCCCCCATGACCATTTCATAGATAGAAGGATATGTAGATTCGTCCATTATAAAATCTTTAAAGATTAGCGTGCCCATAAGTCTTAACGAGACTGCCCAGTAGTATAGCCGAAAATTCAGCATCCCTCAGCCTACCCTTATCCTGGGAAGCGTACACCATTTAAAGGATCTTCTAGCTCTCCTATGACCCCAGAGAAATCTGGAAACAATTCTATCTAATTTATTAAAGAATACTGAAGGAAACAGTAATGGAATGGTCCGAAAAAAATAAAGGAATTTGGAGAAAATAATCATCTTTATTACATTGGTTCGACCGCATAGGGATAGATGTAAGTTATTCAGCCTCTCAAGAGTCCTATTGACCGAGACAAGGATCTAAATTAACCCCTAAAATATCCTCTACTTTGGCGGAGATTTTTACACCCAGATATTGAGCTGAGAATGCCAGTGTTGCCAGTGTCACCCCTTCCGGTATGCTTATAGTAGAATTAATTACCTTCGAGATGTTTAGTTTATAACCCGAGAAGTCTCCAAATTAACGGCTAGTTTTATGATTTTGGGTAGCACAATTTTTTTGTCAGATGTACCTATCGCAACATCATCAGCGTATGCGAAGACTTCATATTCTGTTTTATGGATTTTTACAGGAGGGATGTCATATTCTTTTGTGAGTCTTTGTAAATACGGTTCTATGTACAACGCAAACAACAGGGGGGAGCAGGGACGACCCTGCCGTGTCCCCCTTTTGATCATCGATAAAGGAGCGGAGGTCTCCGTGGCTAGCCATATTACAGCATTAGGATTGATATATAGCACATGGATAGCAGTCAAATATTCTTCAGGAAACCCCTTCCAGCCTAGCACAGACCACAGGAATCCCCAGTCGACCCTGTCAAATGCCTTTTTTGGCATCCAACAGGGCGACTCCGACTGGAGATCCCGTGGCCTGTGCCGAATCTAGGAGAGTAATAGTTCGCATTCCATGATCAGTTTTGTCTCTTTTCTTAATAAAACCGTGCTGGATCTTAGAAACCAGATTAGGCATAATGTCGTTTAACCTATTCACTAGAAGCTTGGAAGAGATCTTACTGTCCGATGTTATGAGAGAAATTGGTCGATATGACCCTAGATCAGAAGCTTCTTTTCCTTTTTTTTTAAATACAACTATGGTTGCCAAAGACCAAGAAGCTGGTGGGTCACCTTGAAACGCCTGTTGAAAAACCTTGAGAAGTTCAGGTTTAAGCATATTACGAAAAGCGCGATAAAATTCAATAGGGATGTTATCTGGTCCCATCGTTTTACCTAGAGCTAACCCAAGGATAGCTATTTCGATCTCTTTCCAGGTAATTGGAGCTGCTAACATTTCTTTTTCTATTTCTGTATGAGTAGGATTATCTAAATTCCTAAAATACGGTGACGCATCACTAATTACGCTGGTGCCATCATTTGTCTTATTATATAGTGATTGATAAAAATCACTGAATGCATTCAGTATCACCATTCAGGATTCTTGAACTACTCCTTCTTGATCAAAAATCTTTGTAATGTCATTCATGTAAGCCTTCTGTCTTAGCCTTTGTGCTAAAGTTCTACCTGTTTGTTCATTAAATTGGTAGCATTCCATTCTATATTGTTTATATTTAGATGCTACCTGATCAGCCAGGTGTGAATATACAGCAGCACGTTCAATTGTTAACACGCGTTGTGCTTCTTCAATACCTTGGCCAGATTTAATGCTAACAGCTAGTTTTAGTTCTGCCTTCATTACTTTGTCCAATGATGTCTTAAATTCTTTCTGTTTCTTTTACGGACGGAAATTCGAAAAGCTCAGGGTTTCCCCCCTTATTATAGATTTAAAGGTGTCCCATACTGTTTGGACCGAAGCCGTCTCATTATTATGTAGGAAAAATTTGTCTATAGTCTTAGCCATGTGTGAAAGGCAATCCTCACCTAACAGATTCCTTTGAAATGACCACTGTCTATTCAAATTTTTATTCTGCAAGGATAACAACAATTCTAAAACAAGAGGATTATGATCAGAAACCACTTGGGGTAAGATGTCGATCTTTGCTTTTTCCAAAAGAACTGAAGAGATAAAGAAATGATCCAAACGAACGGACTTTTGATGTGGAGCAGAAAAGAAGGTGAAGCCAGGCTCACTAGGTCTCAATTTTTTTCCACACATCAATCGGCCCGTACCATAATACTAGCTCCCTAAGAGCCCTATACGTCCTAATCTTTCGACCTTTATAATATCCAGTGTTCCTAATATTAAAATCAGCTTCCATATGAACATTAAGATTGCCACAAAGAATTATAGGTTGACACCAATCAGCCAATTCTAAATTGATTGTATTCATTACCTCCAAGTTGGGGCCATATGTAGAACAAATGGTGAATTTATTGCCTTCAATAACAAATTCTGCTAGCCCCCATCTCCCCCATTTATCCGCTGAGGTTCTGACACATTTCCCCACCCCTTTCTTCATAAAAATAGCAACTCCTCTTTTGACACCAGTCTGTTTTGAGCAGACTAACAGCTCAAGACCTAATTTTTTAAGCAGGTTCCGCTTATCCCAAGAAATATCTGTCTCTTGTAGGCACAAGATATCAATTTGTAACAATTGAATTAATCTACGTAAGATCCCTATCTTCTTGAAATCATGGAGGCCGTTATTATTTAGCGTACATAGTTTTATTTTCTTATCCATTTTAAAGCTTTAAAAATTAACCTGATTAATGCATCTCTACTTTGGCTCTTGCTACTTTTACAAAATAAACATACTAAATTAGTCTGCACTGTTATTCGTTCAAAGTTACCTACCGCTGGCTGCCTTACACCCCACACCCCACCACCACCCCACACGCCTCCACCCCTGGTGGATGACCAACCCCCCACCCCCCTTCCCAACAAATGAGGCTCAGGAACTCTCAGTTCCTGTGAAGTATGGTATGCCGTGCCCCCCCAACTCCGAGGACCATGAGAGGGAAAGGCCAGTTACACTAGGACTCAAAAATAGGGTTTAATATATATCAACCCTACCGTCCCTACAGACCCATTAATCATAGAAACTTGCTCTTAAAACTCAAAACTCATAGAGATTCTAAATATTCCTTAGCTTTAATTTCTGATAAGAAAAATTTGGTCTGCCCTTTCCAGATAGTTTTTAACTTGGCTGGATTTTGAAAATACACAGTGGCCCCTTTTCTCTGAAAATCAGGTATTAATTGCCGAAGATGCCATTGTTTGGCCATTGTGGCCTGACAAAAATCAGGCCTAACAAAAAATGAACGTTGCTTAGCTGTTGCTTTTTTCTCTGGTCTAGCTATAGAGTATATCTCCTCTCTGGCAAGAAAATTATTAAAACACACTAAGATTGCCCGGGGGTATTCATCCTCCCCTGACGAGTTTTCTTGACATAGAAGGGAAATCGGTGTGCTCTTTGTACTTCTCTTTCCCAATCCCATGCCGTCAACTCGGGAAAAGCCTCTGTTAGTAACTCCACAATGAATTTCCTAGTATCAACCCCCTCTTTTTTCTCAGTATCCCTAGAAAGGGTAGATTATTTCTGCAGGCCTGGTTTTCCAAGCCCGTTAATTTATGAGAGAGATCATCCCTATGAGCTCTGACTGTCTCAAGTTCTTGCTTCTGTGAAACCGACTCTTCTTTCAGAGCCAGGATCCTCGCCTCGGTTTCAGTCACTCTAACAGCTGTTTCAGTACATATTTTAATTGCTCGCCGAACAGCATTCTTAATTTTTGAACAAGTAGCTTGAGTACGCAGGTTTTCCGCTTTGCTTTCAGACTGGTGAGCCATCATTGTATTGTAAATAGTAGTTAAAGTAATTTCTGTACTAGTCTCCGAAGTCTTTTCATTGTCTTCGGCATCCGGACCGATTATAGGAATAGTTCCACCCTCCAATGATGGGTTCACTGTAGCCCCGTTGTTCGTCTTAGGATCCTCCGGGCATGATTCTATATTTTTAGATCCAGAACGCTGCAAGCCTCTTTTCCTGCGCCTTCTGACAGTCGAAACACTAGCATTGGGTGAGGTTGACTTAGCTCTCAAATCCTCTTCCTCAGCCGAACTACTTTCAGCACTGTAGTCGGCCCAATCTTTACTGATATTAGTGCTGTCGTCTGAAGTATGGTCGGATAAGGAAAAAAATTCTCCCCTGCCTCCTGCATAGCCTGAACATCCTGCGTTAAATTAGTACTTGCATAAGTCAACTCCATTACAGCATTCAGCTCCTGAATTAGAAGATCAGGCCTGTCCACAATACATGGTTCACTCTGTTCACCGCTCTGTACTCCATCTCCCATAATGCCCCTAACGTCTTGTATTGTCTCCTGAGTTCCTACAGTACTTGGGCTTGAAACAATCTCTCCGTTAGGGTTGTTCTGCAACATTGTTACTTCCCCCTGAGTAACGAGATTTTTAGTCTTAATAGATTAGTTCTTAAGTAAGCCTGAAAGTGTAAGAGTTCCTTGTTTTAGGTTCCGTGAAGAGTAAGAGTTTTTTAGAGATGAAACGCACCCCCTAGCGCCATTCGCACTCTCACCTTCTGGGTTTTCGGCGTTCGCGACTTGATCCGATATTCCCTCTGTAATCGGTTGCTTTGATTTGCCGCTCCGGGTGAGAACCTTCAATTGAGTTTTCAGCGGCATTTTCTTCCTGCGAGTGCCCCCGTGGCCCCGCACCACCCCACTTTGAAAGCCGACCAAAATCGCCGGAAAACGCCACAGCGGGGTACGTCGCCGAGGGAAAAGCAGGTTGATCAGCATTCGCAGCTATACTGCAGGTGAGGGCAAAACCCGACTCTCAAATCAATCCAATTATGCAACAGGAGGGTAGCACAGACTTACAGAGAATGCTCAGTTCAGCAGGGTTGCAATACTCGTATCCAGTCGAAGTGTATTTCACTTAACATTGAAGTCAAGCCTCGCTCGGAGCATTAACGGTCATAGCGTACAGCTTCATTCAGCAGCAGATATCGCTCTGACCGGATTCGATCCAGCAGCGAAATAATCCCCTCTCAGGAACGCAGAACAGAGGGCTGAGCTGCTCACACAGCCCACGCCACGGCCGCCATCTTGCCTCAGTGCCTCTCAGCTGCGAATATCTTTCTGAAGGCTTCAATGCATATTTATCTGCCTTTTCCTTGTGACAAGATACATAAAAAGAAACCTAGAAGTACTGGAAAACCTGTGTTTGAGACCACATTCTCTCCACGTTTCTGTACAAGAAGGTGTTTGTATCCCTTTCTACTTAAAATACAGGGCACGTGGGTATTCAACAGTTTATTTGAGGGGATCTGTGACACAGACATAGGTAAGACATGACTCCCCCTCCGAATGATGGAATGGAACTGAAAAGGTTTGTGCACCTGTATGAGAAGCTACCAGCTTTTTAGGCTAGCATCTCCATTCACACAGCACGTGTAAAAATACTCGTATAAGTAGACACATACTTGACTAACAAGAGCATGCAGACCTTTAAACTTCACAGACTGCACTTGCCATTGCCTTCTTCACGTGTACCTTTCCAGAGAATCATACAAAGTAGCCTAATCCCTAGACCCTCTGCCAACATGTCTTAAACCTCACTTTTTTCTGGCAGGTTCATTATTCACCACCTGCTCGGAATCCTGGGCCTAGCCAAAACTAAAACAGCAGCCCTTCCCATGTCACTGTTGTAAGTCTCACCATGTCTCCGAAGGCTTAACTGTGTGTGTCTGAGCTTTTTCCTAGTGTCATGATGCATACAAAGAAGTTTAGCTGTGTTTCAGACTGCATGTTCTCTTACTTTCTATAGAAGAAGGTGAATGAATTCCTTTCTGCTCATAATTAAGGGCACATGGGTATTCAACAGTCCATTTGAGGGGTTGTCTGAGACCTACATAGGTAAGACTTGTCTCCCTTTGTGCCCGAATGAACAGAACTGTGAAAATGTGTGCACTTGTATGAGAAGCTACCAAGTTTTTAGGCTAGCATCTTTAGGGACACAGCATGTGTCAGAATACATGTACAAATAGACAAAAACCTAAGTCACAAGAATACACAGACCTTTAAACTTGACAGAGTGCACTTCCCACTGCAAGCAGACACCTACATTTATACAACCTATTTCAGGTGTACCTTTCTAAAGACTCATACAAAGTAGCCTAAACCCTAGACCCTCTGCCAACATGTCTAAAACCTGACTCTTCTCTGGCAGCTTCAGTATTCACCAACTGCTCAAAAAGTTGGGCCTAGCCAAATATAAAACATAAACCCTTCCCATGCCACAGTCCAACTCTCACAATGTTTCTCAAACCTTCAATGTGTATATGTGCGCCCTTTTCTAGCGACATAATACATCTATACTACTATAATAAAGGAAGAACTTTCAGCCTTTGAGGCGGGTAAACTCGGGAACCTCAGCGCCAATCCACACACCCGATACACCATTGGAATCGTCACGGTGTGTAGATGTTTATAGGCTATATAAATAAAATAAAAAAAGTTATTAAAAAAATTTACAGTAAAAAAACAATTAGTCCCTCCGAAGTAGCGCTGGCCACGAAGTGCGTGCTCACGTCAGGAGCGCGGGGAGGAGCGGCGTACAGGAGCGCGACGAGGAGTGGTGGACATGGCGTGGGGAGGAGCGGTGACGTGAGGAGCAGTAGACAGGCCAGCGGCGGTGCGAGAAGTGGACAGGCTGGAGGAGTGTAGTATTCTGATATAGTATCGGTATTGTTGTTCATATTTTCTTTATGTTTGATATCTCTTTAAGTGATCCTGTTGTTACTTGAAGTATGCCTATGTTCTAAGTTCTATGATGCACTCGTGGCGTGTATCTGTTAGGGCATTCTTCTTGCTGACTACGAATCTATCTGACGTGTTCATACCTACGGAATAAATACCCATTTAAATTCATTCTAATTTGATCTGGAATCATTTCTACCTCCATACTACAAGGAGCGGTGGCTGAGGTAAGGGAGCGGCGGACATGGCGCGGGGGAGGAGCGGTGACGTGAGGAGCAGCGGACGGGCCAGCGGCAGTGCAAGCAGCAGACAGGCGGGAGGAGCGGCGGCTGAGGTAAGGGGACCCATGTCGGGGCAGGCGGCAGTCGGGGCAGGCGGGGGACGGGCCGGGTGAGGGCCCGGGCTGCTGGACAATGTCGGGGCGGGCGGGGGTCGGGGAAGCCTGTTGCTCCCGGACTAGGTTGGGACGGGCTGCTAGTAATACATAAAAACAATCATGGAAATAGTACAATACTTGTGTTTAAAACTGCATGCTCTAGAAACGCTGGTATTGAACAGTCTTTTTAAAGGCTTTTGTGACACTTCCACAGGTGAGACATATCAGTCACTGCGACCAAATGACGGAGCAGAAGTGAGAAGATTTGTGCAGCTGTTTGAGAAGGTACCAGGTTTTCATGCTACCGTTCTCTGAGGGAAAAGACGTGCCAGAATACATATACAGGTAGACAAATACATGTTAGGAACTCCCATCATGCCTGTGTAATCTGTCAATATCCTTCTGGCCTCTTACTCACCCATGTCTCTGTAATTGTATAGGTTCATCAGTAATCTTCTGTTTTGTACTCAATCATGTCCTCAGTGATTTCATTGGGTATTGCTCGTGATTAACAGTGTGTTCCTTTTGCGAATGCTTCTTCGTTTCCTGACAACGTACATAGGATTGTTTAACCGTTGTCTAGGAAACTGTTCCAGAATCATGTTTGGGACTGACATGTGCAGAACATAGGAACCACACCCTCGCTCGTTGTATAAACAGCCGCACCCAACACGTAACAGTGCTTGGCTGTTCGTTCACTCGCAGACTGACACTGACTTCTGCATCTGCAAGCATCCGCGTTTAAGACGACTTCCGATCCCCGTCTTGAAGTCCGGAATACGGAGTCATCAGCGACAAACCAGGAAGCAGGAACTCATCAAAGTGACAAAAGCGTTGCAATTTTAACGCGCGTGTAAAGAAATACCGCGTTTCATTTTAAAAGACAATTACCATGCGCTAGTGTGTTTTTTGGAACTCCCGCATTTACGAAATTCAGAGAGTTAATACTCGATCCTTTGCCACCACAATAAGAACTTTAATATTAGACTGAAAGCCAATGTTATTTTTGAACACTATTTAATGTTTCTGATTGATCGATTTCTGCCTAATTTGTGTCACAAGACTGGGAAAAGCATTCTAGGTGAATGTTTCTTTGAATTCAGAATTTAACATATTCCTTTTGATATTTGAGACTCAGTTATTTTCCTTGCTGAGACATTGAGAAGTATTTAGCTGCAAGAGGTTTAATTATCTAGGTATGTTCCTTATGTTGTCTTATGGTCGAATTTAGACACTGCTAGAGAAATTATTGCAATTGCTCATTGTGTCCTTTTGTGTTTCCCTGTAGAATTTCTTTTTTTTTTTGTCCTCATATATGCCACCAGTATATACTCTAGATGGGAACCCCGTATGCCTTTCACATTGTCAAAATTGATACCGCCCTGGACTAAATGTGTGGCAATCAGGGGTCACCCAGAGGTAGGCTGTTTCCTTGTCAACTCCCCTGTCCTCTGATGGAATACCTCGGACCTTGGGAGGACAGGACCGACACAAACCTCTGGCATAATCATCGGACCGTTATATCGACAACCAGGCCACCAGTTCCGACCACACATTGTCTGTGTTCTCTACTTGGCACGCCATGTCCATCTTACTGATTTCTATGATGTTTCGTAAACAATCAGTAAACTTGGGAGGGGCCGCTGACTTCCATTCTTTACAGATCTCTCTCCTTGCTATAACCATCACATAGAATATGAATTGTGTGGAATAGTTATTAATGTTGTAGCCAGGTGGTAATCCCAAACAAACTAACCGCGGAGAGCATGTAATAGTGGTTGTTAAAACCTTCCCCAGGAAGTCCACAATCTCCTTTCAGTACTGAAAAATCTTTGGACATTCTAGGAATATATGTATTTCGTCGGCTGCCAGGAGCTTGCAGCGTGGGCAACAATAATTCTCAAGTGTGACCCTGGACAGTTTAGCCGGGGTCCAGTACACCCGATAGACCGTGTACAGATGGTTTCTCCTTAGATTAGCTGGCTTTATTAGGCTCTGGGACAAGGAGAAAGAATCTGTCCAGATCTTACTAGTTACTTCGGGACTATCTGATATCAGATTACCCCAAAGACTCGTCAGCTCAAAGTTTAACATGTCTGTTGCCCCCATTAATGACCTATACCAAAATGAAACCTCTCGTTTACACCCTCCTCCCCTGCAGACAGAATCAAGGACCTCAGGGTCTCTCTCTCGCTGTAACATCTGTCTTGACCACCAGGCGGAGAGTTGGTAAAACTTAAATCTCGTTAAAGATCCATTTGTCAGTGACACTAAAGAATCCCAATCCATAAGACCAGAGTTGCCCCCGAGATCTCCCCATCTCCTCATGCCAGCTGTTTTTAAAGGCTGGGACAGCTGGTCCTGAAGGCACTCCGGAGTACCCGGGGATTCCCAAACTGGGGCATTTGTATGGTAACATGGGATTCCCATAGCTCTTCGAACATATACCCAGTTCCTAATGGCTGCCTGTAGGATCTTCAGGCAGACTTTTTTGTAGAATTTCTGGTCGCAAAATTTGAATAAGAAAAACTCCTGTCCCTGTGGTAAATCGTAGGCAATGCCTGGAATAGGCAGCCCTGCGAAGTTGAGTCCAATTTATTGGCCAATAATCTAAAATATTTAAAATGAAAGGCATGAGTAGGTCTGGTAAGGCTAAACCCCCGATTTTTAACCCCCTCCTTAGCTTTTTCCAGGCTATCATGGGAGATTTACATGCCCAGATGAATGAGCCGATCTTACCTTGAAGGTTCTTAATCTCTTTCTGTGGAAATGATAGGGGGAAGGAATTATAAAGAAACGTTAATTTGGGGAGTATAGACATTTTGATGAGGTTAACTCGTCCGTAAATATTTAATGGCAGACTACCCCATCTTAATGTTTTTGTAATTTCTTTTGCTACTGCCTGCCAACTAATTTTCTGTATATTTTTCAGTTCATGAGTTAAATTAATTCCCAAGTACCTCATTTTATATTTTACATTTTGTATAGGCGTACTGTTATTCCAACCCATTATTTCGGTCTACTCCCTATTTATTTAATATCCTGAAAACCTTCCAAATTCCTCAGCTAGATGGAACAGCCTAGGTATGGCGTCCACGTGATTGGAGGTGTATAAAAGAAGGTTGTCTGCATACAGAGCGGCCTTAAGCTCTAGGTCTGCTATTCTAAAAGGTGGAATTACATGATCAGCCCTAATACAACAAACAAAAGGCTCAATATAAATGTCAAACAAAAGGGGGGATAAGGGGCAGCCCTGTCTTGTGCCGCGGGATATTTGGAAGCAGTCAGACAGGCCATTATTAACCAAAACTTTGGCTCTAGGATCCTGATATAAAGATTTAATTCCCTCTATAAAGATTGGAGGAAACCCGAACCCAGCCATAGTAGCCCACAGGTATTTCCAGTTTACCTGGGCAAAGGCCTTAGCCGCGTCTATCGCAATTAAAGCTAACAGCAGCCCACTGTCTTCAGCATAATCGATGGCTCCAATCACCTGGAAGGTTAGCTCATTCAGATGCCTCCCCGGGATGAACCCTCTTTGATCCGGGTGAATTATAGATTTTAATAATTTTGGCAAGACTAGTTGCCAGGATCCCCGAGTAAAGTTTCAAATCTGAATTCAAAAGAGAGAGGGGCCTATAGGACACGATTTTTTTTGGGTCCTTATTGGGTTTTGCGATAAGAGTAATCGTAGCTTCGGCCCAAGTAGGGGGGATGCTGTGGCCGTGAATCAATAAATGGTTAAAAAGTAAAGTAAGCACAGGTACCAATTGCTCTGAATAATCAGTATAGACTTCGCTTGGTAACCCGTCTGGGCCCGCCGCTTTCCACCGCTTCATTTTCTTGAGTTGAGCTATTACTTCCCCTTCCATGATCTCACTCTCTAAATACTTCCTGTCTATTTCTGAGATTGGGGTAAATTTCTCTGGCTTAACCAAGACTGAGCTTCCTCTATCTCAACACTCTTATCTTCCATATATAGCCCTTGCATAAACCCTCCATCTTCCTCCTTAATGTCCCCATCTTCCATAACTGATATACCTGTCTCCCTTTGTGTTAAAACTTTAATATTGTCCCGAGATCCCCATACTCGAAATTCTTCAGCTTACTGGTTTCCCATTTTTTCCTAATGGTCTTTTCATCACTGACTTTAAGAGATAGTTGTAGTTCGAAAAGCTCCTTTTCCAATTCAGAAATCTTCTCTCTATCTGAAACAATGGCCACTTCTAATTCAGAGTCTTTTTCAATAATTGCTTTCAAATCATCCTGCTTTTTTTTTTAAAAGTCTTCCTATTGTGAACCATTAGAGAACTCAACACGCCTCGTAAAAAAGCCTTATATGATTCCCAAACAATCTGAATGGTGGTGGAGCCAATGTTAATATTTAGGAATTCGATTGTTTTTTCTCTTACTTCTACTTTTACTCGATCCTCTAAAAGTAGTGTCCTCTCTAGTGTCCATCTAATAACCGGAAGTCTAGAACTTAATGAAAAAACCATTTCAACTACAGCATGATCTGATATCCCTACTGGGGTATGGGAAAGAGAGGTAATTTCTGTGAACAAATGTTGGTCTACCAGGAAGTAATCTATTCTAGAGTAGTGTTTATATTTCTTACTATAAAATGTGAACCCCCTAGTAGAACCAAATTTAGCCCTCCAGACATCCATTAAATTAAAGTCTTTCATCATAGATCCCAGGACAGAAAGTGATTTAGTAGGGGCATGGTATTTAGCCTTTGAGGTCCTATCCAAATTATAATCAAAAATCAGATTAAAATCCCCACCCAAGATCACAGGACCTGGGGTCTCTAGTAGACCTGCTGTCAATTTCAAAAGAGGACCAGGATTGTCGTCATTTGGGCCGTAATATACTGCACAAGCATAGTGGATACTATGAATAGAAAGGGCCGCCACAATCCATCTACCTGTTTGGTCTGTTTCAGTCTTTATCAGCCTTACCCCCCTATTTGCCCTGACATTATCGCAACACCCCCTATTTGCCCCCTTCTGTCTGGAACACACTATTTCCTGCACCCACCCCAATTTCTCAAAGAGTGGCTTACATACGTTCAACTCAAGGTGTGTCTCTTGTAATAACATAAGATGGGCATCGGTGTTTCCTAAAAATTCACAGACCCTAGATTGTTTCCTCCTTTCACCCATACCATTCACATTCCAGGAAAGTGTTTTAATATTTACTGACCTACTCATGACCATACTCTGCGTTATCTCCCATCCTGGGCTTGTGATTTTTCCTATATATGAGGACTATTTTTTTTGCTTTTTCGCCCACCACCCAAAACCCCACCCCTATCCCTCCCCTGAGGAACCCCCCCCGACATACCTGACGATGAAACCCGCCTTTAGGACTCCAAGAGAACTGCCTTTAAGTCTACATACATCAGCTGGATATTTTATTAAGGCACCGACTATAAGAAAATTTAGTGTATAAGTGTATAAGTGCTACGTGACAAATTAAGGTTAAGTGCCACGTGATTAAGTTATTATTTTAGAGTTATATATATATATATATATTTTGCTTTTACTGTTCTTTTCTTTTCCCCATTTTTCCTATTAATTACGTAGGCTCCATGTGTCCCACGTACCCCCTGTATGTCCCAGTATGGCCTGTTCTACCTCCAATATTTTATACCCGCCTCACCCCCCTCTAGCTCCTTGTTTACAGGGTTTAATTTCCCCCTACCCTGTCACTTCTGTCTCATCAAAGTTAAAAGGTCATCCACATCCGTGGTCTGGGTACAGTTGTACCTTTTATTGTTCCACATGATCTTTAAAAGAGCAGGGAATTTCATTTGTACTTGCGCTCCAAATGATCTTAATTCTGGCATTCTGGTACCTAGCTCCCACTGCCTCTGGGCTGTTCTCCCTCCTATATCAGATCTAATGAGATATGGGATTGCCCGATAATGAAGGTCCGATTTAGAGAGACTTCTCCCCAAGGTTTATTCTTTGATATTAAAAGTCTGAAAATTCACCAAAATACTTTCTGTCTGTGTGTAACTTGAAGGGGTCTCTATGTACCCGTTGAATTTCAGACTTCAAGTCAATATCTGGACGGTCTTTTAGGACACCGTCTCTTAACAGATTACAGACAAACCCCTTAATGTTCCCCAGCTCCGCTCCCTCTGGTATTTTTAAGATTCTCAAGTTGTTTCTTCGAGCTTGGGTTTCCAGCCTCTCCACGTCCAAGGCCAAAGATCTATTATGTATTTTCAGAGTTTCGATATCTTTTGAGTCCCCCTGGACAGATTTAGTTAGGGCAACCACTTCCAGTTCCAGTTTACCGGTCCGGGTGATAACATTGTCTAATTTAGATTCCAATAGGTCGAACCTGTCATGAATCGCCTTTTGGTTGCCCTCCGAGATCTCAAATTTAGTCATCAGATCTCCCCTTAAGGACTGAAAAAGGGAACCCAGCCTGTCCATGATAAAACTCTCTAATTCCCTTGGGCTCCCTTGATCCTGAGCCGGGTCCAGACCTTCACCCTGAGTTGGAAGCTTTTCCTGAGTAACAACCAGTGAGGGGACTACCTTTGTTACGGGTACAAGGGACTGGCTAGCCTGGGGATCTGAACCTTTAACCACCCCCTCGGTCTCTTCAGTCAATACTGATAATATCCCACTCCCGGCATCGGACAGACCCACCAGAGGGGCAAAGTGATTCTCCAATGGGAGCACGGGGGTCTCCATACTCTGTATACTTTGTATACTTTGTATAGTAAGGTTGGTCTCTGCCTGTATATCGTGACCGGCAGCTTGCACCATTATTCTGAAATTAGTCTTGAGCGAGGGAAAATGTTTCTTAAGGGGCAATTGCACAGTTTTAGGCGCCTTAGCTTTTTTTATATTTCCTACTATATTTATTTAGGGTTAAATACAAGCATAAACTGTCTTCACAGATAGTCCAAAGAATAGAGAGTTGTCTGTGCATCGACAGTTACACTAACAGGTAATTCTAGGTGGAGCTCAATCTTATTTTTTGGCGGTTTCCATGTACTAATTTTGTTTATTGAATTCTAATCCATTATTTACAGAGTGAAGATACAAGCCCAACACCTGCTCATAAGAACTCAGATCCTGGCTGACCCAGTTGGCAGCTGGTTGCTGTGACACAGATATTTAAACTTGACATGTTGCACTTCACATTTCAAACAGACACCTAAATGTATATGACCTAGTTCAAGTTTACCTTTCTAGAGACTCTTTTGAAGAAGCCTCATCACTAATCCCTCTGCCAACATGTGTTAAACGTCACTTTTCTCTTGCAGCTTCACTATTCACCATCTGCTCAAAATTGTGGGCATAGCCAAATATAAAACAGAAACCTATCCCATGCCACTGTTCTAAGTCTCATGATGTTTCTGAAGGCATCAATGTATATATGTGGGCCTTTTCCTAGTGAGAAAATGCATAAAAATAAAATACACATTTCTGCACATGTATGACAAGTTACCAGATTTGCAAGCTACTATCCTCCAATGCACAGGATGTGCACGTTCACTATTCACCAACGACTCACAAACTAAGACTTATGCACATTAGAAACGACAACTCTTTTCATATCATTAATGTAAGTCTTGTACTTTTAAATGTATTTCAAGTATATATGATGTTACTACGCAAACTATTACAATGCTTACTTTTACAGCATATTTTTACTATGTAATTTCCAATACAATCCATACCGTTACAATACAAGCCATTACAACACATGTACCATTGTAATGCTTACGTGCTAATGGATGTTTCGCACACACGCACTTATATAGGCTGGAATACAGTTTAATACATCTGCCAACATGTTTTAAACCTCAGTTTTCTCTCTACTTTCATCACAAACTCTGGAAGCAAACTTATTAGTATGTACAGCCTATTTCAAATTTAATTTCAGTACAATAAAACAGACTACAATATGTGTTCCAAACATTTGGTAACATATTTAAAAGATTACATTTTTCCTAATGCTTCTCAAAGTTAAAAATATATTTTCAAACACTCATGCACACGTCCACAATACCCTAATACACCTTACATATTACTAACTGCGCAATTTGCGAGTACCAATAATTGTCAAAAGGACACCCTGTTGCAGTCGTGAAATTGAACTGTGCACCCATGTTGCGCACACAAGGGCATGTGTATGTGTAACCTAAAACTTTAAAAAATTCATTTTAGTGCATTTTTCAAAGTTTTTGCAAATTATTAACAAGTTTGATTTGTCTGTAATTTGCGGTCCCAAATAGCGAAACCGCTATTTGAAAGTGTTTCTAGCATTGCATTTAATGAATCTCAATTTTCAATTCCTCAAATGAAATCGCAATTTAGGAATTCACAAATAATTGTGAATTCTTAAATTGTGCATAGGAAACACTTCCATGCATCTCCAAAGGCCAATTTGCGATCGCAAACGGCTGATTTGTGCGATTTGCACCGTTTGTGATCGCAAAAACTTTTGATGCATGTGCCGCTAAATGGTTTACACAGAGAGGATGAAAGTGGCACCAATTGATGCCATTGGTTAAAACCTGTTTGCATCTCCATCCCCCTGACCTCATGATTGTGCACAGTAAGGGCAATGAACTAGGCACATTGACAGGGGTAGGATTGGAAATCCTAATGAATGATACCTTTGCACAACTGATGTTGCTTTCCCCTCACCCTGTCTCTGTATACTCTAATATATGCCAAAGACAGAAATGGAAGTGGTCAAATCAATTCTGTCCACAGATTGACAAAGCTAGGAAGCATGTCAATAAAGCAGTTTCTGCTTACCTCAGAGACCTCTCGTTTTCATAAGTATAACATTTACAGAAGTGATGGAGTTCACTTCATAGAGGAAGGAAACAGAGTGTTTCTCAACAACCTTAACCCCTTCAGTGCTCATGAAAAGGTCAACTCGTCATGGGTTTTACCTGCACTGTGCTTATGATGAGTTGACCTTGCCATGAACAATGGGGATCCTGGAAATGCAGCGCAGGAGGGGAAAACCCCCTAGCAGCCAAGGTGTTAAGCTTTGCATCCGGACTTACATGTTGCTGGAAGAAAATTATAATGAACATAACAGCTCTTTTTAAATCCATTGCAAAAGTAAAACATATATATTAACCATGGGCAATGGACTCCGCTCCGCTAGCCAAGGTTGCAGAGATTTGCGAACTACGCATTATACTGAAAACACGGAATTCATGCAAAAACTCAGACTCCGCCAAGTAGTAGAGTTAGCTACTGCATCCACAACTCTTCGATAAAATAACTTTACCTTTACATGCTAAAAAGCATATAACCAATTCACAAAAGTGAGCTTTAAAAAAATGTCAGGCAATGAGAGAGGTGATGATTTTGGATTCCTCTGAACCATGCTGAATGATTCTGTGGTGGTCCCATCCTCCTACGACCACCCCAAGCAAAGTTATGGGCAAAAATAAAATACTAACCAAAGGCCCAGCAAAGCATTATGAGGCAAGATTGTAGAGTGCAGTGAATATTATAGCATCAACTCTCAGCTGAGCTGAAAGAGCCGCTGCCGCTTGAGGAATGTTTTGATATTGTATACTACAAAGGGTTCATAATATTTCATCACATTACACACATCTTCCATGCTGTAAATGGAGTTTTGGGCCCACTGTGCAGCCTGGTTAGCCACTACCTTTTTCTCTGCCTCTCTCACTTCAGATCGCACATATGGACCCAACGCTCTCTTTCAACTTTGTCCAATCTCCGTCTCCAAACCCGCTCACAGGCATCCTATCACTCAAGGTAACTGAAGGGTGGAAAACCAGTGAAGGAAAAGTAAACAGAGTGACAGGTACCAGCAATGCTGAGGGCTGCATCACAGGAGAAAAAGCTGTCGAGAAAGATGCTAAATCTATGGGTGTGAGGGGGGTGCTAACAGTCACAGTTTCTGCAGATGGCAAGGAAGCAGAAGGAAGAGAAAGAAGAGAAGGAGCTGATGGCAGTGCCGTCGAAAAAGCTGCAGTAGATACAATAACAGAGACAGTAGAAGCAACAGTAACAGGTTGCCGTGAGGGTAATGGAACTGCCGGATATATCCTTTGTGGGCATATTGGGGTGGGGTCGATTATCTAATAACTCCTACAAGAAAGTATCATTTTCTCCTTGGGCCACATACGATTCATCAATATGCAATTGAAACTTCCGATCTTCACGTTCAATCCCTATCTCTTGTTTCTCTCTACCATGTGCTACAGCTTTCTGAGTCAGTGTTTTTATTCTCCTCTTTTGTGCCTTTTTTTCCATCTTTTAAGTTTTAAACATGGAGTTTTTTTAAATGCAACAAACTACAAGCAATCAAAACAGCTAACAAATTATGCAATATGGAAACAAGAAGTAATGAATCAAAATTAATTGCATATAGAACTTTTGGCATAAAAGCGTATGAAAGAAAAGAGAAAAAAGAAAAAGGGGGGGAGAGACAAGGGTAAAGGAATTATTCATACTGTAATTAAATAAATGCATGTGCAGGTAAAATAGCTTAGTACATTTTAAATGGTATCGAACAATATAAGAAAGAGATTGTTGTTAAACTGGCTGGAAGGCCCATTGGCAGACAAGGCCATATAGTGAATTAAATCAATATTGCAAATATACCTAAAAACCTCGAGACATTTTTTTGAACTGTGCAACTTTTTTCCTTTATAAAAGAAGGAAAATGGCTTGCAAAAAAGGTACTATGCCCCTACTGAAACTACAGGTCACCCACCACAACACAATTTAAAAATTGATTAAAAGTACAAATAGATCCAGGGGCATGGCCTCAATCAAACAACAACACTCGTTTTCAACTTACTTGCGAAATCTCAAATACAAAGTCCTTAATTCCAATGGTATATATGCAGCAGACACAAAACGTGATCCTTCTAGTGCCATCTCCAAATGAAAAGTATGTCGGAGATAGACATAGCACTGGGAGGAGCCTGCTGGACAGGAACAAGAAGTTGGAGACTCTGGAGCACTTCCTTCCAGGTGGAGAAAATGTTTTGAAAAGTCCTCGCACAAAAATACCAACGTCAAAAGTCCATTTGAGTAGGTTTATGACTCAAAATAATCATTTCAGGAAGATTTTGATGCTTCTCTAGGAGATAGTCTTCCCCAAAGTGCAGCAGTGGTATATCCTGCATGTTCAGGAACATATATATAAGAAAACCTCCAGCCGGAAGACGCTGGTGCACCTGAATGAAGTGTTTGTGAATGGATAATCTTGTAGGGAGCATGTGGCTATCTAAATAATCTTGTGGATCTCTCTAATGGCTTTAAAAATCTTGCGGGTGATTGCAAGCACACAGACAGTCGCTCCCACGTGCCTGAAAGGACATTTCGAGCGGACTATAAACAAAAAACCTCTATTCCATTACAATGCAGAGTTTATTAGTAACTCTACTTTCTTCGCAGAGTTGCTGAACTCTTGGAGCAGTGCAGAGTTTTACATCCAGGCCTAGTTCTCAGTGGAGACACCAGTCCCTCCCTACACCCTAATATGCACTCTCATCATCAAAGGGACAGGTATCAGCGGAAAGACCAGGTACTCCCCACAACCCATTACTCACTTCTGTCATGCAAGATAAAGCTCTCAAAAGGGAGGCTAGTCCTTTCCAACACCCTATTATGCACTCCCATCATCTAAGAGAGAGATCCAGGCAGTGAAGGAAATCCAACACCCTCTTATACACAATCGTTATTCACGAGAGAGATCCCACGAGATAGGTCAGTCCTTTTCCAGATCCTACTAAGCACACACGTCTTCCAAGAGAGAGGTGTCATTGGAGAGGGCAGTCCCTATCCACACCCTACTACACATTACTGTGATGCAAGAGAGAGGTCTCAGAGGAGATGCCAGTCCCTTCCCCACACCTGACATCCAAGGGACAGGAGTCAGTGGAGAGGCCAGATCCTCCCCAATCAATCAATCAATCAATCAAAGCATTTGTATAGCGCACTACTCACCCGGAGGGTCTCAAGGCGCTAGGGGAGGGAGGGTCCGCTACTGCTCGAACAGCCAGGTCTTGACCTGCTTCCTGAAGGCGAGGTGGTCCTGGGTAAGGCGGAGGTGGGTCGGGAGGGAGTTCCAAGTCGTGGCAGCGAGGTAGGAGAAGGACCTTCCCCCTGTGGTGGCTCTTCGGATGCGGGGGACGGCGGCGAGGGCGTGGCCGGTCGATCGAAGCTGGCGTTTGGGAGCGTAGAAGTTGAGGCGGCTGTTGAGGTATCCTGGACCTTGATTGTGCAGGGCTTTGTGTGGGTGGGTGAGGAGACGGAAGGTGATTCTCTTGTTGACCGGGAGCCAGTGCAGGTCTCTCAGTTGTCCGGAGATGTGTTTGCGACGGGGGATGTCCAGGATGAGTCGTGCTGAGGCGTTCTGGATCCGCTGGAGTCTCTTCTGGAGTTTGGCGGTGGTTCCGGCATAGAGGGAGTTGCCGTAGTCCAGTCGGCTGGTGACGAGGGCCTGGGTGACCGTCTTCCTGGTCTCGGTGGGGATCCACCGGAAGATGTTGCGTAGCATGCGTAGGATGTTGAAGCACGACGAGGAGACGGCGTTGACTTGTCTGGTCATGGAGAGGGAGGAGTCCAGGATGAAGCCCAGGTTGCGTGCGTGGTCCGTTGGTTTGGGTGCGCTGCCACACTCTACCATACACTTTGTTCATGTTAGAGAGAGGTCTCACCTGAGAGGCCATTCCTTCCCCACACCCTATAATGCATACCCACTGTCCAATCCATACTACACACTTCCATATTCCATGAGCGAGATCTCAGTGGAGAAAGTCAGTCCCTCCTATTCCCTTTCACACACACCTGTCTTCCAAAAAAGATATGTCATCGGAGAGTTCAGTCCCGCCCTACACCCTGCTATGCTCTCCAAGAGAGAGGTCCACTGAGACCTCTCTCTTGGATGATGACAACCAATCATCCAAGAGAGAGGTCACAGTGGAGAGGTAGGTACCTCCACACACCCTAATATATTTGTCCATCTTCCAAGAGAGAGGTTTCAGAGGGGATGGCAGTCTCTCCCCACTCTCTTACACACTTCTGTAATTCATGAGAGTGGTCTCAGCAGAGATGTCATTCTATCCCCAAACCAGTCATCCAAGTGAGAGGTCTCAGCAAGAAGGTCGATGACTCAGACACCTTACTACTCACACCTGTCTTCCAATAGAGAGGATGCAACAGAGGTGTCAGTCCCTCCTACACACTTCTGTGACCCACGTGATGCACGCCAGCATTGCTACTTGGATGAATGGAATTAGACCGAAGCCAGAGAGCAGAACACTTGATTAAACACCGAAGGGCAAGAGGGCATTTAAGGCGGGTAAAGAGGGGGCTACCACCGCCAGTGCAACGGTGGGTGGAGACACCACCATCAAGGCCACCGTCGATGGTTCTGCAGGCCCCAACCATAGGGGCCAGGGCAAGCAGCAGTGCTGGAGGCTGAGGAAGCGGTTGGAGGGGGAGTCAGAGCAGCAGCAGGGATGGCTAATGGTGACTTCCTGAAAGAAGATCAACCAGAAGGTGGTAGACTCACTGTGTGTCCTGTTTAGACAGAGGCTTACCAGAGGCTTACCTGCATCTCGCCAACGGGCAAGAGCCGTGAGGGGAACGGCGGCAGCAGCAAGACGCCGGGAGGCAGCCCGGTCGAGCCGGACCACACTCCCCAGCAGCCTCTGGGGCGGCAGCGCGCCCGTGACGCGCCAAGAGCACCCGGAGGCACCAGTAAAAGGCTGACACCCCCTCTCGCCCCGCGAGTCGCGCGCGGGAGCGACCGGGAGAAGCCCGGGACAAGGGCGGGACAGTCTTTGGCAGTCGTTGGCAGGAGGAGGCAGGGCAGGGCCAGAGACTCTGCTCCTCGCAATGGGAAAACGCAAGCTAACAACGAATGGTGGAGAAGGTAAGAAGGTAAGAAGGCTAAAGTCCCTAAGAAATCAGAGACTATTATATCATATTTGACTTCTGCTGTAGGGGCTTTAAATGATGAAATTGCTAATGCGGAAAAAGAACTGGGTCTTGACGACTCGGACACAGAGGTGAGGAATTTAATAGACATAGTGGTTCCTGAGCACGCATCACACATCCCCCTGGAACCCATTATAGAAGTTACGGCTCCTATTGCCTCCTCTGTCCCCAGGGCCATTACCCCTCCACATGCCCTGGATAGCGACATTATACATTTGGATTCTACTGTAAATACGCGAAATAAGGCCAAAAACGCACGAGGCAAGAAACCCTGTGAAGTACACAGTGAAAAGGCGGATAAACAGACATTCCAGGGCCTCCAGGACAATTTGGTTGGGGTAGTGGAGGGCTTAATCGAATCCCGTCTGGAACGGTATACACCTGTTACAACGCATTTGTTACAACGCACTACTGTTACAACGCGACTTTTACAACGCATACCATTACAACGCATTGCGCTGGGGGGCGCTCTAGGATAGGGAATAGGTATAATTTACTATCCAACACCTTTCCTAGGGTCCACGGGGACTGGAGTTAGAATAGTAAATTATACTTACCACTATCCAGCACCTCAAAGCGCTATGTGTTGTAATGGTATGCGTTGTAATGGTCGCGTTGTAACAGTAGGTAGTTGTAATAGTATGCGTTGTAACATGGTACATCCGTCTGGAACCATTACTGGTGAATTTGGCTAAAGACATTGTGGACACTCTCAAATTATGTGTAGATAACATTATGAAAAAATGTGAAAGGATTGACAAATATCTCACGAAGCCTAACACACATTGCCCACACTGTCAGCCCCACACTAGAAGTAGAGTGGCCCTTGAACATGAGGGGAGGGTCAAAACACCAACTGCGGCCTTATCTAGTTCACCAATGGAAGTGTATAGCTCGCAGCATTTACCCGCACCTATTTCACCTGATAAAAATACTGATTTAGCACGGGGGCGCCGACCAGCAAGGGTCAAGGAGATAGAGAGGGCTAATACGCTACCTACCCCTAGACCACAGGAGTACCCCTCCAGCGAGCCCAGTAAAAGACTGAGCAGCCCAGTGGATCTCCCCCCGGAGGCAGCAAGCCTAGTTGTTATCCTAACTGGGATTACGCGCCTTAAACCACAACAGAGGGAATCCGAACTAGACTTGCTAAATAGAACTAGGAGATGGTGTGTGCAGTTCAGTAGTGGAAGCCTGGATGTGGGTAAACATATCATAGCTGCACGAAGGGTAGATTGGGTGGGGAGGAGGCCCAAATGCATTGCTGGAGATTGTGTGATTGTTAACTTTAATACACCCAACATTGCAGATTCCCTACTCTGGGATGGTTCTGACCTAGGGAGCGGAGGTATCAGACCACTCCCATTAGGGTATTTTTATCCTCCCCCCACCTACCTTCAACCCAAAACAAACTTTCCTTATGTCCCAGCCTCTTTAGGCAGTGTGGAGGGATTGGGAGTGAAGCCTCATGTATCCTATCAAACCCAGCAGGCATTATTGCGGGCAAGACCAAATAGCGCACCAGTAACAGCATCCCAAGCCGAGCACACCCTCAGTCAGGGGCCAGGGATTACACTCAGCAATAGGTTCCACCCTCTTTTAAACACCTCTACGCTAGACACTAATGATTGACAACCACCCATCGGCTCACCATTTCGGGTTGTCACTAAAGTAGCTAGCGGGTGCCATGTCACTGCAATGAGTTGGAACATTGCTGGGCTAAAGAAGAAAGTCTCTGAGGAAAGATGGTTAAATCAAATCACACAATATGATATCCTGGGTTTTCAGGAAACTTGGGATTCCAGTGATGAATTTTTCTTAGGTGGGTACCGGAGCTTTTCGACTAAAGCTACCCCCGGGGAGGGTGGCAGACATAAGGGGGGTCTGTATATATTTTTCTCTATACAATTGCGGGGTTCCGCGCGGAAAATTGCGCTCTCATCTGAAAATATACTAGGTATAGAGTGGGCAAGACCAAATTCCCCTCCAATCTTGATAATCAACTTCTATAATGCACCAGATAGAGATAGAAGCTGTTCACATCTGAGTTCCCTATCTTCTTTTTTAATAACATATAAGTCACAGCAATCTGCTTTATTCGAAACCCTGTTATTGGGAGATTTTAACATTCACCCGTGCAATTGGGGATGTCAGAATAAGGAGTTATTGGGCCCCCCAGGAGCTCTCAGCACTCACTTTGAGCACACCCTACAGGGGGTGGATTTGGAGAATCTACTAGCAAACCAAAACTTGTACGAGGCACACGGGTCATGGGAGGATATAAGAACACCGACCTTTGTTGGCAGGGATGCTAGAACGGTCATCGACTACATTTTTATCACACCAGGGTTAATCGATACAGTGGTATCTTACGAAGTGATTTCCTCCCCATTTAGCGACCACAACCCAGTGGTCCTGCTCCTGAACATGGGCCGCAATAGTGTCACCCAGGTTGAGCGTCTGAGGGGACGTGGCGATACCCTTGTTCCTAAGGACCAGGGCCGCAGACTAAAATGGGCAAAGGTGGTGCCGGACTCTTTATGGATAATCTTGTGCAGAAGTCCCAAGACGATATGTCAATATGCATGGATAGTACATCTGAGGGTATTGCCATTATCAGTTCTTTTACTACTATCTGTTCTAACATTAACAAGGATTTAACTTGCACTAAGAAGCAGGTTGATCTCTCCACCCCAAGATGGTTTGATAAAGAATGCTCAAAGATACACAAACACCTACTTCAAGCCCTGAAACAACAGCCAAGAAATAAAGACCTTGTGGCAGGGCTTAGGAAAAAATATAGACAGGCAACTGAAAAGCGGAAAAAGTCAATCAAAAGCGAGGCTTGGGATAGTCTAATATCGGCCAATGTCTTGAAGGACAGCTCCAAATTTTGGATGGTTATTAACCATCCCTATTTCTCTACATCAACCAATACTGTTATGGATTGTGTAATTTCTGAAGATCAATGGGTTGATCATTTTAGTAAGATCTATAATAGTGATATGCTTCCAGCACCCAGTAGATCCCACCAGCCTACGACAGAAGCCCCACCTGTTGTTTTTAATGAACTGGAGGTCAACAAGGCAATAGTTGAGATGACCAAACACAAGGCTCCAGGACCCGACGGTGTCCCGGCAGACTTATATAGCACAAGTCCACTCTTTTGGGCCAAAATACTCACTAACATTTTCAATGCAACGGTTACAGCGGGGTTCCCTAAATCTTGGGCCACCTCAACTATTGTCCCAATATATAAGAAGGGGCCAAGAAACGATCCGGCCTGCTACAGGCCGATATCGTTAATTGACTCCGCTGTCAAGATCCTCGGCAGAGTTATTCTGACCAGATTGAGCAACATTACTAAAGAGAAGGGAGTGCTCTCGGAACTCCAGTACGGCTTTCGTGAGAAACGGGGCACAATTGGCCAGTGCCTGAATTTACATATGCTGGTTAGCAAATATACTGTGGCGAAGGAGGGTCACTTATACCTTGCATTTATGGACCTTTCTTCGGCCTTTGACTTGGTCAATAGGACCAAGTTATGGGCCATTTTAGCTGGGATAGGGTTTGATCCTCCTCTTATAGATTTTTTGGCGGCACTTCATGAAGACTTATCAGCGTCCATCAGAATAACTCAGGAAGGCAACATCACCAGACCTTTTAAATCCAGAAGAGGAGTGAGGCAAGGCTGCATTTTAGCCCCACTCTTGTTCACCCTCTATATTAACTCTCTGGATAAAGCACTGGAGGGGTCCACACTTGACATCCCATACGTGGGGGGCTCCGCAGTGCCTGTTCTGCTATACGCAGATGATGCGGTCCTCCTTGCCCGCACGGGAGTGGGGCTACAAAAACTTCTGGACGCTTTTGGTGATTTCATGACGAAGCTCGACCTCCTGATCAATAATAAAAAATCTCATGTCATGGTGGTCGGGAGGCGGCAAAGACCGAAAAAACTAAAAAGTTTGACTTGTTGTGGTGAGGGGGTCTCAAGGGTACAGGTCTTCACCTATTTGGGTGTGATCTTTGAGGAGAAGGGCTCATGGAAACAGCGAAACTTGCTGTAACCCATTCAACCTCAGCCTTGCTAAGCTTTGCTAAGTGACTAGGCTCACGTCCAATGGAGGCACTACTGAAAGTGTATAAAACAAAATGCCTATCCATAGCCACCTATGGCGCAGCGCTGTGGGGTTACTATTCAACCGGTGATTTGCAGATTGTGGAAAATCAGTTTCTTAGAACCCTACTAAGTGTTCCACAATCCACTCCGGTTTTTTCCCTACACACAGAGCTAGGCTTGGGCTTTATCACTGATCAGCTTCTCTTGGAACCATTGGTGTGTTGGGCGAAAATCTGGCTGAATAACAAAATTAGGCTTAACCACATTATTCTTAGGGATTGCATGGCGCTGGATAATGTTTTAAAGATCCCGTGGATGGCTTACGTGAAGGGCGCCCTGGAAAGTCTTGGTAGGCCCAACCTTTTTAGCCACCCTAATACAATTTGCAAGGGGGACGTGAAATGGATCAAGGATAATTTCCTGAGGAGGGCATCGTTAAAGCGGGAGAGCGAGGAGTTGACCAAACCCAGAGCTAGAGCAAATTTCCTCCTCTTGACCACACCCTCGATTGAACCTTATCTAATAATTGTAAGCCGCCCATACCACCGACATCTCCTTATTAGATTTAGGTTCAACATCATCCAGTACTCTTTAGGAGTCTTCCCTGTAGGGGGGTGCCAGATGAGTCAATTCCTTGCAGCTGCGATAACTTTTCAGAGCAGTCTCTTATACATATTGTAATGTTCTGTGAACACTTCAAGAAGAGTAGAAAACTATACTTGGTCCCTATTCTAAGTGAAGCAGGCTTTATGCAGGTACGCCCAGCATTACTTTATTTACGGTTACTAGGGAGCACCAAGATAATCTTCGGGGTTGCTAGCTTTCTGGTCTCAGCTATGCGCACAAAAACCAGGAAGCTCTCCCCGAAGGACTTGGAAGGGCGCCCTCACCATATTGCAGACTCTGTTAATATTTCTTAATTAACTATTCTTCTTATGATTACATTGCGAATGTATTGTTTTTGTATTAACATCTAAATTATTGACTGGATCTACATATCACTTCGACTGATTTTTTAATTGTTTTAGCTGTATGAATTACACGATATGTAAAATAACCTTTTAATAATTTTTATAAATTGTACTGTATTGTTGCTTTTATGATTTTAATTAATCGAATAAAGCTGGCTTTTGACTTTGACTTTGACCCAAGCAAGAGGTGTCAGCAGTTTGTCCAATCCCTCTTCACAGCCTACTACTCACTCCTTTCATACTAGAGAGAGGCCTCAGAAAAGAGGCCTGTCCCTGATGCACTTTTGTCATGCTTGAGAGAGGTAAGTACCTCTCTTTACCATACTATGCAATTTTGTCATACAAGAGAGAGGTCTCATAAGAGATTTCAGTACATCTTACACATTCCTAGGCACACCCATCTTCCAAGAGAGAGGTGTCATTGGATAGGCCATTCCTTCCCGACACCATACTACACACTTCTGTCATGCAATCGAGAGGTGTCAGCAGAAAGGTCATTCCCTTCTCACACCCTATTATGCACACTCATCTTCTAAGAGACAGACTTTTGTAGAGAGGGCAATCCCTCCCTACACCCTGCTATGAACACCCATCATCCGAGAGAGAGGTCTCAGTGAAGTGGTAAGTCATTCCCCACACCCTACTGATCACACTTGTCTTCCAAGAGAGAGGGTACAGCGGAGAAGGTAGTCCCTCCTCACCCCCCTACACACTTCTGCCATCAAAGCAAGAGGTGTCAGTGGATATGTTAGTCTCTTCCCACACCCAAGTAAGCACTTCTGTCATGCAAGAGAGTAGGTTCTCAGCAGAGAGCCGAGTTCTTCTGAGGAAATATAACATTTTATGGTCAGAAATGTTCCCTAACGTGTACCCCACCGTCTCCATGTACGAGCTTAAAGTGCATGTAACTTCCCTCCTGTGCCAGTTATGAAGACGCAAATACATTTGCGTCCAGCGTTAACATGTCCTCTTTCAGATCCGCCATGAATGGATCGATAATTCAGTTCCTAAGTATGCCTTGCCAACGTCTTTTCATGGTGCACTCTCACGTTTTCCCTAGTCCTTCAGGGCTAGGCCCTGATTTCTGCCATCGAGCCCTTTCTGTTCTCTGCCTCCTGAAAAGCTGCAATGTGGGATGCCTCCCTGACCTCTGTCCTACTCCCTGCGCGGCGAGCGGTGCCCGGCTCGGCCTGCTTGCCTGCCAAAGACAGTATTTTGCCTTCAAGTTATCAGTATAGCCGAGTTCAGCTCCTCGAAAACACATTCCAGTCTAGCAGAATAGATAAACAATTCCCCGGCTGCAGAGCAAAGGGCCCGGCCTCTCTGTCTCCATGCAAGTAATTCATTGCTCCTGTTACCATGGTAGGCCCATGGCCCCTCGCATTACACGTAGACACGTAGTCACATATGCACGCATTAATAAGTCAGTATAGAGTAGCCTCTGCCCGAGAGACCTTTCCTTCTAGATAATGTAGTTCCCCAAACACAAGATATCAGATATGATTTAGGAACGAGTTGATCTGACATGCCGGACTTCTGTCTCTTTCCTCTAGTGCTAAATGTCAAGTCCCCTGCACCCTCCAGCTTCACGTCAGTCACACGTCATGATGCTGCGCGCGCATCCTTGCCACAGATTTCTGCTGACACTGCAAGATTCCACTAGGTATCCACCCACTTGTGACACCTTCATGTGACGTTTTCTAGCACACACCTCTGTGTACGCCCTAGTGCATGCCTTCTGATTACGTATTGCTACGCACATGTGTCCTTATCTCGTTTCTCTCAGCTGTTACGCCTTCTGTATTGATCGCCATTCTATGCATTAACTATAAAAGTTATGTTCTGTCAATAAAGTATGCTCTATCCCTTCCTGATCCTTTATGGTGAAAGGAACATGATATCCTGGTTCGAACCATTCCATTTTATGGAATAAAACCCATTTTGTAACTCAGCTGCCACGGACTTTGTGCCTCTTTATTTCCGATTGAGTTATTATTATTGAACTTTACAGCATAGAAATTCTGACGGTAAATAACTATTTACCACATAATTTTGGGGCCCGAATAGGGACCCCTCCCCCACCCCACGCGCCGGTAGGTGCGTTGCAGGCTTCGCCCCATGCTCCAGCCAAGACGGACAATTACGCGTACCCGCAGGATTTCCTGTATCTCCCTCAGGCCTACGGAGGTGACGGAGACTGCGATCAGCACCCAGACGAGGTGGTGAGGAGTGCGGAGGATCCCGACCAGAGCCCAGCCAAAGAGAACAAGGTCCGAGGTATCTAGAGGCCCACCAGTTCCGAAGTACCTACGTCACGAGTTGAGTCGAGTCCCGTCCGGTCCAGTCCAGTCGAGTTTCCGAGGCCTTCTGTTCCGTGCTTCCCGGTGAGTACCGTTGCTGGGGACGCATCTAGACGGGTGCATTACTATGTATCCGGTAAAGACGGGTTTGGGTACACAGACCCGGTCTGCACTGTTTTAGCGGTGTATCTGTACTGTTTAGCAGTATATCAAGATATTCAAGGGTTCGATTTTGTTCTCGTTTTAGAGTTCTAGTTTTAGAATTCAAGGGTAGTCAATATGTGTTCCAAATGTTTTTTTGTGATTAATGTCGTGGTATGAGTGACTGTTTGATATACATTACTGTGTTTCTGTGTCAAAAAGTGTGTTCAGGTTCAAGCAAGTATCAAGTACCGAATATCAAAATGCCACTGTTCAGCAAATTAAAACAGATAGGAACTAGGAAAGGGATATTAGAGGAAGCAATTCCTGTCCCCCCTAGGGACACTCCCGGAAATTTTATGTACCAGAAACATGGCTTCGAGGCCATACTGTACCTAGATTTATGGGCCGATTATACTAAGCATCTGGAAGAGAAATATAGATGGCCCGTTACAGGGACATGGGATGCAGATTGCATCATGAGAGTAGAAGAAGCGCTATGGAAAAAGAAAGCCAGACAATCCCAGAAAGATGCCATAGAATTGTGGCGTAAACAATCTCATAAACGAACAGAAAAAGAATTCAGAAAAGCCGAGAAACATAGGGAGGATTCAGAAAAGGCCCAAGAAAATGAATTAGTTGAGGAAGGTATACGAGTCAAAGCAGAACAAGTAGACCGACAGCGAAATACTCTTGTGAATGGTATGTATCCTCTCTTGGCCGAGGGTTTACCTAAGGCCACCCCGGAAGTACCGAAAGATCTGCCCCCTCCATTAGTTCCGACTAAAGTACGCCACAAGACCGCAAAGGACATATTCCTTTCTTCCTATTTAGACGATGTAGCTCCCGCATATACAAATCCACGTGTCCAGGCACCACCCGCTGATGGCACTCCGCCCCGAAATGGCCAACCACTTCCGCAACAACAAACTCCTCCTCCCGTTCCGCATCTTGCGCCTGTTCCCCCAGCCCCAGTTCTTCCTGCACCTATTATTCCTGGCATGAATCCACTAAATCCTTTTGTACCTGGCACCTCAGGAGGTGCGACAGGAGGTTTTCAGACGCCGCCACAAACACATAGATTGACTTATAGGGATTTAGCACAACAACGCACACCTCTAACAGTGAGTTACGACTTACTTAAAGAACCTCTCTCTGACTGTAGATATGATCCAGTACCCGGTAAAGACGACGGAATGTTGCTAGCATCAGTACGTCTACGACGAGTTGCCAACCACTTAATGTTACTCCCTGGAATGATTGATCATCTAGACAGAATATATCGTTTTGTCCAAACGGGGGTAGGTCCTGATAGTATTGGCGAGGCCATGGCATATCAGAAAGTCGACATCCAAGGTATGATATTACGTTTCTTCATAAACTGCTTGATAAGAGATCAAGATAGGCCTGGCGTAGACCAGGAAGAGATGAATGCACTTAACAAATGGGGTCAGAATATAGCAGACGGAAAGCATGATAAACAGAATTGTATAAATAACATGTACAAAAGGATCCGAAAAGCAGTAGTACAAATACACGAAAGAAGACAGCCTGAAAGAGAAATAGATTCAGACAAGAATGAATTCTCGGAGGAGGAGGAGCAACCCGAGGCCACAGCACAAACATTGCAATTACCGGCTAAAGAAGTGATAGCATATGTAGGTAAGGGAAGGCCCTTTAATAATATAATGCGTCCGGTACGTCCAGAAAGTAAGAGAGTTTTTCAGGCAGCCATGTCAAATCCAAGGACTCCTGAACATTTGTTTCAGGCTACCGATAAAATACTTCAAGATCGAATGGGGTACCATGTACTCAATTCAAAGGATGAACAAGAACTAGCTCGGTCCGCCGTACAATGGGCTGACAATTCTAGTACGTATAATGATGATGTAGTAGCTCAGACGTTTTTGAGCCTTGCCCCTGATGAACAGAAATTAGCTAGTGTATATATGATTCAGCATCTCATCACGTTGTTTAAAAGCCAACATTCTGATCCAGGTCCCTTACCGGACATATTGGTAGAACTGCTCTCTAATAGATGGAGAGGTCTAGGTACCGATCTAATTAAAGAAATTCTAGAACAGAGACTCAAGTATAATACGTTCCTGAAACCACAGTTTATGTCAGCTCCACCACCCCAAGAAAGAAAAATGTATTACTTCGACAGACAGAATCCCTTACGAGAAGTACATCCAGTAAGAAAAGAAGATGACACACTAGAACGTGTATATGTATATACACCCCTCACTAAAATAGAATTGCTAGAAATGAAGAAACTAGTACCCTGTCACGATAAAGACCCTGCAGGTTTTCATCGAGAAATTAAAGATATGTTACTCATGGGTGACTACACGTACTCAGATATTATGAAAATGTTAAAAGTACTGTTGCCAGCCGGCATTTACGAGAAACTCAAAGAGAAGGAATGGGAGGTGGGAGATAAAAAGATTAATTGGACCGAAATAGAGGACGAGGAAAATGGTCGTACTCCAGGGTTAGGCCTTGGGGAGAAAGCTAAAGCATTACCAGGATTCATTGTACAGGTTTTGCCAAGATTATTGACCACGAAAAAGGAAGACTGGGACGCAATCTCAGCCTGTAAACAGAAACACGATGAAGACACTAGTGATTATTATTCTAGATTCGAGAAATGTTTTATTATTAATAGTGGCCTGAAACCCAGTAGCGAGTCATACCCGCACCTCTTTGTAACCAAATTGGTCGAGAATTCCCTGCCCCAGGTTAAGAACCGTGTATATAAAGTCGAGAGCACATGGCAAGCAAATTCACCATCCCAAATGTTACAAATGTTACAGTACCACCAGAACAGAATTAGAGAAGAACAAGATCACGAACAAAGACGTATGAAAGATACGAAAATGAAAATGTTAGTTGCTCAGTCAGTCCCAGCTGATGGTCAGAAAAGGGGTATGACACAGTCTAATAATTTGGCGGCTCCCGTTAAAGGGACGTGCAACTACTGCAAACAACCAGGTCACTATGTAAATGAATGTGCCGTCCTGAAACACAACATATCCACAGGTAAAACTAAAGAGAGACCCCGTCAGCCTAGACAGGACCAGATCCAACATAAGGTCCAGCAACATGTTCCACAGAATACACAGCCAATGCATGCTCCCCAACAGACAGTACAGACAGTAGCGGTACCACAGCCTCAGCCTAATGCCGCGGCACAGCAAGTTTCACAACAGATGTACCAGTATGCACAAACTGATTACCCCGATTATCAGCGATACACATGAAACAGCCTAGAGAGGGAAGTTGGCTTGCCTCTTATTGAAGTACCTGTAGATCAAGATGGTCCTTATGTACATAGTCAAGTTTTAGGAAAGGATAGAAAGTTTCTGATTGACACAGGGGCAAGTCGAACAACGATAAGTCACAATGAGGTTCCAGGGGCACCCCTCTCAGGCACACAGAATGTTTCCCTTGGTTTTTCAGGACAGCCTATTGTTAATGAAGTATCGAAACCTGTTCCCCTAGCAGTTGGTCCATTGTCACGTACTACAGACTTATTACTCACGAAGTCATGTCCAGAAAACTTGTTAGGTATCAAGACACTGAAGGCTCTAGGAGCGGTCATATGTTGTTCTCCGGAAGGAGTTAGACTATTTCTGCGTGACTTTAAGGGTCACTATGTGTTACGAGATTTTGATGACAGATTGAAAAATGTACCAAAGCACTTATGGGCGAAAGGCCCAACTGATGTAGGTTGTATGCACATTACACCATACCGTGTTACACTCAAGCCAGGTGTTGTTCTGCCCCGAATCCGACAATACAAGTTACCACCCGATGCTGTAGTGGCTTTACTGGAAATCATTGAAGAGCTCATTGCACAGGGAGTGGTTGTCGAAACCGACTCCAATCTATGTAATTCCCCTATCATTCCGATTCTTAAACGTACTGACCCAAATGCACCACCTGTTTATCGGTTGGTGATTGATCTGCGAGTGCTAAATAAATGTATTGTGCCACAATACCCTGTAGTCCCCGACATCTCATCCTTATTGACTGCTATTGATTCAGAGGCGACGTTCTTTACTGTAATTGACCTCAAGAACGCCTTCTTCAGTGTCCCCATTGATCCGGAAAGCCAATATCTCTTCGGATTCTGTTTAAATGGCCGAAGCTTCAAATTTGCACGCGCACCTCAAGGATTCACAGAAAGCCCCAGCATCTACAGCCAAGCATTAAAAAGACAACTTGACAGTATTCAAATGCCAGTTAACACTGCCCTGCTGCAGTACGTCGATGATCTGCTGATCACCGCTCGTAGCGAACCTGAATGTGAACACGCATCACTGACAGTCTTACATTTTATAGCTGACAAGGGACACAAGGTTTCCCCTTCAAAGTTACAATTCTGTGTTCAGCAAGTGGTGTACCTTGGGCACTTGCTGTCCAAGAGGGGGAGACAGCTAACACCTGACCGCATCGAGTTAATTGCACACTTACCGCAACCCACGACACAAAAGGAAGTGCGGGCCTTCATAGGCCTCACCTCTTACTGCCGACAATGGATTCCCCAGTACGCATTTCTTGCCAAGCCACTTATACAGTTGACAAAGCAGGAGGCAGCGACTTCGACTGCCCTCCCTTGGACTCAGGAACATACACAGGCTTTTGAAGAATTAAAGAAAGCATTATGTCAAGCACCAGTTTTAGCAACACCATGTTACAGCAAACCTTTTACGCTCTTTGTTACAGAACGTGATGGTACAGCGTTGTCTGTCCTCACACAAGATCAAGCAGGTTCACATAAGCCTTGTGCTTATTTTTCAAGTACATTAGACCCAGTAGCCCAGGCCCTGCCTGCGTGCTTAAAATCAGTTGCAGCAACAGCCTTAGCAATCCGACAAAGTGATTCCATAGTGTTAGGACATCCTCTGACAGTACATGTTCCACACTCTGTGGAAGTTCTTTTAAACAGAACACAGACTCAACACTTGACTATAGCACGACTGACAGGTTATGAATTGACATTGTTCCAACCACACATAGAAATCAGACGCTGTAACATACTCAATCCTGCCACATTGTTACCTTCAAACATTACAGATCCAGCTCCACATGACTGTATAGAGATCATTAATGCAGTAACAAAGCCCCGACGAGACTTGACAGATGTTGCTCTGACTAACCCAGACCTGACACTTTACGTGGATGGTTCGTGTATGAGAACAAGCGCAGGAGAATTAGTGGCCGCATATGCAGTGACCACTGAAACTGAAGTCAAAGAAACACATCGTATTGATACGTTGTCTGCTCAAGCTGCAGAGCTTATTGCTCTGACCCGAGCCTGTATAATAGCCAAAAACAGGAATGTTAACATATACACAGATTCACATTATGCCTTTGGAGTCGTACACGACTTCGGTGTGCTCTGGCAGGAAAGAGGTTTCTTGACCTCCCATGGAGCCAAGATACAACATGGTCCCCTCATTCAAGCACTGTTAGAAGCAATACATCTGCCTTCAGCCATAGCCATCATGAAGTGTAAATCACATACTAAAGTTACTGACACTATTTCCCAGGGTAATGACCTGGCAGATCAAACCGCGAAACACACAGCTCTGACTCATACATCTGCAGCTGACATGACAAAGACAATAGTTCCGACACCGACACATTGCATGACAGTTAAGGATCCCGCACTAGATGTAATTGACATACAGACACATGCTACTCCAGACGAAATAAAGAAATGGACTGAATTAGGAGGGGTCCAGACAGATCAGGGGTGGATGACGAAGGGAAAAGCCACATGGTTTCTCCCCGATTCTATGGTTCAAGTTATGATTAACACTGCACATAGTCCAGCACATCTGGGAGAAAAAGCCATGTTAGATAGTTTACAGAATCTCTGGTACAACAAACATTTACGAGCAGCAGCAAAACAGAAAGTGCGTACTTGCATGATCTGTTGTCAGTTCAATCCAGGCAAAAGTATTCCCGTAGAACAAGGTGGATTCAATCCTCCCGATTACCCTTTTGAAGTCCTCCAGATGGATTATATCCAGATGGAACGATGTCGAGGATTCAAATATGTCCTCGTAGTTGTTTGTGCACTTTCCCGTTGGACAGAAGCATATCCAGTCCCAGATTACACTGCTCCGACTACTGTCAAGCAGCTGGTTCGTGAATTCTTCCCACGGTACGGTTTGCCTCGTGTCGTGTACTCAGATAACAGCCAGCCATTCTCATCCGAATTAATGAAGTAGGTTTCACTCTTGCTAGGATATCAGTGGAAATTCCACTGCGTCCGACATCCCGAGGCAGCAGGTCTCGTGGAACGTCACAATCAGACACTGAAAACCCGTCTTGCTAAAGTTTGTAAAGAGAAAGGGGTCGACTGGATAGTCGCCCTGCCAGTTGCATTATTCTACATGAGGATGGTTCCTCATTCGAGATCAGGGCTATCCCCGTATGAGGTGGTCTTCGGTAGGCCACCGAATATGTGGGGGACGCCCGTGCCAAGAAAGTTAACTGATGTTGATAGTAATATGTTGACAGATTACCTTGCCTCCTTGATGTCTGAACTACAATCATGTCGTTGACAGGTAGCTGCAGCCTTTCCCGACAACACCGAGGTGAAGCCGCACGAGATTACACCAGGAACCTTCGTCTTTGTGCGCAATTTCGACAGGAAAAGTCCGCTGGAGCCCCGCTGGCAGGAGCCTAAGCTCGTCTTATTGACAACGAGGACGGCCGTGAAACTTGAGGGCCGCAAAGGATGGGTCCATATGAGTCACATTAAGAAGCTTTACGGAACACCGCCAGAGACTGACTCTTCCTCCCCCTCTAAGGACTGCCCAGATTCCAGTGACTCTAAACTGCCCCTGGTAGAGAAAACTCCTCAACAAGAATATCGTTTAAAGCTGAGGTCTAGCAAGTCAGACAGTTTAATTGTTTAAGTCCTCCCCTAGGTGAATCGATTAGACAGTTTCTGACATGTATCCGTTAGACCCCAATAGAGAGAGAGATAGACAGAAACAGCTCAAGAAACGAAAATATTGTAAATCTCTTCGTAGTCACTGTATTGTGACATTATTGATTATGTTTTTTCTGAGTCTTACGATTATTGCTGCAAGTATTCTATTACATATGTATTTCCCTCTCTCCGTACATGCACATTTCTTTTCAAACAGCACTATCGAGCATACTTTCAGTGAACTACCTCCTCATGAGTTATCTTACCGACTTGCGCTGCGCAACAATACTTTCATCAGTATGTTACATCATTCTCATCAGACCAGCAATGCTACCAATTGTTGGATATGTGGCCGACTTCCTCCCTATCAGAAATACAAGGGAGTCTTGCCCCTCTTCCTGTACCCGTTCACACATAATGGTTCCTGTGGTGCCTGGTTTAGTTTGATAAATTCTTTAGATTCTGAGTCCGTAGTCTACAAAGGTAGTTGGATATGGGGAAATCTGAACACAGTTCTGCATAAAGCATGTTACCCTAACAAGGAGGGTCTTCCACAAAGGACAGGGACCGATCTAGAAAATGAAGTATATGGATTAGGTAATTATACACTCAACCTCATGATTCTAAATGTTCAGTCTGATACATGACCAGACTTACCCTCTATGTCAGTACTACCCGTCAAAGGCAAATTATGTGTCAGAAAGAATGGTTCAGTACCTTTGGGTCATAGTAAATGTACTACTGTGATCGAATTCACTGATAAAGGCAAGTCTACATTCAAAGCTACCCGCCATTCCTATTTCATTTGTGGTCATACAGCCTATACACGTTTGCCACTAGATTGGGATGGGACATGTTACATTGCATTCCTTCTGCCACCTGTTTTTCTAGCTCCACCTGATTATCATAGAAACTCCCGACTAGTACCTAACAGACACCAGAGAGATCTCCCGCTTGTCGACTATACTGAAACGGCATGGGAAAGATACACAGATTTCAATAAAGGTTTCTTTCCCTATTTAGGTGCTGTCTTTAATAGTAAATCTATACGTCACTTGACCCGAACCCTTGAAGCAGTAGTGAATGAAACTACTTCCGCCCTAGGTAACTTGACCGAGGAACAGTCTGCTATGAGACTTGTCGTTCTTCAAAATCGTCTCGTCCTTGACGTCATCCTGGCCGATAGGGGCGGGGCCTGTAAAGTTCTCGGATCGAGCTGCTGTGTTTTCATTCCTAATAATGCACCGTCAGTATATAAAGCCATTACACGTCTCCATAAGATTGCAAGTCAGATACACCAGAATCCAGGTACCTGGACTTGGTCCGGTTGGTTCTGGAGCGTGTTGTCAGCCTGGGGATGGAAGGTCCTATCCTTCCTCGGAATAGCTCTTCTCATAGTATTCAGTTGTTGCCTATGTATCCAATGTGGGCCGGCGATTTGCGGCCTGTGCGCCACATCCTGTTTTCCTCATCCAAGTCCGCGTTCTAATTCCCGCCTGAAAAAGGAAGAGCAAATGATGTTACATGAACAAATAGATGGACTAATGAGGATCGATGTATCATGAAGGGTCCGTAGGGAACAAGGAGGGAATGAGGAAATATAAAATTTTATGGTCAGAAATGTTCCCTAACGTGTACCCCAACGTCTCCATGTACGAGCTTAAAGTGCATGTAACTTCCCTCCTGTGCCAGTTATGAAGACGCAAATACATTTGCGTCCAGCGTTAACATGTCCTCTTTCAGATCCGCCATGAATGGATCGATAATTCAGTTCCTAAGTATGCCTTGCCAACGTCTTTTCATGGTGCACTCTCACGTTTTCCCTAGTCCTTCAGGGCTAGGCCCTGATTTCTGCCATCGAGCCTTTCTGTTCTCTGCCTCCTGAAAAGCTGCAATGTGGGATGCTCCCTGACCTCTGTCCTACTCCCTGCGCGGCGAGCGGTGCCCGGCTCGGCCTGCTTGCCTGCCAAAGACAGTATTTTGCCTTCAAGTTATCAGTATAGCCGAGTTCAGCTCCTCGAAAACACATTCTAGTCTAGCAGAATAGATAAACAATTCCCCGGCTGCAGAGCAAAGGGCCCGGCCTCTCTGTCTCCATGCAAGTAATTCATTGCTCCTGTTACCATGGTAGGCCCATGGCCCCTCGCATTACACGCAGACACGTAGTCACATATGCACGCATTAATAAGTCAGTGTAGAGTAGCCTCTGCCCGAGAGACCTTTCCTTCTAGATAATGTAGTTCCCCAAACACAAGATATCAGATATGATTTAGGAACGAGTTGATCTGACATGCCAGACTTCTGTCTCTTTCCACTAGTGCTAAATGTCAAGTCCCCTGCACCCTCCAGCTTCACGTCAGTCACACGTCATGCTGCTGCGCGCGCATCCTTGCCACAGATTTCTGCTGACACTGCAAGATTCCACTAGGTATCCACCCACTTGTGACACCTTCATGTGACGTTTTCTAGCACACACCTCTGTGTACGCCCTAGTGCACGCCTTCTGATTACGTATTGCTACGCACATGTGTCCTTATCTCGTTTCTCTCAGCTGTTACGCCTTCTGTATTGATCGCCATTCTATGCATTAACTATAAAAGTTATGTTCTGTCAATAAAGTATGCTCTATCCCTTCCTGATCCTTTATGGTGAAAGGAACATGATATCCTGGTTCGAACCATTCCATTTTATGGAATAAAACCCATTTTGAAACTCAGCTGCCACGGACTTTGTGTCTCTTTATTTCCGATTGAGTTATTATTATTGAACTTTACCGCATAGAAATTCCGACGGTAAATAACTATTTCCCACACTTCTCTACAACCTGTCATCCAAGAGAGAGTGCTTAGTAGAGAGGCCAGCCTCTGCCCGCACTCTACAGTGCACGTTTGTCATGCAAGAGAGAGGTCTCAGAAGAGATGTCAGTCCTTGTTACACCCTGCCACTTATCTGTCTACCAGGAGATAGGTATCAGTTGGGAGGCCATTTCCTACCTTCATCCTACAAGGCAATTCTGTCATATAAGAGAGAGATCTCAGCAGAGACAGCAGTCTCTTTCCACACCCAACTGCATACAATGAAAGTCTAAGAGAGAGGTGTCATAGGAGAGACGAGTCTCTCCCTAAACCATACTACGTACATCCGTCTCCCAAGGAAGAAGTGTCAACAGAGAGGTCAGTCCCTCCTCACAGCTTGCTACACATATTTGTCATGGGAGAGAGAGGTGTCAGGAGACAGACCAATCCCTCCACACACCCTAGTACACACACCACACCTGTCATCCAAGAGATATCTAACAGTGGAGAGGCCAATCACTCCCTGCTGAGTACCAAACACTCTGTCATTCAAGAGAGAGGTCTTAGTGGAGAGGCCAGTCCCTCCGCACACCATAGTTCCTAGACCTGTCTTCCAAGAGAGATATTTCAGACAGGTGAATCCACTACTTGCCAACACTTCTATGCATTTATTCATAGAAAGAGAGAGAGGTCTCAGTAGAGAAGTCAGTCCCTCCAATACCACACTATGCACACCCATCATCCAAGAGAGAGGTCCCAGCAGAGACGGCAGTCCCTCCATGCATTCTACTATGTATGCCAGTGGAGAAGTCCTAGCATAGAGGGCAGGCCATCTCGACACTCTATCATGCACAAAGAATATGGGGGAGGTGTCAGTGACGAGGTAAGTCCTTCATCACACGACACTATGCACACCTGTTACTCTGTTGAGTACTCACACCTATGCATACCTGTCACACTGGTGAAGATGTCTTGTCAGAGAAGGAATTTCCTTCCTGTACTGGCAGAGAAGGGTGTTTCTTACTGTATTGTGCATTGCATAGTTCTCTGCCAGTTTGATTAGATGGAATGTTTGAACCTGAAAGACTCTTGTGTGAAGTGAACAAATATAAAAGGGGGCAGGATCCTATTTTGGTTATCTCAATCCTGTGAGGAAAGTATAGCAAAACTCAATTAGTTAATATAGAGTTGAACTAAAAAACAATCATATAATCTATATGTATGGTGGCTCTGGAAAGATGCACCTTTTCATGTGATACGAGAAGATCCTGTTTTCTCCTGCAGTGATGGCCACACTATCTTTCCTTTAGCTACCTGGCATATCAAGATGGATATTGTTATGATATTGTTACTGATAATTGTGTCACAATACAAACTGAGTTACATTGCTGAAAAATGCCTCTCGCTTGACATAATCACAGGCAAGCAATCTTCCCTTGGTAAAATTAATGAGGCTGTCTCTCCCGTCCCACTTTCCTTGTTGAACAAAGATAGTCATGACGCTAATGTAGACTCAGCGATAGTAACTGCTCCCGTGAGTCAAACATTGGAATCAGAAGGGACTGGTCAAGAAAGTGCATATGACACTGCCCATGATAAATTGTTGAATGGTGGGACTATTTACCTAGACCAGTCTGGTGAGAAATCAGGTCTCTCAGACTCCCCAAATCTTAATATAAGTACTGAGCGAGCGAATTCCTCCACCCACTCACAACATCCACCCACTCACAATCCTGGGAAACGTAAAAGGATAGACTCGCCTGATTTAGGGGAACATACTGTGGGTTCGGGAATTACCACTATATCACCCACTCAGCGACCTAACTTTAAGGTTGTTCAGCCTGAGGAACATAACACCACAGTTAGCATTGTAGAAGGAATACTCTTGGCTAAGATAGAGTTGCTAATTAAATCATTACTCTTACCGCTATTTGAAAGGACAAGACTATTAAATACAAAATTGGACTCTTTAGATATGCTGGTAAAAGATAATATTGCGACATCTAATAGAATTCTTGCCACCTTAGCCTCTAAAGGTTTAGCCCCCTCAGCCCCGACCCTTCCGAAGACAACCACCGTGAATAATAAAGCTGGGGGTAACAGTTTAAAAGCGGGACCTTCTACAGCAAAAGTCCCGCAGCAAAAACCCATACCGGTTACTAAGAAAACATCTATCACTGAGAGCATACCCCAGCACAAGGCCAAACGCATCCCCAGGCTAAGAAAAACCCTATTCCCACCAGTAGTCACGACCAAAGTTTTCGGCCCAGGATCAAACCTATCCCAAGGAAACAATGTGTGAACCTCCCCCCAGAGTCACTGCCTTACACTATTATCTTAACTGGCGTGGCTACTCTTGGAGATGGTAAGAGAGAAACACATAAGGATCTTTACAACAAGGTAACGTTCTGGCTGAATAAAAATCGTACACTCCCTCCAAACTCGAATGCTGAAATCCTTAATGTTAGGAGGGTGGACTGGGTAGGCTATAGTAAAAAAGATCTTGAGGGGGACTGTGTGGTAATCAGTTTTAGAGAGCCATGGTTGGCTGAATTCATCAGTAGGGAACCAAGATATGGAAGAGTTGGGATGTGCAGACACTATTGTTGCATTATTTGTATCCCGCTTTATACGCAAATAGAGCCCAAACACCGTTCCATCATTCCAGAAGGGATAGACCAAGAGGAAGATTTCATTTTGAAACACCAATCTACCCAATGTTTCAACCCCACCTTTCGAACCGGTTTGCCCCCCTATCCGGTCTGGACGGTGTGGACTGACTTGATAATGAACCTCCGGTAACTGGGTTGACTGGAGCTGTAGTGAATCGCTCCCCCAATACCTTTACATCTACTATGGGAGAGACGGTCTCAAGGACTAGCGAAATCATCCAGGGGGGGGAAAGGAAGGGATAAACCCTCAAATCACGCCCCTAGACCAGTGATCTCTGGGGAGATTGTGGATCCAGCTGTTAATCTGCCAAAGAAATCTACATATACCCTCACGGTCTTGTCATGGAATATAGCGGGGCTAAAGGGGAAAATTTCAGAGGATGATTGGGGCTCCTATGTGGATTCTCATGATGTAATCATATTACAGGAAAGCTGGTCAACTGATGCCATTTACCGGGTTGGTTACCTTAATTATTACAAACCAGCCTGTAAAGGCCCTAAAGGTCGCCCATCTGGAGGTCTGGTCATCTGGATTAGTCAATCCTTAGCATTTAAAATCACAGACCTTCCCATTTCAAGTAATGACGTATTAGCCTTGAAACTAACCAGTAAAAATAACCATGACTTTTTCCTGATTAATATTTATGCAAGAGGGCTGCCGGGTGGGAAGCCCGCGAGAGCGGCAGATGATTTAGATTCCCTACTGAATAATATTAGCAGAGATAAATGTGTTATGGTGGCAGGGGATTTTAACTGTTCTTTTGAACCGTTTCCCAATCTTGATAATGGTGGATATGGGGAAGCCGATCAAATTTGGAACATTCCCCATCTATCTATCCCTCCAGTTAAAAAAGTAACTGAGGCTGCTATGCAGTGGTTAGGTCTTTGTCTTGAATGGGATCTACGAGCAGCGAACGGAAGAACTAAATCAGATTTGATGGGAAAGGTTACATTTGATAATTCCCTCCATTCTTGCCGTATTGATTATTTCCTAATAAGGCTAGAGTTTTGGAATTTACTGGAGGATATGGAAGTAGTCACAAGACCAGAAAGCGATCATAATCCTCTGGTAATAAAACTATTAATGAATGGGGGTTTTCTTATGGATACTGTAACCAATTTTGTCACAGCCGAGGCTGTTCTTACGAACGACTGCAGAAGGGTACGTTGGGCTAGGTTCTTAGATAATCCCACCATTATTGATAAGGTTACAGTTGAAGTTTTAGCAGCTACAAATTTGATGGTACCCATATCAAACGAAGGCACATCACTGGATCAAATTGGGATGATCCATGAGTCTCTTTTTAACAAAATTAAAACTTTTTTTATTGAACCTGTAAAAGGAAGAAAAAATGGCCCAGCTAAAACCGGGGCAAAATGGTATAATAAAACTTGCCGCCTTGCCCATAGCTCCCTGATAGCTGCTATTAAATCTAAGTCAGCCATTGATATAAAATTAGAAAGGGTTAATTGCAAGAAGGTGCTTAAAGAGGCAAAAACTAACTGGGATGAACAGCGCTGGTTAGATTTATATCTAGCAAGTACCTCTACCAACCAACAAAAATTTTGGGAGGTTGTTAAATGGGGAGGGACTGGGGACCAGCAAGTTCCTGTCAACCATGTCCCTGCAGAGCAATGGGTCAAGCATTATGCGGCACAGTTTAGTAACACGGAACGGATCTCCCTTATTACTAGGGAAGATACCAGTGTACAGACTGTGGTGTTTTTACTGAAATGGAAGCCACTACAGCCCTAAAACAAGTGCAGAATGATAAAGCCCCCGGTATGGACTGTGTCCCTGCGGACCTTTTTAAGTTTGACCAAGCGCACTGGGTCCCGTACATAACCACCTTAGCGAATGCTATAGCCAGAGGGGCTAGGATACCAAACTCGTGGAAAGGGGCTGAGATTCTGCCCGTGTACAAAAAAGGGGATAGAACTGATGCGGGAAACTATCGACCCATCAGCCTTATTGACGCCCTTCAAAAGGTAATTGCCAGAATGCTGGTAGGAAAAATCCAGTCATGGATGACTGAAGCTGACATTCTGTCTCCATTGCAGGCTGGTTTCAGGGCAAACATTAGCACAGTTGACCAGATACTTAGATTTGTTATGATCTACTGGAAAACTGTGCTTTTGAGAGGAGGCACTATATTCGCAGCATTTGTGGATCTCAAATCTGCGTTTGATTTGGTCCCCAGGGGAAAGATGTGGGCAGCTCTGAGAAGAATGGGTGTTCCAACTGCACTCCTAGAACTTACCATCAGGATGCATGAGGGAAATTTCGCTAGAGTCAGATGGGGCCGCCAGGGTCAGGTTACAGACTCCTTCCCCGTGACCCGTGGAGTGAGACAGGGCTGTGTCCTGGCCCCCACCCTATTCATACTTTTTCTCAACCAGGTGGTTAAATTCCTCTCAGCTACCCCTACTGATGCACCAACACTGGGTGGGACCAAATTTCCCCTTTTAATCTTCGCCGACGACACCCTCATACTGGCTAAAACTCAGAAGGGCCTACATGTGGCTATAAATAAATTTGTGGACTTCTGTAATGAAAATGACCTTGAAATTAATATTACTAAAACCAAGTTCATGGTCCTGACAAAGAATAAACCACTGAGGGGCCATGTAACGATGAATGGGTCTAGTCTTGAACAGGTTGAAGTCATGACATACCTCGGTGTTACAATGGACTATAGGTTACGTTGGAAAGAGCAAATAGCGGCGCTCAGTTTGAAATTTGCTTGTTTGTCCGGTTGCTTAGTGAAGGAGCAACGGTGTTCTTTGACCAAAAGAGTATTGCCCGCGCTTAAAATTTATAGCGCCAAAATCAGCTCAGCCATATTATACGGGGCCGACATATGGGGGTGTGCGGATCTGGCTGTCCTGGATAGGATTCCGAATAAATTCTTTCGGAATTTAGTCAGTCTTCCTCCCTCAACGCCAGCACTACCACTCATGATGGATATGGGCTTCTATTCTATTAAACATCAAGCCCAGTATAGGATGGTGGCGTTATGGAGACGCATAAGGTCTACCCCGGAACTTGCCATGTTTGCCCAGGAGATACAGGATGTAAGAGTCCAACAGGGGGCAGTTGAAATTCCATGGTTTAAGCTAATTAGGAATATTCTCATTGGAATGGTCCGGGCCGAGCTCTCATACTTTTCCCCCAAAGAAAGACTTTAAACTTCTCTTTTGGTCCCTGGTAAAAGAGGAACACGTTGCTCTTTCGGAGAAACCGAACTTGACAGGCCTGTTTTTGCTCCACAAAGTAGTTCCACACACAGAGACCTATTGGGATGTAATCCTTAAAAGCTTAGACAGGAAACTTTACCATCAGTTTCGCATAGGTACACTGCCATTAAGGGCTTTTACTAGTGGTTGGCAGAAGTCGGAGTTAACTTCTTGTCCCTGTTGTACCGAAAGCAAAGAAACAATAGGTCATTTTCTATTTGTATGCACTGCTTACCACGAGCCACGCCATAAGTGGCTGAAGCCAATATGTAATAGATTAAACACCCGGGTGAGCAGAGAAGCATTGTTCATCCTGAGAACTAATACATCCGAATGGCTATCCATTGGACTGGCTAAATTCCTTGGGTGGGCCTGGTTAATTAGAACTAGGTCAGTTCGTGGCACTTCGACCTGAAAAATCTAAACAGTTTGTTAACTTACTATATTTTGGGCAGTATTGATGATTTGTCTTTCCTATACTTAAATGTTTTAAAAACCTATTTATAGACGTCTTCATATGCATATTTAATAGAGTTTTTTAAACAAATTTCTTCTTTCTTCTTTTTTTTTCTTGTCTGTTTAAAATGTTCATGATTTTGTTATATCGTTTGTATTACTATGTTTGTATATATGTATGTCTTTTATGAAGAAAATTTGAAATAAAGACGTTAAAAACTGAAACTGAAACTGAGTTACATTCGCTTTTGATTTTTTTTGTTTAAGTGCTTCAAGTTATTTAGGATTCCAAGTAAAAAACAGAAAAAGAAAAGATTAAGGCAAATCTAATACGAACAAGCCTGCAAAGTTTCAGGACTCTCAAAAGAATGTGAAGACGGTAAAAAGTATTGATTGTTTGTTAAAACACCCAAACTTTCATTAAAATCAGTTATTAACCAGATGTAAAATTTCTCATGCAGGGGTACATTATAATTCAAATGTATCAATGTCTAACAAAAGATGTTCTTTCCAGAAAAAGCAAAAAAATAAAACAGTAAATTCAAATAAGTTTCGCCGTAGTAGAGTGCTCTTAAATATTACGAGGTGCATGAAGAAAGTGAAAAGCAAAAAATATAACATCAGCAGAGAATGTCCACTGTCTAGTAGACACATCATTTATTTTAAAGATAAAATCATTTATTTTAATTTTATACAAAATAAAGTGTTAAGATAAACTGGTTAATATTCTTAAAAAGAAAGTGTCGCCAAAAGGTGCAAATTATTAAAAGAAACATTTGCACTATTTCCTAGAGACACCAAAAACCCACTTCCAGTAGTGAGGCATTTCAAATGAGGAAAGTTAATTACAGAAGAATGAGTTAGTCTTTGGAATTGACACAGATGTTCATGCATGTGAAATGAATGAAGGTACACCATTTCACAACAGAAATGTGAACTGTAGGAAGGGCTGGTGCAAGCTGACACCCCTCCTACAACCACTGGTGCACAACAGAATGAAGGTGAACTGTAGGAAGAGAAGGTGCAAGCTGACACCTCTCCTACTACCACCAGTGCACAACAGAGCCAAGGTGAGCTGTAGGAAGAGCTGGTGCAAGCTGACACCTCTCCTACAAACAGTGGTGCACAACATAACCAAGGTGAGCTGTAGGAAGAGTGTTATATTCCATATAGGTACCCTATATAGGTGGAGGTAACACTGCAACCTTTCACCTATTACCCTGCCTACATTTCATACATAATGGTTCATAAGGACTGACAGGTTTTTCCCTGGTTCGTTACTCATACATTATGCATGAGGCTTCTTGGAAGCACAGCAGGACGCACAGCAGGATGAACATCTCATGTATAATATCTATGTTAAAGGTCAAGCCTGACGTCATCTTTTAGGCTGACACTGTAACACAACAAGGTAGGTCCCCTGGGGAGATCTGTGGGTATATATATCATGTCTTGCTTAGACAGATAGAGGAGACGTGGACTTCCCGGCTGACACACTGACCAGAACACTGAGGTTCCTGCATGCAGACACTCCAGCTAGCAGTGGTCTAAAATTCTTCACGGGTTGTCCAACTCTAGACCAGGATGTGGTCCCATATTCACTCCTTACTCAGGTAATGGGGTTGACTAGACCTTAGAGAGATGCTTGGCATAACGCATAACACCTACACCTATGCTAGGTACATTTAGGTACATCTAGTTAGGGATGCATTGTAGGAGTACACACATTTTATCATGTATTTTATGTACTTGTACGTATTCAGGATTACTGCACAATGGTAGAACTGTACCATCCCTTTACTTTCGCAGTACTGCTAATTATATATCTCTGCTACTGTCTAATGGTTGTTACAGCTTATCTACTCTACACTACAATAACAACTGTTCAATAAATCCAGATTGAAATGCCCAGACTGTGTATTCTGTGAATCTCTGAGACAAACTAAATGAGCACGAATGACTAAGCAAAAAGTAGTATATTGTTTTCACAATTCTGAGGGATCAGGGTTGTCATGTTCTGAGGTTAACAGAAACTATTCTCTCGCTGATAAGAGGAGATTCTAGTGGCACTGTGTGCTAGCTTATGCAAACAAGTTAACAAATCCAGTGGAGGTATTCGTAACCAGTTTGCCACCAAACCCACAGTTTATGTTATCCAAAAATGCAGATTCTGTACAGGATATATTGGAACTAAACAACAAGAGCTGGTGCAAGCTGACACCTCTCCTACAGCCACGGGTGCTCAATAGAAGTTCGTTGAGCTGTAAGAAGAGCTGGTGAAAGTTGATAGCACTCTTACAACCACAGGTGCACAACAGAACCAAGGTGAGATGCAGGTAGAGCTGGTGCAAGCTGAGACCTTTCTTACAACCACTGGTGCACAACAGAACCAAGGCAAGCTGTAGGAAAGGCTGGTATGAGCTGACACCTCTACTCCAAACATTGGTGCACAACAGAACCAAGGGGAGCTGTAGGAAGGGCTGATGTGAGCTGACATCTCCCCTATAACGGATTGTGCGCAACAATACCAAGGTGAGCTGTAGGAAGGGATGGTGCAGGCAACTTATGCACTGTGTGGTTGGGGAAGGAGAAAACAAGTAGCAAAGGGATACACACGAAGGGGTGCAGAGATAAGTGTCAGAGAGGCAGCCAGCTCCAGCCTCACCTGTACCGTCCACAAACAGAAGAGGGCTCCTTTCCTTATGCAGCGTCACGTGACCACTTCCCAATAAAACTGTCAAATGATTGTGTGCTGGCAAAACCCATGTAATCAATGACATTTATCATCATGCAAATGACAAAGGTGGGTACAGAACAATATAAATGATGCTTTTAAGAGCCAATCTACTGGGGCTCACGTGTCCTATGTCCTCTCAGTCTCAATGGAACGCGTTATATAAATACCCATAGGATACAATGCAATGGATTGTACATAAAGTGCAAGTGTGGCAAAGCCGTCTCTAGCCAGAGCTAAACACATATTAATACCAGTTGGTAAGTGCAAACACGAGGGCAAGTCTGGGGCCACACCTCCAAACATTAGAGAAAAAATGACAATCTCCCAGGAGCATACCATTTTTTTTTCTTTTTCATCACAATATTTATCCTCTTTAAAGAAAAAACATTAAATTAATGCCAATTGTTGGACAGGCCTCGTGAAGGGCTTGCTCCCTCCCCGCATGACAGAGCCCGGACACCGGCTCTCCCGGTGCCACCAGAAGAACAACCCCGATGACCCACAGAAGCAACCCGCAACCCGTCCCCTACGGGACGCCTGCTCCCGGACATCTCTGTATCACTGGCCCGGGCCACCGTCAGCACCATTGCCCGGCCCAGCCGCCATCTTGGACACTGCACCACGAGGCCGCGTGGCCTCAGCTCGACCCCAACCTTGGGCCTGGCCAGGCCCCGACATCCCGGCACCACCATCCACCCAGGAGGTGAACGGACCACTTGGCAGGTCAATGGGGGAGAGGAGTGTCGATAGCTCTCCCCCGCCAGGTGCCGATCGCCCCCAGCCTCCCCGGGCGCTGGCTCCACCCCCCTGCTGGGTGTCTGGACTCCCTCATCCCGGACCTCCCGACCTCCAAGAGCGAGGGTCCGGACATCAAAGGAGGCCAGACCTATAACTGGGGCAGCTCCAGAGCAGGAAGGCAGTTGTATCCTGGAGTCGAGAGACACCTTGAAGAACTCATCCTTGACGGACTGCTGGTGCTGCCACGGCTTCCTGCAACCTACATCCTCGTCGGGACCTGCTGGCGCTGCCGCGGCCCTCTGCAACCTACATCTTCGTCGGGACCTGCTGGCGCTGCCGCGGCCCTCTGCAAACCTACATCCTCGTCGGGACCTGCTGGCGCTGCCGCGGCCCTCTGCAATCTACGGCCTCATCGGGACCTGCTGGCGCTGCCGCTGCCCTTCCTTGTGTGAACTACGATCCGAGCCGCTGGCGCTGCTGCGGCCCAACCTCCCAGAACTTTGAGCTCGAGGATTGTGAGCTATCCACCCTACCACCTCTGTACCGGATTGGTACTAAGACTGTCCCGCTACCCCTTTCCCTTCCAGAGACTAGAATTGAGAGGACCCTCGAGTCCCGATCTCACTGTACTGTGATACTTTGCTTCAAGAACTGCATATAAAAAGCATTAACCTTATCCTTGTGTGGTGTCCATCTGTGGGGGGGAAGTTACTTGTCTGTACGATCGCTGGAGACGGCCCTCCCCGGAGGCCTCTCCCCTTGTCCTCGGCCGACCCTCCAGGTCCCCGTCTAACATTGGTGGCCAGCGGCGCGATCCGAACCGACGCGTAATCGTACAGAGAGTAGCTCACCCCACGACTCAACCACAATGACAACAAAAGAGAGCGGATCCACAGAGAAATTCCAGATGGAGAAACTAGAAGAGTACAACCATCGAGAGCTAAAGCAATTTTGCATGGAACTAGGCATCGCTACCACCGGGCTGAGCTCGAAAGAGGACTTCAAACACGCCCTAGAATCTTGGGCAGAAACGGGTGCAGCCGTACCCCAGAACCAAAACCTCGAGGCACCAGAAACAAACACCACTCCGATGGAAGAAAGGAGAGCGGGTCTCTCCCTGGAAGAGATCCAGGAACGAGAGAAAAGCAGACTCCTTGAATTAGAGTTGGCACAGCTCCGGCTGGACGGAGAGCTGAAACTGGCGGAACAAAAGATAAACTTAGAACACTTACGGCTCCGAGAGGAGCGGGAAGAGAAACAAAGGCAGAGAGAACTCGAAGAGAAAAAACTGGCATACGAACACGAGCGCAAGCTAGCAGAAATAGAAATGCGGGAACAGAACAAAGATCTAGGGGTGACCGAGCGCCCGCACACCCCGGGCACTACCGAACCAAAGGTCCACATCCCCAAGGATGTCGTCAGAGAATATTATCGGAACGCCGACATACAGCAGTGGTTCAAGGCCTACGAGATCGCCATGACCTCCCACCGGATTGATCGAAGTGACTGGGGAGCCGGGCTATGGGGGAGGTTCGTCAATGAAGGCCGCGATGCCCTGCTACAGCTCCCGGACCATCAGATGACCTCCTATGACCACATGAAGGCCGCCCTCCTCACTCGATACGGACTCACGCCCGAGATGTACCGCCAGAGGTCCCGCGACTGAAAACGGATCCCGGGTACAACTTGGGTGGAGTATGTGAACTATTTCAGCCGAGCCTTCGAGGGGTGGATCAAGGGCAGCCACGTAACCACCTACGAGCAACTCTTTAACCTTATTGTGTGGGAGCACCTGTCCAACAATTGCTTCGTCGAGCTCAGGCAGCACCTCCTCAACAGTAAATTGACTGAACCTCGGCAGCTCGCCGCTGAAGCTGACCGATGGGAAAGCACTCAAGTGGCCCGGAGTGGGCCAAGTGAACAAAACAGAACCAACCAAGGTCCCCATCGCCCCCGAGGAGGAGGAGGAGGCCAGGGCCGGGGCAGAGAGGCCGTCCCGGCAGCTCCCGCCAGCAGCACCCCGCCCCCGGCCGGTCGGGGAAACCCCCCGATGCGCCCAGGGTTCCGAGCCAACGTTACTTGCCACCGGTGCCAGCGAATCGGCCACTATGCCAGCGACCCGAGCTGCCCAAAGAACCAGACTCCCGTGCCCCGCCAGGTCGCTGCCGCCGCCCTAGGAGAGGAGCAAACCTCTGAAGAGTATGAAGAGTACGAGCAGGAACAGCCCGAGTGGGAACCTGCCGCCATGATCCTGGCTTGCCTGGGGGAAAGAGACATGATCCAGCGGGCTCCCCTACCTGCCAACACCAGAAAATACAGCCAGTGGGTGAACATAAATGGGCGCAAGGCCGAAGCCCTGCGCGACACCGGGGCCAGTGTGACGGCAGTCTGCTGTCACCTGGTGACCCCGGAACAAATCCTGCCAAACGTTCTTTGCCCCGTCCGAACAGCCGAGAATTCAGAGAGCCTGTGTCGGATGGCCTGCGTCCCCTTCGAATGGGGAGGAGTGTCCGGTATGCTAAAAGTGACTGTCCGCGATGATGCCCCAGTGGACTGCCTCCTGGGAAACGACCTCGAGAGTTCCCCGTGGGCAGCCGTTGAGAGAAGAGAGCACCTAGGGGATGTTGGGCCTCCCGGACTGGGCGTTCGTAACAACCCGGTCCATGGCCGCCCGCGCCATCCCCGGACCCGAAGAACCCGAAGGGCCAGCACCTCCTCCCCCGATCACCCCAGAGAAGACACCCTCAGTACTGATCCCCCAGAGCAACTGAGGTAATATAAATTTTGTGATCGATTGTGTCCCCTATCTTAGACCCCAACGACTCCGTGTACACGCTACAAGTACATGTATGTTCCCTCCACTTCAAGCTATGAAGACGCAAATACATTTGCGTCTAACGTTAACATGTCCTCTTTCAGATCCACCATGAATGGGTCAAATAGTCCGTTCCTAAATATGCCATGCCAACGTCTTTATGTAGTGTACTTTACACGTTTTTCAGCCCTGGCGAAGTAGGCCCTGAATTCTGCCATCGAGCCTTTTCCTGCCTTCTGACTCTGAATCTCAAACCTGGGCCTGCATCTGTACCCGTGACCTCTGCCTTACTCCCTGTGCGGCTAACGGTGCTTGGCTCAGCCTGTTGCCTGCCAAGACTGTATTCAACCTTCGAATTATCTGCTCCACTCCTCGAAAATACATTCCTGTCTAGTAGTTTCACGTCAACATCCTTCCAGCTGCAGAGCAAAGGGCTCGGCCTCACTGTCTCCATGCAAGTAATTCATAGCTCTGTTTCCATGGTAGGCCCCTGCCCTCCCTCGCACCCCTCGCATCTCATGCAGACACGTAGACGCTCATACACGCACTCACAGTCAGTATAGAATAGCCTCTTGTCCGAGAGACCTTTTCCTTCCAGATAATACAGTTCCTTAAACATGAGATATTAGATACGATTTGGGATTAGGTTGATCTGACATCCAGACATCTGTCTCCACATGTAGGGCTAAATGTCAAGTCCCCCTTCACCCCTCAAGTTACACGTACATTACACGTCATACTGCTGCGCGCGCATCTCTGCCATGTATTTCTGCTGACACTGCCGGATTCACTCATGGATCCGCCTACTTGTGACATCATGATAAATGACGTTCTTGTTCACGCCTTCATGCACGCCTATTGTAACGCCTTTTTGTATTACGTACATGCACTCTTATCTCTCTTCTCAGCTGTTACGCCTCCTGCATATGCCTTTACCGTAATGCATTGACTATATATATGAATGCCTGTCAATAATGTATTGTCGCATACTTGCATACTCGCATATTACCATTGACTCTGTCAGTCTGTCCCTTCCCGAACCTGCGTGGTGATGGAACGGTATGCCACCTTGGCTCGAGCCAATATGCTAATCACCCAATTCCTTTTTAAGGAATAAAACCCTTTTTGAGGAACCTCAAATATCACGGATTTTGCCTCTTATTTATTATGAGTTATTCTTATTGACTTTACCGCATAGAAATTCAGTACCAGGTAATTAAATTTACCACATAATTGGCGCCCGAACAGGGACCCCTCCCCCATCTCACCCGCCGGAGGTGCTTTGCAGGCTTAGTCCCCTGCCACAGCCGGACGGAAACTACGCGTACCCGCAGGATTTCCTGTATCTCCCTCAGGCCAACGGAGGTGACTGAGGCCGCGATCGACACCCAGACGAGGCGGTGAGAAGTGCGGAGGATCCCGACCAGAGCCTAGCTGAGAGAGCAAGATCCGAGGTATATGGAGGCCCACCAGGTTCCGAAGTTCCGAAGTATCTGCGTCACGAGTCGAGTCCGAATCCAGTCCGAATCCAGTCGAGTCCAGTCCAGAGTTTCCGAGGCCTTCTGTTTCCGTGCTTCCCGGTGAGTACCGTTGCTGGGGACGCATCCAGACGTGCGCATTAGGTTGTGCCGGTCAAGACAGGTTTGGGTACACAGACCTGGTCTGCACTGTTTTAGACAGTGTATCTGTACTGTTTAGCAGTATATCCAGTCTGCACTGTTGAGCAGTGTATCTAGTATTATGCAGTTAGCGAGTTACATTCTAATTGTTATTGTTCATCTCAAAATGTTTTAATGTGTCTCAAAATGTCGTGGTATGAGTGATTGTTCGATCGTCATTATTGTGATTATTGTGTTCATCGTGTTCATATCTGAGTAAGCACCAAGTAGCCAGATTTTTTTTTTTTTTTAAAATGCCGTTATTCTCCAAATTAAGACAGATAAAGACTAGAAAAGGGATACTCGAGGAAGCTGTTCCCATTCCACCTAGGGACACTCCAGGGTACTTTATGTACCACAAGCACGGCCTAGATGCCGTTCTATTTCTCGATTTATGGGTGGACTACACTAAAGATCTAGTAGAGAATCAGAGATGGCCCACTGCAGGAACATGGGATTCAGATTGCATCATAAGAGTAGAAGAAGCATTACGGAAAAAGAAAGCCAGACAGTCACAGAAAGATGCCATCGAATTATGGCGTAAAGAATCGCATAGGCGTACAGAAAAAGCACTTAGAAAAGAAGAGAAAAGGAAAGAGGATTCAGACAAGGCCCAAGAAAACGTATTAGTTGAGGAAGGTATCCGAGTAAAAATAGAACAAGTAGACAGACAACTAAACACCCTTAGGAATGGTATGTATCCTCTCCTGGCCGAAGGTTTACCTAAGGCCACTCCGGAAGTACCAAAAGATCTACCACCTCCCATGCTCCCGACTAAAATGCATCCCAAAACCGCGAAGGACATTTTCCTTTCTTCCTATCTAGATGATGTAGCGCCCGCATATGCTAATGCCGCACCGCCGCGCACACCTCCTACTGGCGGCGCTCGACCCCGAGACAATCAGCCCCTACCCCCGCGACAAGCTACTCCTCCACCTCTTCCTCCCGTTCCGAATGTCCCTCCTGGTCTTCCTCCCGTTCTTCCAGCTCTTCCCGCACCCATTCCTCCCACTTTTCACCCGAACAACTCCTTCGGAGCCAGTGCCTCAGGAGGCGCGTCCGGAGGGGCGATAGGTTTCCAGACACCTCCACAAGTACATAGATTGACTTACAGGGATCTAGCACAACAACGTACACCTCGATCAGCCGATTTTGATATAATAAAAGAACGTCTCGGGGATTGTAGATATGATCCAGTACCCGGTAGAAATGATGAAAGATTAATACTAGCATCAGTACGACTAAGACGGGTCACCAACTTTTTGTTGACCCTACCCGGAATGGTTGAACATCTAGACAGAATATATCATTTTGTCCAAACAGGGCAAGGACCTGAAAGTATTAAGGAAGCCATGGCTCACCAGAAAGTTGACACTCAAGCCAAGATGTTACGGTTTTTTATAAACTGCTTAATAAGAGAACAAGATAGGCCGGGGATGGACCCGGAGGAAATGAAAGCACTTCATAGATGGGGTCAGAATATAGCAGACGGGAGCCATGATAAACAGAATTGTATAAAAAACATGTATCAACAAGACAGTTAGAACCAGAATATGAATCAGACAAGTTTGAGTCCTCAGAAGAGGAGCAACCAGAAGAGGCTACAGGACAAGCACAATTACCAGTTAGAGAAACGATAGCGTATGTAGGTAAAGGAAGACCCTTTAATAATTCAATGCGCCCAGTGCGTCCAGAAAGTAAAAGAATTTTTCAAGAAGCCATGTGTAACCCAAGAACTCCTGAACACTTATTTCAAGCTACTGATAACAGACTCCGAGAACGAATGGGGTACCATGTACTAGATTCTATGGATGAACAAGAATTAGCGAGGTCAGCAGTACAATGGGCTGACAGTCCCGAGAAATATAGTGATGATGCGTTAGCACACACATTTCTGAACATGACACCAAGTGAACAGCGTTTAGCTGGTACATACATGATACAACACCTACTTCTATTGTATAGAAGCCAACATTCCGATCCAGGCCCCCTGCCTGATATATTAGCAGAACTACTCATGAATAAGTGGAGAGGTCTAGGTACCGATCTAATTAAGGTAATTCTAGAACATCGGCACAGATATAGTGCCTTTCTATGTCCACAATCTGATTCAGCACACTCCATGGAAAGAAAAATGTATTACATGGATAGACAGAATCCGTTACGAGAAGTGCACCCAGTTCAGAATACCGATAATACACTTAGACGTGTGTTTGTGTTCACACCCATAACCAAAATAGAATTATTGGAAATGAAAAAACTAGTACCTAGCCATGATAAAGATCCCGCAGGTTTTCACCGTGAAATAAAAGACATGTTACTCATGGGTGACTATACTTATCCCGACCTTATGAAGATATTGAAAGTATTACTGCCTCCTGGTATTTATGAGAAACTTAAAGAAAAAGAATGGGAAGTGGGAAATGCAAAGATTGATTGGACCGCATTAGAAAACGAAGAAAATACTAGAATTCCAGGCCAAGGGCTTGGGGATAAGGTTAAAGCATTACCAGGATTGTTAGTACAAGTGTTGCCACGTTTATTAAGTACGAAAAAGGAAGATTGGGGTGCAATCTCAGCCTGTAAACAGAAACCCGATGAAGACACTAGTGATTTTTATACTCGATTTGAGAAATGTTTTGGTATTAATAGCGGCCTGAAACCAAGCAGCGAATCATATCCACACCTTTTTGTAACAAAATTAGTCGAGAATTCACTGCCCCAGGTTAAGAACAGAGTACTGAAAGTCGAAAGCACTTGGCAAGCTAACACCCCTTCACAAATGTTACAAATGTTACAGTACCACCAGAATAGAATTAGAGAAGAACAAGAACATGAACAAAGATGTATGAAAGACACGAAAATGAAAATGTTAGTTGCCCAGTCAGTTCCTGCTGATGGTCACAAAAAGGGTGCGACCCAGCCCAGTAATTCGACGGCTCCTGTTAAAGGGACATGTAACTATTGTAAACAGCCAGGTCATTATGTAAACGATTGTGCAGTTCTGAAACACAATATCTCCACGGGTAAGACCAAGGAGAGACCGCGCGTACCTAGACAAGATCAGGCCCAGCAACAAGTACCACAGAATATACAACATATTCCGCCTATGCCAGCTTCATCACAAACTGTAGCAGTGCCACAGCAACAGCCTATTACTGCAACACAGAACACGACACAACAGATGTACCAGTATGCACAGAATGACTACCCCGATTATCAGCGGTACACATGAAACAGCCTAGAGAGGGAGTTTGGCTTGCCCCTTATTGAAGTTCCTGTAGATCAAGAGGGTCCTTATGTACACAGTTAAGTGTTAGGAAAAGACAGAAAGTTTTTAATTGACACAGGGGCAAGCAGGACCACAATCAGTCACAATGAGGTTCCAGGGGCACCCCTCTCAGGCTCACAGAATGTTTCCCTTGGATTTTCAGGAAAGCCTATTATTAATGAAGTATCACAGCCACTTCCCCTTGCAGTTGGTCCTTTGACACGGACTACAGATTTATTGCTTACAAAATCATGTCCAGAAAATTTGTTAGGTATAAAGACACTGAAAGCTCTAGGAGCTATAATATGCTGTTCTCCGGAAGGAGTACGATTACTCTTGCGAGATTTTAAAGGCCATTATGTATTAAGAGACATGGATCCCCGGTTACAGAATGTACCTGCACACTTGTGGGCGCAAGGCCCCACTGATGTAGGTTGTTTGCACATTACACCATATCGAGTCACACTTAAAGCAGGAGTGGTATTACCACGAATTCGACTATACAAGTTACCTCCAGATGCTGTAGTGGCTTTACTGAGAATCATTGACGAGCTCATTGCACAAGGAGTGGTCGTGGAAACCGACTCCAATGTATGTAATTCTCCTATCATTCCAGTTCTTAAACGTACTGATCCAAATGCACCACCTGTTTATCGATTAGTTATTGATCTGCGCGAATTGAATAAATGCATTGTACCACAGTATCCTGTGGTTCCAGATATCTCTTCATTACTGACAGCTATTGATTCAGAAGCGACGTTCTTTACTGTAATTGACCTCAAGAACGCCTTCTTTAGCGTCCCAATAGATCCAGAAAGCCAATACTTGTTCGGATTCAGTTTAAATGGACGAAGTTTCAAATTTTCACGCGCACCTCAAGGATTCACAGAAAGCCCCAGCATCTATAGCCAAGCACTGAAAAGACAACTTGACAGTATCCACATGCCTGTTAACACCGCCCTACTCCAGTATGTCGATGATCTGCTGATCACCGCACGAAGCGAACCCGAATGTGAAACAGCATCACTGACGGTTTTAAATTTCCTGGCTGACAAGGGGCACAAGGTTTCCCCTTCAAAGCTGCAATTCTGTGTTCAGCAAGTTGTGTACCTGGGTCACTTGCTGTCCAAAGTGGGGAGACAGCTCACTCCAGATCGCATCCAGTTAATTGTAAACATGTCACCACCGAAAACACAAAAGGAGGTGCGGGCTTTCATAGGCCTCACCTCGTACTGCAGACAATGGATTCCCCAATATGCATTTCTAGCAAAGCCACTCATTCAGTTGACAACTCAGGAGGCAGCGACATCGACTGTCCTCCCTTGGACTCAGGAACATACACAAGCTTTTGAAGACTTAAAGAAAGCCTTATGTCAAGCACCAGTTTTAGCAACACCATGTTACAGTAAGCCTTTTACACTTTTTGTTACAGAACGTGAAGGTACTGCCTTGTCAGTCCTCACTCAGGAACAAGCAGGTTCACACAAACCGTGTGCTTACTTTTCTAGCACATTAGATCCAGTAGCCCAAGCTTTACCTGCATGTTTGAAATCAGTCGCAGCGACAGCTTTAGCAATCAGACAGAGCGATTCCATAGTATTAGGACATCAATTGACAGTACAAGTTCCACATTCCGTGGAAGTTCTTTTAAATCGTACACAGACCCAACACTTGACCATAGCAAGACTGACAGGTTATGAATTGACATTGTTTTAACCACACATAGAAATCAGACGCTGCAGCACATTGAATCCTGCCACACTTTTGCCATTAAGTGGTGTAGACCCACTGAAGCATGATTGTATCGAAGTCATCACTATTACGACGAAACCCAGACAAGACTTGACAGATGTCCCATTACCAGACCCAGACCTGACACTTTATGTGGATGGTTCATGTATGAGAACAGGTACAGGAGAATTAGTGGCAGCTTACGCAGTCACGACAGACACTGAAGTTACAGAAACAAATTGTATCAACACCCTGTCGGCTCAAGCAGCAGAGCTCATCGCTCTGACACAAGCCTGTATTCAAGCCAAAAATAAGAGAGTTAACATATACACTGATTCACGTTATGCATTCGGAGTCGTTCACGATTTCGGAGTCCTCTGGCGAGAGAGAGGTTACTTAACTTCTCACGGTGCCAACATTCAACACGGTCCCCTCATTCAAGCCTTGTTAGATGCAATACATCTACCTACTGCGATATCTATTATGAAGTGTAAGGCACATACAAAGGTTACCGATACGATCTCCCAGGGTAACGACCTGGCAGACCGAACAGCTAAGCAAACTGCCCTGAATCGAATGCATGCAACTGACTTGACAAAGACAATATTTCCGACACAATCACACTGCATGACAGTCAAGGATCCCGCACATGATGTAATTGACATACAGACGCATGCCACACCAGATGAAATCAAGAAGTGGACTGAACTAGGAGGGATCCAAACAGATCAGGGATGGATGACAAAGGGAAAATCTACATGGTTTCTCCCCGATTCTATGGTTCAAGTCATCATTAACACTATACATAGCCCAGCACACCTAGGAGAAAAGGCAATGCTAGATAGCATTCAACACATATGGTACAATAAGAACTTACGAGCAGCAGCGAAACAAAAAGTGCGTACTTGCATGATTTGTTGTCAGTTCAATCCAGGTAAAAGCATTCCTGTAGAGAAAGGTGGATTTCAGCCTCCCGATCACCCTTTTGAAGTCCTCCAGATGGATTATATCCAGATGGAACGTTGTCGAGGATTCAAGTATGTCTGCGTAGTCGTATGTGCACTTTCCCGATGGACAGAAGCATATCCAGTCCCAGATTACACTGCTCCGACCACTGCCAAGCAGCTGGTTCGCGAGTTCTTCCCACGGTATGGTTTGCCCCGTATCGTGTACTCAGATAACGGTCAGCCATTCTCATCCGAGCTTGTGAAACACATAACACTCCTGTTAGGGTATCAGTGGAAGTTCCACTGTGTCCGGCATCCCGAGGCAGCAGGTCTCGTGGAGCGCCATAATCAGACTCTAAAGATCCGACTTTCAAAAATATGTAGAGAGAAAGGCGTTGACTGGATAGTAGCCTTGCCAGTTGCCCTTTTCTATATGAGGATGGTTGCGCACTCTCGAACCGGGCTATCCCCGTATGAAGTGGTCTTCGGTAGGCCACCAAATATGTGGGGGACGCCTATACCTCGTAAAATAACAGATGTTGATTGCGTTATGCTGACAGATTACCTTGCCTCCTTGATGTCTGCACTACAATCTTGTCGTTCACAGGTAGCTGCAGCCTTTCCCGACAACACCGAGGTGAAGCCCCATGAAGTGGTCCCTGGCGATTTTGTGTTTGTGCGGAACTTTGACCGGAGAAGTCCACTGGAGCCCCGCTGGCAGACCCCGAAGTTGGTTCTTCTGACGACAAGGACGGCTGTTAAATTGGAGGGCAGAAAAGGATGGCTGCACTCGAGCCACATCAAAAAGTTTCACGGACTTCCTTCGGACTTGGACTCTAAGCCCTGCCCTCCTCCACAAACTGACTCAAAACTCCCCCTGGTTGAGAAAACCGCCTCCGAAGAATATAGACTAAAGTTACGGTCTAGCAAGTCAGACAGTTTAATTGTTTAAGTCCTCCCCTAGGTGAATCGGTTAAATTAGTTTCTGACACGTATCCCCTAGACCGAGATAGAGAGAGAGATAGACAGAGACAACTCAAGCAACGTGCATATTGTAAATCACTTCGTAGTCACTGTATAGTGACATTATTGATTATGTTTTTTCTAAGCCTTCTTATTATTGCTGCCAGTATATTATTGCACATGTACTACCCTATTTTCAAGCGTGCACAATCTGCTTACAATGTCACTGCCGAACATTCTTTTAGCGAATTACCTCCCCATGAATTGTCTTACAGACTTGCGCTGCGCAACAACACATTCATTAGTATGTTACATCACTCCCATCAGACTAACAATGCTACAAACTGCTGGATATGTGGCCGACTCCCTCCCTACCAGAATTACAAGGGAGTTCTGCCCCTCTTTCCGTACCCGTTCACTCACAATGGCTCCTGTGGGGCATGGTTTAGATTGATTAATTCCCTAGATTCTGACATTGCTGTTTACGATGGGAATTGGGTTTGGGGAAACCTGAACTTAGTTCTACTTAAAGTCTGTTACCCTGACAAGAAGGGACTTCCCACTAGAACAGGAACTGATCTAGAAAATGAAGTATATGGATTAAGTAATTACACAGTTAACCTCATGATTCTAACTGTTGAATCCGAAGCCACACCAGTATTGCCTGCTATGTCAGTGTTACCAGTCAAAGGTGAATTATGTATCAGAAAGAATGGTTCCATACACTTAGGTCATAGTAAATGTACTACTGTGATCGAATTCAGTGATCAAGGCAAATCCACGTTTAGAGCTACTCGTCATTCCTACTTTGTCTGTGGCCATACCGCATATATACGTTTGCCTCCAGATTGGGATGGTACCTGTTACATTGCATTCCTTCTGCCACCTGTTTTCCTAGCTCCTCCTGATTATCACAGAAATACCAATCTAGTAAACAATAGACTCCGAAGAGATCTCCCGATTGTCGACTACACTGAAACGGCATGGGAGCAATACACAGACTTCAATAAAGGTTTCTTCCCCTACATAGGTACTGTTACTAATAGTAAACTGATACGTAGATTAACTAGAACCCTCGAAGCAGTAGTGAATGAAGCTACTTCCGCTCTAGGTAACTTAACAGAGGAACAGTCTGCCATGCGGGTTGTTGTTCTTCAAAATCGTCTCGTCATTGACGTCATCCTAGCTGATAGGGGTGGAGCTTGTAAGGTCATCGGGTCAAGTTGCTGTGTTTTCATTCCAGAAAACGCGCCAACGGTATATAAAGCTATAACACGTCTCCATAAAATTGCAAGTCTGATACATCAGAATCCAGGCACCTGGACTTGGTCCGGTTGGTTCTGGACAACGTTGACCGCGTGGGGATGGAAGATCCTATCCTTCCTAGGCATTGGCCTTCTCATAGTATTCAGTTGCTGCCTGTGTTTACAATGTGGACCGGCGATTTGCGGCCTGTGTGCCACATCATGTATTCCGCATTCAAATTCCCATTCAAAACGTCAAATGAAGAAAGAAGAGCAATCGATGTTACATGAACAGATTGATCGATTCATGCAGATCGATATATCATGAAGGGTCCGTAGGGGACAAGGAGGGAATGAGGTAATATAAATTTTGTGATCGATTGTGTCCCCTATCTTAGACCCCAACGACTCCGTGCACACGCTACAAGTACATGTATGTTCCCTCCACTTCAAGCTATGAAGACGCAAATACATTTGCGTCTAACGTTAACATGTCCTCTTTCAGATCCACCATGAATGGGTCAAATAGTCCGTTCCTAAATATGCCATGCCAACGTCTTTATGTAGTGTACTTTACACGTTTTTCAGCCCTGGCGAAGTAGGCCCTGAATTCTGCCATCGAGCCTTTTCCTGCCTTCTGACTCTGAATCTCAAACCTGGGCCTGCATCTGTACCCCTGACCTCTGCCTTACTCCCTGTGCGGCTAACGGTGCTTGGCTCAGCCTGTTGCCTGCCAAGACTGTATTCAACCTTCGAATTATCTGCTCCACTCCTCGAAAATACATTCCTGTCTAGTAGTTTCACGTCAACATCCTTCCAGCTGCAGAGCAAAGGGCTCGGCCTCACTGTCTCCATGCAAGTAATTCATAGCTCTGTTTCCATGGTAGGCCCCTGCCCTCCCTCGCACCCCTCGCATCTCATGCAGACACGTAGACGCTCATACACGCACTCACAGTCAGTATAGAATAGCCTCTTGTCCGAGAGACCTTTTCCTTCCAGATAATACAGTTCCTTAAACATGAGATATTAGATACGATTTGGGATTAGGTTGATCTGACATCCAGACATCTGTCTCCACATGTAGGGCTAAATGTCAAGTCCCCCTTCACCCCTCAAGTTACACGTACATTGACTCTGTCAGTCTGTCCCTTCCCGAACCTGCGTGGTGACGGAACGGTATGCCACCTTGGCTCGAGCCAATATGCTAATCACCCAATTCCTTTTTAAGGAATAAAACCCTTTTTGAGGAACCTCAAATATCACGGATTTTGCCTCTTATTTATTATGAGTTATTCTTATTGACTTTACCGCATAGAAATTCAGTACCAGGTAATTAAATTTACCACACAACCCCAAGAGGGGCCCACTCAGCTCCAAGATCTTCCAGAACTGGCTCAGTGGCGTCAAGAGGGGGGACCCACCCAGGAACAATTCCGCCAGGAGCAGAAGACCTGTCCCTCCCTCGAGGGACTCCGACAGCAAGCACTCGCCCAGAGCGCTGGAGACACTGCAGGGGCCCACTGGATCTATTGGGACAATTACCTACTATACAGCGAGCAAAGAATTGCAGAGTTGGGGGCCAGTCGGGTGCTGGTGGTGCCCCTCCGCTTCAGAGATTTCTTTTTGAACTTGGCACACGATGTCCCCCTTGCTGGGCACTTGGGGCAAGACAAAACGTATAACCGCCTGGTAACACACTTTTACTGGCCCAAAATGCGAAATGACGTCTCCAACCACTGCCGGGCCTGCCCCACCTGCCAGGCCAGCGGGAAGAGCGGCCGAAAAATAAAAGCACCCTTGCAACCATTCCCCGTCGTCACCACCACGTTCGAACGGGTGGGAATAGACATTGTGGGGCCCCTGGACCCCCGAACAGCACAAGGGCATCGATTCATCCTGGTCCTGGTGGACCACGCCACCCGCTATCCCGAGGCCATTCCTCTTCGGACCGTAACAGCACCAGTGGTAGGCCGAGCCCTAATGGGGATCTTCTCTCGAGTAGGATTCCCCCTGGAAGTCGTCAGCGACAGAGGCACGAACTTTATCTCCAAATATATGAAATCTCTCTGGCAGCAGTGCGGGGTTACGTACTGGTTCACGACCCCCTATCATCCGCAAGGGAACGGACTGGTCGAACGGTTTAACCGCACTCTCAAGGGGATGATCATGGGGCTAGAGGAACCCCTACGTCGCCAGTGGGACGTGCTGCTCCCGTGCCTCCTCTTCGCCTACCGAGAAGTCCCCCAGAAATCCCTCGGTTTCAGCCCCTTCGAGCTCCTGTATGGACACCCTGTCCGGGGGCCCCTCAGCCTGGTTAAAGAAGAGAGGGAAATGGCCCCCCAGAAGACCCCTCCGGACGTGTATAAGTACCTCCTGACCCTCCGCAACCAGACCCGGCGATTCAGGGAACTCGCTAAAGCCAATCTCGAGGCCAGTCAGGAGGACATGAAGAAATGGTACGATCAACATGCCTCCTCCATCGAGTTCGAGCCTGGTCAACAAGTATGGGTGATGTCTCCCATTGAGCCTTGTGCCTTGCAGGACAAATGGACAGGACCCTTCAAGGTGGTTGAGCGCAAGGGCCCTGTCACCTATCTAATCGACATGGAGTCCCCCCGGAACCCCCTCCGGGTCCTTCACGCCAACAGACTCAAACCACACTTCGTACGCTCGGAGCTCAGCCTACTGATGGCCACAGATAGTGGGGCAGAGGAAGACTCCGAGCCCCTCCCTGACCTACTGAGGACCCGTGAGAAAGATGGCTCAGTGGACGGGGTCCGACTCTCCGATGCCCTGACCCCGGAGCAGCGCCAAGACTGTCGGGCTCTCCTGCTGCAATTTGCAAACCTGTTCTCCCTCACCCCCGGGGTCACCCCCTGGTGCCTTCACGACGTGGACACTGGGGACAGTCTCCCTATCCGACACCGGGCGTACCGGGTGCCAGATCGGGTGCGCGCCTGCATCCAAGACGAAGTATCCAAAATGCTCACACTCGGAGTCATCGAGCCATCCGACAGCCCCTGGGCCAGCCCAGTTGTACTGGTCCCCAAAGCTGCTGCCCCGGGCACCACCCCCGAGCTCCGATTCTGCGCCGACTATCGGGGCCTGAACGCTGTCACCCGAACCGACGCTCACCCCATTCCCCGAGCAGATGAACTGTAAATGTAAATGTAAATGTAGTGTATTTTATATAGCGCACTTCTACCCGAGGCCTCGTAGCGCTGTATTCATACCGCTGTGGAACCCATCCTGGCTTTCCTGTGAAATGTCCACTCCTGGGCACCCCCAAGGTGAAGCCAGGCATCCACAGCGCTGCTGGGGCCGTTGTGGAGATTAAGCAAGCTATTGCCCAGAGTCACAGAGTGGGACCCATGATTAGACTAGGCACCGAGGCGAGAATTATCAGGTCCGGGGAAATTGAGTCCAAGAGCCGCCGAGGCGGGAATTGAACCCTTGTCCCGGGCCAGACCTCTGCATCAGGGTCTGCCGCTCTAACCATTGAGCCACACTTCTAGATCTGACCTTATCTGAAAGGCAACCACCTTACCAGTCAGGGATTTCTGTTTTAGGGCTTGGTTAAGGATAGACTCCTTAAGAGAGTAGGTGTGAAAGTTGACTAAGATCTTCCTAGGCTTGGATCTATGTGGGTTCTTCCTAAAGGGGTCCCTATGGATTCTTTGTATATCCATGCCTAGATCTTCTACCGACTGATGAAGCCCTAAGGAATCTTTTAATAGTATGGTGACATATTGCTTAATGTCAGTACCCTCTCTCCCCTCAGGAATATTAAGGAATCTAAGGTTATTGCGTCGAGCATTGTTCTCCAAGATCTCCATTCTTTCACACAAGGCAAGATCCTCCTTTTTAAGATTAACAATGTCAGCTTTGGCTGTATCAAGATTAAGAGAGAGGCCCACCACAGTATCTTCTAGCTAACTGGTTGACCGCATGGGGGCTGCCCGCTACCTGAGCATCTTTGATCTGACAGCGGGCTACTGGCAGATCGGCCTCACCTCCAGAACCCAAGAACGATCCGCCTTCTCTACCCCGGATGGTCACTACCATTTCAAAGTGATGCCCTTCGGCATGAAAAACGCTCCCGCCACTTTCCAACGACTTATGAACCAGGTATTGGCGGGCCTCGAAGAATTCAGCGCCGCCTACCTGGACGATATCGCTGTGTACAGCCGCCACTGGACAGACCACCTTCACCACCTCCGAGAGGTCCTGCACGCCCTCCAACAGGCCGGCCTCACCATCAAGGCCAGCAAGTGCCAAATTGGCCAGGAGTCCGTGACCTACCTCGGGCACCAAGTGGGGAGCGGTCTGGTGGCCCCTCTCCAGCTCAAGATCGCTGCCATCCAGTCCTGGCAGCCACCCGTCACCCAAACCGAGGTCCGAGCCTTCTTGGGGCTCACCGGATACTACAGGCGGTTTGTGAAGGACTATGGCAGTATTGTGGGGCCCCTCACGGAACTCACATCCAAGAAACACCCCAAAACAGTCAACTGGACCCCAGACTGTCAAGCGGCCTTCGGGAAGCTGAAGGCCGCCATCTGCACCACCCCTGTGCTCCAGGCCCCCGACTACAGCCGTGAGTTCATCGTCCAGACAGACGCCTCAGACCATGGCATTGGGGCAGTCCTCTCCCAACTAAACCCCGAGGGAGTCGACCAACCAGTGGCCTTCTTCAGCCGACGCCTGCTGGCCCGAGAGCAGCGCTGGAGCACCATCGAACGGGAGGCCTTTGCAGTAGTGTGGGCCCTCAAGAAGCTCCGGCCCTACCTCTTCGGTACCCACTTCCGGGTACAAACAGATCATCGACCCCTGCAATGGTTGATGCAGATGCGGGGGGAGAATCCCAAACTGTTGCGATGGTCCATCTCCCTGCAGGGGATGGACTTCACTGTGGAGCATCGTCCAGGCCAGGACCACGCCAACGCGGACGGCCTGTCACGCTTTTTCCGCCTCGACGAGGAGAGTCCCAAGAGGATGGGTGACTCTCCCCGCCTTCAGCTGGGGGGGACGCATGTTGGACAGGCCTCATGAAGGGCTCGCTCCCTCCCCGCATGACAGAGCCCGGACACCGGCTCTCCCGGTGCCACCAGAAGAACAACCCCGACGACCCACAGAAGCAACCCGCAACCCGTCCCCTACGGGACGCCTGCTCCCGGACATCTCTGTATCACTGGCCCGGGCCACCGTCAGCACCATTGCCCGGCCCAGCCGCCATCTTGGACACTGCACCACGAGGCCGCGTGGCCTCAGCTCGACCCCAACCCTGGGCCTGGCCAGGCCCCGACATCCCGGCACCACCATCCACCCAGGAGGTGAACGGACCACTTGGCAGGTCAATGGGGGAGAGGAGTGTCAATGGCTCTCCCCCGCCAGGTGCCGATCGCCCCCAGCCTCCCCGGGCGCTGGCTCCACCCCCCTGCTGGGTGTCTGGACTCCCTAATCCCGGACCTCCCGACCTCCAAGAGCGAGGGTCCGGACATCAAAGGAGGCCAGACCTATAACTGGGGCAGCTCCAGAGCAGGAAGGCAATTGTATCCTGGAGTCGAGAGACACCTTGAAGAACTCATCCTTGACGGACTGCTGGCGCTGCCGCAGCCTTGCCTTGTGAATCATCGTCCTGCCTGCTGGCGCTGCCGCGGCTTCCTGCAACCTACATCCTCGTCGGGACCTGCTGGCGCTGCCGCGGCCCTCTGCAACCTACATCCTCGTCGGGACCTGCTGGCGCTGCCGCGGCCCTCTGCAACCTACATCCTCGTCGGGACCTGCTGGCGCTGCCGCGGGCCTCTGCAAACCTACATCCTCGTCGGGACCTGCTGGCGCTGCCGCGGCCCTCTGCAATCTACGGCCTCATCGGGACCTGCTGGCGCTGCCGCGGCCCTTCCTTGTGTGAACTACCATCCGAGCCGCTGGCGCTGCTGCGGCCCAACCTCCCAGAACTTCGAGCTCGAGGATTGTGAGCTATCCACCCTACCACCTCTGTACCGGATCGGTACTAAGACTGCCCCGCTACCCCTTTCCCTTCCAGAGACTAGAACTGAGAGGACCCTCGAGTCCCGATCTCACTGTACCGTGATACTTTGCTTCAAGAACTGCATATAAAAAGCGTTAACCTTATCCTTGTGTGGTGTCCTTCTGTGGGGGGGAAGTTACTTGTCTGTACGATCGCTGGAGACGGCCCTCCCCGGAGGCCTCTCCCCTTGTCCTCGGCCGACCCTCCAGGTCCCCGTCTAACACCAATAATATGGAATGTGGCAGATCTGTATCTGAAATTAGAAAAAAAGCCCAGAAAAATAACAATTCTTACATTGGGAGGTCTTTTTTACAGGAAGGAAACTCTCGCCTCTGTGACCACACTTCTCCAGGGCGGGGCTCCCTCCTCAGCCCCCCCAGGCCTCTTTATATTTCCGCCCTCAGCTTCCCTTGGTTGACTTTGGTGCCGAGGGTCACAGGTGCAGTCTGTCACTTCTAGACCACACCACGGTGTGTGTCCGGGCTCTGCTGCTGGCTGCGGTGCTTGTGTGTAAGTTGTGGCTCTTCAGACGCCGAGGGTCACACAAGGGGCTGCTCTGTCCTGTGCGTTGTGTTTACTGATACAGCTTTGTTTATTCATTTTATGTCCTTCGTGAGACTCAACATGCCGCGGGTCTACAAGCGCACAGTAAAGACTTGTTTCCTTTTCAGCTCGAATCTCTTGTCATTTTCTTTTCATTTATTCTCCTCAGGTGCAGACACCAGTCGCCAGATCCTGCAGCCTCCGGCGGTGGGGGTCACGGAGGGGGGGACTGCGGAGGTCACCTGTAACCACACCATCACCAGTACCCAGTATCTCACCTGGTATCAGTACCGTCCTGGGGGATCCCCTGAGCTCCTGATTTCGGGGTACAGCTCTCCCCCAGACATCGGACCCCTCTCAATGCACATCACCAAGGACCGCCTGTCCACCACCCTGAGGGTCCGCGGCGCCAGAGTGAGGGACGCAGCTGTGTATTACTGTGGAGTGAGGGACACAGTGAGGGAAGTGAGGGGAAACCTGCACTAAAAGAGAGACAGATCCATGGACAGGGGCAGAGGCTCCCCGGAGTGTGAGCTGCTGGCGCCACCTGGTGGATAAACGTTTATAAACACTCAAAGAGAAGCAGAGACATAAACACAAGTTGGCTCTGTGTGGCTTAGTAAGTCTGACTTAACTTCTTGCGTTGTCTTGTGTCACCTCACCTGAGTCAAGAGCTAACCAAGCCCTTGATACATCTGGGCCCAGAGTTCACAGTGAGGACAAACACAACTGAATTATGTTTTTATTTTCTACATAGGTTTATAAAACAGGTTCAGTCCTATAGAAACATTGGTTTACAAAAAACACTGGATGAAAAAGACTTAAAATGCCTCCCAAATTAAACAAGCATTGTCAAAGCCATTTTAACTTTTTGGGAAACTAAACTTGCTTTTTCGTTGACCACAAGTTTGTGAGAGTATTTTTGTGAATGTGTGAATGTAAGATTGGGTGAATGGTTAGATGAATGGAAGAACACATTGGATGAAGAACAATGAATGAGAATGAATGAAAGCATTGACAGTGATTAGTGTGTGAGTGAGAGTAGGGATAGGTGTTTGGTGTAAAGGATGAGTGAAAGGGCAGCTGAATGGACAGTGTCAGGGTGGGAACAAACCACGTGAGTGTAAAGACAGTGTGAAGTGGGACAAAGAATGTGTGGGGCGTAATTATCAAGTGCTCCATGGTTTGCAAATATGTGCTCCTGGCCGCTGGCACCATCAAGGCGGTCACATGTTTATATCGCCGAATGACCACTGAACGACTGACTCCATTGGTAGTGCTTCGGCAGCGGTGGAAAGTGGACTTAAGTGACGAAATCCCTGAGGGGAAATGCGCGGGGCTAGTGGAACGTGCATGGGAAAGCACTAGAAATGTGCACTTCCAGTTGGTAAATTTTTTTATTCTACATCGGGCATACCTTACGCCGGCAAAAATTAATAAGTATTTTAATGTGACTTTGGCTATGTGCCCGCGCTGGGGTAGGGTAGGAGCGGATTTCTGCCACATGCTGTGGAATTGTCCTCAACTTGGCACATTCTGGGAGGAGGTGGTTGCTTTTCTGCGGTCTATTACAGACAGGGACATCAAAGCCCTTATAGGCCTTTGTTTGCTGCACTGGTTTCCCCATACCGCTCGGAATAAGATATCAAGTACATTTCTAAATTTGGGGCTTGTATTGGCAAAGAGAGAAATCACGGCCCACTGGAAGCCCAAGTAGGGCCCTAGTTTTCCGAGATGGTGTACTGAGTTTCTTAAATGGGCGGAATGTGAGGCATCCACGCGTCTGCAGCTAGCAACACGCGCTAAAAGCGATAGGGTGCTGGAGCTGGCAAGGGCTTGGGAGGCACTAGTACACTTGTTGAGGGCATCACGTACTGACTCTAATGACGATTCGGGCACGTCGAGGTTAGACACTCCACCTCGAGGGATTGCACCTCCTTCAGAGGACGGCTCCCCTGTTTGTACTCATGCAATTACCCCTGTCAGTGCAGAATGGTGTTTTGGACAACTGAGTTGGACACACTAATGTGATTTGTTATCATTGCTGATACATTTTTGTTATGCCATTGAGGAGGTGGGAGGGATAAGCGGGAGGGAATAGGATTGCACTTTGTGTTATTTGAACTAATGATAAGTGGATAGCTAGCGCTGTATGACCTAGACGGGGATGCTATCTCCATTGACTCGGATGGATGTTATGATGTGTAAAGAAGTGTCAATTGGCATGGGTAGCATTCTTATACATTTCTGATGTGCAACCGGAAGCAAGAGGTAGTATCCGGGAAAAGGTGTTTCACCATGTGTTGCTAAATGTACAGTTGCCCTTGTCATAAACTGCAATTGTTTTGTTGAGAAAATAATAAAAATATATTAAAAAAAATAATAATCATTACTCAACATTTTACATCTGGTTCCCTTAAGGGATACCAAATATAATGACGTATATGGGATGGATGAGCACAGGATTTCTAAGCCAAATAACACCCTTCCTTTTGCTTTCCAACATCGTTTACTATGGGGATACCAAATATTGTGGCTCAACCATTGCTGTAATATCTCATGTCCCTTACGTTTCATGTGTGACCATTTAGCCATTGACCACTTGAAGTTGCCTTTATTTGATAGCAGACTAGAGTACATTTTCACATTTGTAATTTCATTCTGCAAGCTTTTACATACGGTTCCTTTAGGGGATACAAAATATATTGCCTTATAAAAGCTATACCATTTGGTATCCCCTATGTTCCTCGGGTTAGAGTTTACAAGGTTTCAGTTTGCATTGGCCTTCTGTTGGCTGGGTGAACACAGTACTTTCCTGCCAAATAGCACCTTGCCTGTGTTTTCCAACATCTTTTACTATGGTGATACCACACATTACAGCTCCGGCATTGCTGTAATGTCTGGTATCCCCTACTTTTCAATAGCTACCTATTAGCAGCTGACCAATTCAAGTTGCATTTTCACACTTTTTATTTCACAAGCTTTCAGATTTGGTTCCTTGAGTGGATACCAAATGTAATCCCTCATAGAAGTATAACATTTTCCATCGCCTATTTTTTTAAGGGTTAAAACTAGCATGGACACAATTTCTCATGGTCTAATGTTGGCAGGTTGAAGACACTGTTTTTCTGTTACTATGCACCCTTCCTTTTGTTTTTCATTCTCTCATTCTATGGGGATACCCACTAATATGGCTTAAGCATTGCTGTTATATTTTGTATACCCTCTTTTTCAAGGGTTACCATTTCACCACTTTCAAATTGACTTTTATTTGACAGCAGATTACAGTATAGTTTAGCACTTTTAATATCATTCCACAAGCTATCACATCTGGTTCCTTTAGGTGATACCAAATATAATGTCACCAATGAGCTGTAATATTTGTTATCCCCTATGTTTCTCAGATTAAAACTTACCAGGACATAATTTTCTATGGTCTTATGCTGGCGGGATGACAGATTGTATCATTCTCAGACTACTGTGGAGAGGCAGCCTTTGTGTAGGACGATGTTTCTCATTATAGGAAACAATGGAGGTGACTCTCAGCTTCAACACCCACAAAGCGGACAAAATGTGGTTTGGGATCTTCCTGATGCAGCAATTTGGGCCAGGCTGTCAACAGGTCTGTCCTACAAGCTATAACTATTTAGTAAAGCTGGAGTTGGTGTCCCAACCCTTGTCACAGCCATCCACCAGGCGACTTTGCTCGGGAGGAGTATTCTGTAACTCCTTGATAAACAAAAGGCCTCTCGGAGTTTCTAAATGTAGCCTGATCTCTTCTGTCTCACCTCAGTGTCTGAGTATCCTCCCTCCAGCTATCCGAATGCAGGTGATACACTTCCACTCTTCAGGAAACTATCCTCATCTTGTACAACTACAAGCCACGGCCATTCAAATTGACCTCACTTTGCTTTGCAAGGGTAAGCATCAGAATACATCAGTTATAGCATTCAGGGAATCTTCTTTTCAATGTTTGGATTACTTATCTTGCATATTCTCTCGTGTTGCTCTTATCATGAAGTAACTGATTCATTCATGTGCAGCCGAAAGTGCTTGATATTTTCTTTTAAATGCATCCAGCCATTACTTTGCGGTTCCAACCCCTGAGCTGATCAGCGTTCTTTGCTCAAGAGGTGGTCTAGCAGTAGTCTGGTAGTGAACAGACTGTTCGTCTGTTTATAAGGCCCATCAAAAAGGGCTTAATGGAGAACAATCCCAAACGCAAACAATGTTTTGAGTCCTTAATGGATAGAGCATCGTAGCTTCTGATTGGCGACTTCACTAGCACCAACCCAGCGCCCCACATATTTATGCCAACAATTGGCCCAACGATGCATCTCGACTCAGCGTGACGCATTTCAACGCAAGTACTCGCACCACTAGCGGCTTCAGAGACCTCGATATAAAGCATCTTGTTGCCTGCATCACAGCTCTGTTTGGTGGCTTCAACAGAACTGACACAATGGAACACAGCGCATCTTGATGCAGTATCTCAAGTGCTCATCGACTTCTCCTCGACAGTCACACCACACAGGCCAATGCAATGACTTATCTCTATGCCCAGGACACAAGATACTTTATAACTACGGACTAGACTCAGTCCTGTATCCAGCTCACGCTCCATCGCAGTCGGCCTTTGTGACTTGGATCCCAACCTACATGACTGGTTAAGCACAATTAGTGCTTCTTCCTTCTAAGAGCTACTTTTCTTCAAAACCTTTAAAATTGCATATTTCTGGTTCTACTTATCTGATTTTTGTTGTTTTTCCCAAAGTTTAATCCACTTTTCGAGATTGGTGTGGGATTCTTCTTGTGTTTTGTTTTCACTTTATTACTGTTTGAAGTGTTGCATAAATAGTGTGATAATATTCTGTGTGCTTAATTTACATGTGCTAGGCAACAGAATCATAATAGGGATTTAGACAGAATGTTGGAAAAAAAATTACATTGGTACAAATTGTGTCAAATAATCTTCATAGAAAATCCTGTTATGACATGTGAAGGTATACATGCAGCACAGAATCCCTGAGGCACTAGGAGCCTAGACCCTGTGAATTGAAAAAACAGGTCCTATTGGCATAAGGAAGGGCTATATTTCCCCAGTGAGGAACTGTATATCTCTGCAGCCTTACAACTCAACTCGGTGGGCAATCTATCAAGAAAGTAAGCAATTGGGCCCACTTGTGAAGCCATGGATCCTTTCATTAAGATTTGGGCTTAAGCCAAGAGATTGGATGCAAATGAAAATGGAGCCAATTGAACACGAAAAACTCTCACTTTCATTTGGTGTATTTTAATATTGTGTAATCATGTATGGGTGATGAAATAAAATGAAATGAAAAGTGTTTATTTATAAAGCGCGAATCTGCCACTCTGGAAGGAGCATCCTGGCGCTGATATGGAGGTGAACAGTTGTACCCAAGATATTTAAATTAGAGATAGACATATTGCGTCCGGGGCTACGAAAATCCAAGTTTTTAATTCTCTCCTAAAATGAGTTTCCGATTTATGTTTTCTGAAATGGGGAGGCAGACAATTCCAGGCCCTGGTACCTAGTGTGGTCAAAGTTTTTCCTCCACTTGTTTTACATCTAAACCGGGGAAGTTTAAGAAGGTTGGCTGTAGAAGACCTAAGGGTTCTGGTTTTGGTATAGGGGGTGAATCTTGCCGAGAGGTAAGCTGGGCCCTGTTTAAGTGAGGCTCTAAAGGTAATCGTATTTTGTGGTCCTTAAGAAGGTGGTCAAAGTCTATGTTAACCACCAAAACACGCTTAGGTTATGCTAAATCTGATGTACACATGGATAAAATAGATGATGATCTTTTGAACAATCAGGTGTCCCATTCTTCAATTCACACAAATTAGCATGATACAAAGACAGATATAATAGTTTCGTGTGTGCTCCCTCTTTTTGAAAAAATCTTTCCATTGTTTATGAATTTTGGTCATTTTTTTATGTAATATATTTTTTTTAACTGATGATTTGAAGTGATTTTGTTCACTTTTATATAGCTTTTGTTCACTTTATTTGTTGCCCTAAATGTAATGTGTAAACATTTGGAATTAGAGATCTGAACAATCTGGCACTTTTCGTTGTATTTGACTTGATCAGTGTTGGGGCCATTAAGGAATTATGTCTGAGTCCATTGTGGTGAATGTTTGAACGAATGTTTGTAGAAACTAAGTTGTGGTTGATTGAAGTCTCAAACTATACTTACCTATTTCCATTTACCGTCTCAATAGTTTGGTCCTTCATATTTTTTACATGAGATTCTGTCCACACAATATTTGTTTCCGATATTCTGTTAGTGATCCATAAAAGCATTTTTCTTAGTGCAGTGATTGTGTGTGATATTGGAAACCACAACACTGGGCTCTCAAATTACTACTGCGTCTCTGAATCCCTGTTTGGGGACTGTTAAGAAGTGGCGGCTCCTTTGTAATAGCGGAGGAGAATCGCCCCACTGCAGAATAAAAAATGAAACAATGTTATTATCATTTTAGTTTTCGCTGGCAGCCAATGCTGCAGAGGCCATGCCCAGGCGATCCTTTCTTGACAGCACTAGGACTGGGAGGAGTGGAGCTCACTTGCAAGTTTCATGTCCGTTTTGGCCTACCGTGTTAGGCCAGCCAAACGGACAAACGCACTAGATTTCTCCAACCCAGCTGTATTGTACAGCCTGGTTATGAAATGACACAGGCTCCCAGTCTAGTGAGCACCAAACCAGGCCGCTCAGACCAATCCAGGCACTTCTCTCACAGCATGACAGCAGCTTCTGGATTGGGTGGAGAGTCTGGGAGCCTGTGCTGGCCTAGGGACTTCCAGAAGAGAAGAGCACCGAGGCGGCAGGTAGTGGGAGCTGCAGCTGAAGTAATAGATGAGTGCTTTTTATTACTATTTGCCCCGTGCTGCCACACCACTGTATGTTGGCACTAACTGCTGCTGACTGTTAGAAACCCAAAAACACAGACATCGCTTAACTATGTATTGGGCTGTGGAGGGCTACAACCTGTCTTTCGCATTCATGCACTGGTGCATTGAACTAAGTTTACTTGTTGGATCTGTTGTGATGAAAAAACCTTGTTGATCTCAACCATAGCCTTAGTTTACGCAATATCATGACATGAAGAATACCCAATCGACCCTTCAATAGCCCTGATAAACAAAATACCTCAACCTCAGATGTGCTTCAAGACACAGCAAATGGAATTTAGCACTCAATAGGAAGACCTAAGTATTCACAATCTCAGGCCCCTATCTGAGGGCCATTGGGCCACATCACTGTAAGTCGGGTTCGATGACATATTATTGTAGTAAAAAATCTTGTTAACAAAAATATTGTGTTAAAAAATATTGTTTGCCACAATATTGTGTTCCTATACTAATGAAGATCGCAAAAATATCAACACAAATTGTAGACATTATTATCCATAAATATCAATTTTTATGATATATATACAGTTTAAAGTAGTAAATGATATAATGTATAAAATTAATATAATGTACAGTAAATAAATTACACAAATTATTTAACACTATATATAAATATATTTGTACATAAAAACCCACATACATATGTGTGGATGTTAAAGAAATAGACTGGATTACACTAGTGTACAGTTGAATGCTATAGAGTGGAGTTATGTATGGTAGAGTGAAGGGGCACAGAGTGGAGTTCAGTGGAGTAGAGTGTCATTGCGGGGAGTAGTGTGGAGTGGCGTACAGTACACTGTAGAGTGTAGTAGAGTGTGGTAGAGTGGAGTTGCATTGAGTAGAGTAGACTGCATTGGTATACAGTAGAGTAGAGAGAAGTGGAGTAGATGAGAGTAGTCTGTCATAGTGGAATGAAGTTGTGTGTCATTGGGGAGAGAGGATTAAAGTGGGGTGGAGTGGCCTAGAGGGAGTTGCGTAGTGTATCTTAGTGTGTTGTAGATTGGCATAGATTAGAGTGTCGTACAGTGGAACAGAGTGGAGTAAAGTGTTGTACAGTGGTGTGTAGGGACATACAATGTAGTATAGTGTTGTACACTGGCATAGAATGTAGTAAAGTGTTGTAGAGAGGAGTTGTATAGAGTAGGGAAGAACATTGTAGAGTGAAGCAGCATTGAGCGGAGTGTCCTACAGTAGCACTGAATGGGGTAAAGTGTTGTACAGTGGAGTCTAGTGGAGAGGCATAGGGTAGAGTGAAGTAGAGTGTCATAGAGTTGAGTGCCATGTTGTACAGTGTAATTTAGTTCCTATTTTCCCAATAGGCTCTGCGCATTTGAATAATATATCCTATAGAATTAACGTAGGACTTAGGTCGACTAGGTCTCTATTGAATATATTAGACTTAATTGTGAGTGCCAGCTAGCTCAGAAGTCACTAGAAAACAAGAAGGGATTAGTTTCTGACAGCCTCATAAACATGACAACGTTGTTTCCCCAAGATAAAACGTATCTTCAGAGTCATGGAAACAATAGATAGATATTTCACTCAGTCAATCGTGCATGCTTCGTTTCACCGAGGTGCAGAGAAATAGAGAGGCGGGCGTTTTCAATAAAAGGTATTTATTGAACAGTCTTCATTCTCATGCAGAAGAAATTAACTGCTACAATCGTGATAGTGGCTGTAAAGTATAATGCCTACAGCAAGAAGTGTATTATGAAATAATACTGTAAAAGCATGGTATGGTTTCTAAGCCATAAAATATATAGAATACATACAGTAAATAAATAAGGACTAAAAGTACTCAACAGGTGCTTCTAAAATACTCCTACCCCGATGTACCTAACCTAAGTCTAGTACGAGGGAAGAAGTAAGTGTGGTGTAGCATAAGTTTAGTTTCTTTTTGCCAAGAATCTATCCAAGATTTCTCTTAGGGTCTAATCAGCTCCGTTTTGGTTTAGAATGAAGAAGGTCTGGTATCTCTCTGTCTCAGGACTCGATTTCCTAACAACCCACAAGGGTAGCTTGGAAACACTGGAGCTGGATTTCTTAGCAAGAGAAAAGACAGCGTCTCTCTCAGTGCGTCTGCTGGAGGGTTGGCTTCCTTCGGCACTTGCAGAAGCGTGATGCGTCGGGCAAGTACAAGTGACCACACAAGAACAATCGTGTCAACAATCAAAACAGGATCCGCACTGGACCCCTGTCCCTTTTCAGTCCTCCCGCCTGTAATTGAGTCCATTATCCCAGTAATCACACAAGTCTGCAATTCCATTCTGCTTTCAGGGATATATCCGGACTCGTTAAAAAACACCTTACTAAAACCCCTATTAAAAAAACCTTCCCTTGATAAAAACGAACTGAAAAACTATAGGCCCATTGCGAGTCTCCCGTTCGTAGCTAAAGTGATTGAAAAGGCTATGAATTCCCAATTATCGGAATATATTGAAAAACATCACCTACTGGACGATACTCAATTCGGTTTTCGTATCATGGGACTGAAACAGCCTTGATTAAGGCCTCTGATGATGTCAGGGCAATTAGGGATCAAGGTGGGACAGCGATCCTGGTAATGTTGGATCTATCCGCAGCCTTCGACACGGTCGACCATACCATCTTGGTCGACCGTGTCGGAAAGCTCGGCATCTGTCACTCCGCCAGAGACTTGCTTGCGTCTTTTCTGGTCAGAAGAACGCAGGTGGTCACTAGGCATGAGCGGGAAATCCGTTACGCCCGCGGATTTTGCGGATTTTTGGGAAATCCGCAATCCGCGAATTTTGCGGATTTCCCGCAAAATCCGCAAAAAAAAATCCGCGGACGTAACGGGTTCAAAAGTTGAACCCCCACTCATGTAACTATTTTACAATGGCGCCAGCAAGCTGCCAGCGCCGTTGTAAAATAGTTACAAAGTTAGCTTGCACAGGAACCACTAGATAAAACGAAGCAGGTGCTGTTTTATTTTATCTAAGTGCTTCCTGTGCAAGCTAACTTTGTAACTATTTTACAACGGCGCTGGCAGCTTGCTGGCGCCATTGTAAAATAGTTACATCATACATGCCAACATTTCAGAAGAGCAAAGTGGAAGATGTAAAAAAAAAATCGGGAGAATGGGGCCTTGAATCGGGTTACTGGCATGTTTGCACGGGTTTCTGCAAGTTCGCGAGGGTTTTGTACAATTTCGCAATTTGCGAAATTGTACAAAACCCTCGCGAACTTGCAGAAACCCGTGCGAACACAAAAAAAATAAAAAAATCCGCAAATCCGCGAGAATTCGCGGATTTTGCGGATTTTCGCAATCCGCAAATTCGCAAATTCTCAAATTTGCGGATTGCCAATCCGCAAAATCCGCCCATGCCTAGTGGTCACTCTAGGACCTTTCCAATCTGCGCAACTCTCGTCACCATGTGGAGTTCCCCAAGGCTCATCCCTTAGTCCGACACTATTTAATATCTGTTGGACCTGGGCCTCTTGGCAGGGTCATCCCTAAACTTTTTGCCTTCCTCCAATACTCTCTCTGACCTGTTTTTGTTGGTTTAATGACTCTGGGCACTTTACCACTGCTGACCAGTGCTAAAGTGCATATGATCTCCCTGTATAAAGTGTAACTGTGATTGATGTTCCTGATTGGTTCATTGGATTTACTGTCAGTCCCCAGTAAAGGGCACCAGGAGTGCCAGGGCTTGTAAGTACCAATACTGATAGTGGGCCTGCAGCGCTGGTTGCACCACCCACAGAAGCAGCCTTGTATAATGTGTCTAGGGTCTGCCATTGCAGAACCTGCGTGCAGTCTGGTACTGTCATGCTGGCTGGGCAAGTGCACACACTGGCCAGCCCCTAAACCTTCCCCTAACTTCATATTAGTCACCCCTATGGTAGGCCCTAGGGCAGGGTGCATTGTAAGTGTAAGGTAGGACAAGCCCTGATGTGTGTGGCATGTCCTAATAGCGAATTACAGCCAAATTCGTTTTTCACTATTGAAAGGCTCCCTGTCCCCTTTAGGCCAGATGGGCTGCTGGAATTATTACACTCTATAATCCCAGCAGGCTCAGGGAACATGGTAGAAATTAATGTTTAGTATGCCTGAACTCAGAATAATAAAATACTTCTTTTAGTAAAGTTTATTTTAATATCCTGTGTTTGCAAATGCTACTTTCAGAAAGTTAGCATTTGCTTGCCTAACCATTTCAGCCCGCCTCTGCTTTTGTGTGTCTATGACTGTCTGAGTTGTGTGAGTGACAGGGCTGGGAGGTGACAGGTGGTGAATGGCAGGATTACACCTTAGTGGGTGGTGGGAGTTTCCCTGGACTATGCATCAGGCTGTGCTCTGCCACCACAATGCTGGCTCCGACCCCTGGGGAGCGACTAATGACTCAGCCTGCACCTGGCCCAGGAAGGGCAAAGCCCCATCATCAAGATACTCCTGGCTGCCCCTGTCCACACAATGCCGGCTCCACCTCCTGTGGAGCGTCTGATGTGCCTGCCCCTCACACTGAAAGCAGAAGCCAGAAGTACACCCAACAAGTGCTCAGAGACTGAATGTAGTTATGCAAAGGCCCCCCTGGCTTGTGAGAACAAAAGAAACTGTGTATAAAAGTAGGAGCCCTGCTCCTTGTAAATCAGAATCCTGTTTTACCACAAAGGACCTCTGCCCGACTAGAAGGAGAAGAGACGCTGGAAGGACTGGCCTGCTGCTTGCCTTGCTGAGAAAGGAGAGGAGAAGACTTGCTTTAAAGACTTTGCTGCTTTGTGCTCTAAACATTCTCCAAGGGCTTGATTGAGCTTGCCCCCTGACCTGAACCCCAGGACTAGTGGGTTCTTGGTGCTTTTGCTCGTCTTGACTTCCGAGCTGTGTGTGCTTTCCTGCTGGAGCCAGACTGCGCCCCTCATCGCCCCTCCTAGGGCTGTGGCACTCGGGAGCTTGCCAGCCTCTGCCCTGTGAGAGCCTCGCTCCGACCGGAGTCGCTCTCTGCCCCCAGGCTTGGCTTCCTGCTCCTCTGCCCCTTGCCTGCTACTGGAGTGCCTTGAAGCGCCCTCACCCCTCCCGCCGGAATTTCCTTTGTGGATTGTGATCCACGCCGGGTCGACAGCTGCACAGTCGGTGCCCTGTGACCCCGCTTCGCAATCCCCGAGGTTTTGCCAGGCCGCGCCGCCCCCGCTGAGGAGACCCCTGCACCGTCGTGCCAAGGGTCGCAGGCCGCGCCTGCCTGCCTGCATACGCCCGCTGGCGTCAAGATCCGAGAGTGCCCCCATCGTTGGAGTCGCACAAGCCTGTGCCGACTCTTGCCCAAGAAGAAGAAGAAGTGCTCATTAAATCACCACCGGGCCCGGGGCCTGCAACTCCTTCTTTCCCCATCCTCGCTCCCTGCCTGGGAGCTGCGCAGGGAAGCCTCCGTGTGCCCGGAGCCCCCACGGGTGAGTAGAGCTGTGTGCTCCGTCAGTACTCCCCGTCAGGGCCCCCGAGCTTGCTCTTACCTGCCGCGCTGTCTCCCGAGTCCCCCCCGCACCGCTGGGCCGGCCCGCAGCTGACTCTGTCCTCGAGCCGAGAGGAAGAGCCGGGGCCGGCACAGGCGTGCTCACGCCCGATGCGTGAGAGTTGGTAGGGGCCGAGTCAGTTTCACCCTTGAAGGGCCGGGACCGGCACAGGAGTGCTCACGCCCGATGCGTGAGAGTTGGTAGGGGCCGAGTCAGTTTCACCCTTGAAGGCAGGAGAGGTGCTGCAAGGCACGCCGAAGGCCCGGGGAGAGTCCCAAAGCCCCAGAAGAGAGAGAGGCTTCCTTTTGAGAGGCAAGAACACTGAGAGAACTGTGGATTTTAAACCCCCAAGAGAGATAAAGCGTAACAGAACTATTGTGGGAACATTGGAGTTAAGCAACCCGCAGTAGAAGCAAATTACCAAAGAACTTTCCATTATTTTTTTACTGAAACTAAGAAGAGTACCTATTTACAACCTGTGGTGCAACCAAAACGTTATTGGGTCTTGTGATAAGTCTGACCTAAGAGATATATATATTTTACATAAAGAAGCGTATTTTTATATACTCACAGCCTGGTGTCCATTTGTGGGGGGATTGGTGTATTTTACTGTGTGTGTGATTACAAATGCTTAACTAACTAACGCCTGAAGAATAGCCTTGGCTGCTCACGCCATGCACCTAGAGGGTGAGCAAGGGTAATTCTAAGGGGTCATCCTTCGCCCTGACTTAGAGGAGAGGGTCCCTGCTTGTCACAAGTGCATACTTGCGCCAACCAGAGACCCCCAATTCTAACAATATCTATGTGTCGGACCTTGCTAATGTCATCAAAGCACACGGGATGAGCCTAACCTCCTACGCTGATGACACGCAGTTGGTATTAGCCATTAAAGGCGATGGAGATCAAGTAGCAAAGAAATTCAAAAATGGTATGCTTGACATAGGAGAATGGATGGCAACCAATTGTTTAAAACTGAACTCAGAAAAAACTGAGGTAGGTATTTTTGGACACCTTCTCCCAGCCTGGCCATCTTGCTGGTGGCCAGAAGCCTTTGGCACCCCCCCGAGCCCGACAGCTAAAGTCAGGAATCTAGGAGTCACTTTTGACGAAGGACTTAATTTTATGGACAATGCAAATAAAACAGTAACCACAGCCCATTGCAAACTGAAAATGATCAGAAAAATTCGCCCTTTTCTCCCGGAGACAGCCATTAAAACATTGGTCAGCTCCTTAGTCTTGTCAACTCTGGACTACTGTAACGGTTTATTTCTTAATGCCCAGTCCAGAGTTACAAGGAAATTACAATCCATACAGAATGCTGCAGCACGTCTGCTCTCTGGGAAGACCAAATATGAGTATCAAGTTATTTGGGTAGATGCACAGCAAGTTGGTGAAATTTTAGGCGTTTTAATTAAGTTTAGGTGCTACTCAAGTGACGTCTGGTGTCCCACGACGTTGAAATATAACCATGGACTGTAGGATCAGTGGGTCACTGGTCCCATCCTTGGGTGCACACTGTAATTCCTCTATGATTCACAGAGGTTCCACACTTTGTTCATTGTAAATTGTTCATATTTATTTTTTTCATAAACATGTTTAGTATGGTAAGTTATTCCATTTTCAACATATTGGCTTTATGGTTAGCGTCAATCCAATGCATTTCGGGGATATATACTGCCCCTTCATCAGGGAAAAGGTACTGTAACAAAGTTAGAGGGAAAAGGTGTAAGTGGTGATAGGTATAAAACGTCATGGGTATGTGGTGTTGGGAAGACACTAGGGAGTGTGGGGGGAGGGGGTGGTGTGTATCAATTGTAGGATCACCTTAAAGAACTGTTGTCTGCCCGTGTTAAAAACAAAAACAAAACCATGCTTTCATTATGGCTTACGTATGCTGTGGATATTCGAGTTGTGCCGATATGCTGAAAAAGCAAAGGGCGCGTTTCGTAAGTCTTGGTTTAAATTAATAAAAAGCCATTGTGCTATAGTGGTTCATGCGGTCCACTAACCTGGTAAAGAAGGAGGTTAGACTTCAATGTTCATCCGCTCGTAACGCCGGTCAGGACGCAAAGCGATTCCTGCCGCGTTTGGTCAGTTACGTGTGTGACGATCACGTGGGTGATAGACAATGAAAACAGACTCGCGTATGTGGTCTGGCTTCGGAAACTGTGATAGACGATTAGGATTAACCAAGTGAAATTAAAATGGGGTTTCATGCAGTGCCCGAAAGTGTCAAGTATAATGTTAATATAGCGGGTGTGGTAAATAATGAAAATAGAATACAGGTGAGTATTAACAGTGTCCGGTGGGGACATGTGACCCGTGTTAAACAATAGGGGGGGGTGAGAATCATTACATACATAGAACTAAACTTTGGACTACAGTGCATAAAATGAATAACGGCAGGAAGCCTTTTAAGGCTCCATGGGCAACACTCATAGGTAGCAAGAAAGTTCGATTCTATCATTGAGGCCCATAGGCTTCTGTGTGGAAAGTCTTTGGATCCAGGTGTTTTCTCGTTGCAGGAGGTATTTGGTGTTATCTCTACCTTCAATTTTGGCAACAGTTTCCAGTATAATGAATTTTAGCTGCGAGATGTTATGTTTTTGTTCTTCAAAGTGGGTGGCAATCGAAGATTTGGTATTTTTCAATCTTATATTAGACTTATGTTCTGTTAATCTAATTTTGATTTTTCTTTCGGTCTTGCCGATATACAGTTTCCCACAGGGGCATTTGAGGGCATAGATTACGTTGCTCGAATCGCAGGTTGCATTAACTTGTAGTTTGATTGTGTTACCCTTCATAGGGTGTGTTAGACCTGGCACCTTGGCGTGAGTCTCCCTTCCACTTTTTGCTGATGTGCCTCCGATGTTTTGCTGGTTTTCCGATACTCAGGGCACTGCGCCACGGCTGATCCGTGCCGCAGTGCAAGTGCTCCCTACTGTAAATTATACTTACGATTGGTATCCATGATTGGTGCATTGGATTTACTGTTAGTCCCTAGTAAAGCGCACGAGAGAGCGCCGGGGCTTGTAGATGCCGATACTGCTGGTGGGCCTGCAGCGCTGGTTGCGCCACCCACCGAAGCAACCGTAAAGATGTGTCTGGGAACTGCGACCGCAGAACCCGCGTGCGGTCTCGTACTGTCACGCTAGCTGGGCAAGTGTCCCCACTTGCCAGCACCGACCCTTCCCTTGACTACATATTAGTCACCCCTATGGTAGGCCTGCGGGCAGGGTGCATTGTAGGTGCAAGGTAGGACAAGCCCTGATGTGCGTGGCATGTCCTAGTAGTGACTTACAACGAAGACCGTATTTCACTACTGAAGGCTACCTGCTCCATTAGGCCAGACTGAGCTGCGAGGGTTATTACACCCTATAATCCCCGCAGGCTCAAGGAGCATGGTAGTGAGTCATGTTTAGTATGCCTGAACTCAGGATAAGGAGATATTTCTTGCAGTCAAGTTTATTTCAGTATCCTGGGTTTGCAAATGCTACTTTTAGAAAGTTAGCCTTTGCGTGCTTAACCATTTCAGCCGCCTCTGCTAGTGTGTATCCGACTGTCTGGGATGTGTGAGTGACAGGGCTGGAGGGATGACAGGTGGTGAATGCGCAGATTACACCTTAGTGGGAGGTAGGAGTGCCTCTTGACTCGAGCTGTCACTGTGCTCGACCTCCACAATGCTGGCTCCACCCTCCTGGGGAGCGGCGGATGACTCTGCCGGCACCTGGCCCAGGAAGGGCGAGGCCCCCATCACCAAGGTACTCTGGCCACTCCTGTCCGGACAATGCTGGCTCCACCTCCTGTGGGGCGTCTGATGCGCCTGCCCCTCACACTGAAAGCAGAAGCCGGAGTACACCCGCGGGGGTACTCCAGAACTGAGAGTGGCTATGCAAAGGCCCCCCTGGCCTGCGAGAACAAAAGAATTGGCCTATAAAAGACGGAGCCCTGCTCCTTGAAAATTAGATCCGGTTTGGGCCACAGAACGACTCTGCCCTACGAGAAGGACCGTGAGAGACAAGGAAGGGTGCTGACTCTTGCCTGTGTCTGGTGCCTTGCTGCTGAAGGAGAGGAAGACAATAAGACTACGAAAAGACTATTGTGCTACTTGTGCCAAACTCTGTAAAGAGATCTCCAAGGGCTTGCAACTGAACTTGCCCCCTGACCAGCGTCCCAGGACCAGTGGACGCTACCCCCTTGGAAAAGCGACTGCGGGGGCTGACCATCGCCGCAGCACTGACGGAGGAATCTCCTCTGAGGCATCAACACCCTCCCGACCACCGTGACCGGGGCCCAAAGCAACAGCAGAAGCAAAGGGAGGACCAGCCGCCGCTGGCCCGAACACCGTGACCGCAACTGCACCGGGAGCCCGAGAGCAAAGCAAAGGAGGACCCGTCCGGTCCGAGCTACCGAGGTGACTGCATAGCGAGCAGTCACTCACCTGCAAGGACGGACAGTTGCCCTACGAGAATCCGCAAGGTCGGTGAGCCTGCCCGACAGCCCAGCTGTGAGCCCACAGCTGCACTGACATTTGGCTGGGTACGTCCTGCACTTGGGGACCGTACTGCCACTTGTCACAACCGCACAGCCGCCGCCTCCAGGGTCGGAGCGGACGACGAGGAAAGGACCCTGCCGCCACAGAACACCGCTGCCCCGGACGACCAGTGACCTGCTCGGCCGAAGAGCCGCAACGATCAGCGACCCCGGGAAGGCAACGCGACGTGGGACAGATCCCTTGGAAACCGCCGGCTCCACAAGAACTTTGAATAACACCGGCCTACGGGCCTCAAGAGAACTTCCATAAGAACTGGGGTAACCTGAATTACGTAACTTGCAACCGACTTCATAAAGTTATTGACTGTATTCACAAGCCTGCTTAAAATCTATATAAAGATATATATTTTTACAAGAATACAGTCTGGTCTCGTTGTGTGGCGGGTTGGTTGTAAGGGTGTACTGTTGCAAGTGTTTAACCCTATGTGCCCCAAAGATTAGCCTACGACTGCTTAATCCACACTACCTAGAGGGTAAGCAGAGGTTGTCTGGAAGGTAACCCTCAGCTCTGACGAGGAAGAGAGAGTCCCTGCTTGTCGCTAGTGTTGCACTGCGCCAACTAGAGCCTCCCCCTTCCTACAGGGTGGTTGATAGTATTGCCCTTTATTATGCTATTGCAATTCCCGCAGTTGAGACAGGGTTTGGTACCAGTGTGTTTGACAGTCACAATGGGTTTGTGTTGAACCAGTTCACCTAAATTCTGGGCTCTGGTGAATGTGAATAATGGGGGTTCCAAAAAGATCTGGTTGAAATCCGGTTCCAGATTGAGTAGTGACCAATGTTGGTATATGGTTCGTTTGAATTTCATGGTAGCTGTAGAGTATTTGGAGACTACCACTATACGTGTCTGTTGTTTTTTAAGACCAGGTTGTAGCAGTTTTTGTCGGTCAATGCTCAAAATTTTCCGTTTTGATTCATCAATGAGGTTCGGTGGATATCCTCTGTCCCTGAATTTGGTGGCAATTCGTTCAATTGTCTGTGTGGATTTCACAGGGTTTGATACGATCCTTTTGGCTCTAGCCATTTGTGAAAATGGAAGGTATCTTTTTAAATTCGGTTCATGAAAACTCGTGTAGTGGAGCATATTGTTTCTGTCGGTGGGCTTTACAAACAGGTCTGTCTCAAATCCCTGTTGGGTAATGGTTACTCTGACGTCTAAGAAATTGACGCTCTTCTCCGATGTTTCCCACGTGATTTGTATGCGTTCATCTATGTTGTTGAACTGTGTCAATAGGTCTTGTAATTTTTCGCTAGAGTTCTTCCACACGATGAAGATGTCATCGATGTATCGTGTTAGTAGCACTAGATTCTCTGTCCATTCTGGTTTTTTGAAGATGTGGGTTTCTTCATATTGTTCCATGAAAAGATTGGCGTATACCGGCGCCGCAGAATTGCCCATGGCAATTTCCACCAGTTGTTTATACCAAGTTTCTTGGTGTTTAAAATAACTTTGGTATAAGGTAAAGAGCATGAGTTCCATCAAGAACGATTGAAATTGACTGTCTATGGTGGAGTTCAGTAGGGTTTTTTCGATGGCTTCTATGCCTAGAGAGTGTGGTATGGAAGTGTAGAGGGATCGTACGTCCGCGGTACATAGAATCAGTTTGTCTTCAGGATTGATTTGCACGTTGTTCAATTTGGAAATGAAATCTGTGGTGTCTCTTGTGTAAGTTCTCATTGATTGTACTGCTGGTTGTAGGTATTTGTCAAGTATTTGTCCAATCGGTTCATGGATACTTCCACATGTTGAGACTATGGGTCTCATGGGGGGGTCCATGAGGTTTTTGTGTATTTTGGGTACCATCCTTAATGTGGGGCTCTTGGGATTGGTCTTGATAAGAAAGTTCTTTGTCCTGTCGTTTATTGTTCCATTGTCGTGGGCTTTGTCAATAATGTTTTTCAAAGTCGTCATGTACTCCTGTGTGGGGTTCTTTTCCAATTTCATGTATGTTTGAGTATCCATTATGTGTTCCATTACTTTGGATTCGTACATGTTATGGTCCATGATCACTAGGGCTCCCCCTTTGTCCACTTTGGTACATGTTATCTGGTGGTATCTTGATATCTTTTTTAGTGTGTCGTAATCTTTTTGGGTAATGTTTCTCGTGTGTTTTTTGTCGTATTTGATGTTAGTAAGATCCTGTTTCACTATGTTAGAGATACCTTAGACTATCGTCTTGGAGAGGTCTACACATGGGCCGAGGTCTATGCGCAGAAGAGAAGAAACAAACCGTATAATTCCCAGACCGAAACCTCCTCATCTGACAGTGACAGCACACAAAGAACTAAAAGACAGCAGCCAACAAATACCAGACAAGACACCCAAAGAGATCAAGAACCAACTACTAGTCAAGTAACTGAAAGGAGTCCTTTTTTAGAACAGGGCCAAGCCCAACAAGGAGACCCCGGAGAGGAAAGAACAAAAGAAAAAGAAAAGGAAATAGAACCACCCACCACGAGGAGTGTGACGGCAACCACCAAGGAGAAGAAAAAGAAAACGACACAGAACAATTAGTGATCAACATTAGTAAATACCCACTCACCAAAAGCGAAGAGCGACTACTACAAAAGGGCACATCGTTTGTACCCACGACTAACACTAACAGTCTGGAATTAGAAGTTAGCTTTTTCAAGTTAATGCGCAAACTACGTCTGCGTCACTTCTTTGAAAATGTCCTACCCAAACAACCTGATCAACAAGAGGACCAACTACTTGGACTAAGACCACATAGTACTTTTCAACCTCCAATCAGTCACAAAACCTTGGATTTATTTGAGAACATAGTGAAACAGGATCTTACTAACATCAAATACGACAAAAAACACACGAGAAACATTACCCAAAAAGATTACGACACATTAAAAAAGATATCAAGAAACCACCAGATAACATGTACCAAAGCGGACAAAGGGGGAGCCCTAGTGATCATGGACATAACATGTACGAATCCAAAGTAATGGAACACATAATGGATACTCAAACATACATGAAATTGGAAAAGAACCCCACACAGGAGTACATGACGACTTTGAAAAACATTATTGACAAAGCCCACGACAATGGAACAATAAACGACAGGACAAAGAACTTTCTTATCAAGACCAATCCCAAGAGCCCCACATTAAGGATGGTACCCAAAATACACAAAAACCTCATGGACCCCCCCATGAGACCCATAGTCTCAACATGTGGAAGTATCCATGAACCGATCGGACAAATACTTGACAAATACCTACACCCAGCAGTACAATCAATGAGAACTTACACAAGAGACACCACAGATTTAATTTCCAAATTGAACAACGTGCAAATCAATCCTGAAGACAAACTGATTCTATGTACCGCGGACGTACGATCCCTCTACACTTCCATACCACACTCTCTAGGCATAGAAGCCATCGAAAAAACCCTACTGAACTCCACCATAGACAGTCAATTTCAATCGTTCTTGATGGAACTCATGCTCTTTACCTTATACCAAAGTTATTTTAAACACCAAGAAACTTGGTATCAACAACTGGTGGGAATGGCCATGGGCAATTCTGCGGCGCCGGTATACGCCAATCTTTTCATGGAACAATATGAAGAAACCCACATCTTCAAAAAACCAGAATGGACAGAGAATCTAGTGCTACTAACACGATACATCGATGACATCTTCATCGTGTGGAAGAACTCTAGCGAAAAATTACAAGACCTATTGACACAGTTCAACAACATAGATGAACGCATACAAATCACGTGGGAAATATCGGAGGAGAGCGTCAATTTCTTAGACGTCAGAGTAACCATTACCCAACAGGGATTTGAGACAGACCTGTTTGTAAAGCCCACCGACAGAAACAATATGCTCCACTACACGAGTTTTCATGAACCGAATTTAAAAAGATACCTTCCATTTTCACAAATGGCTAGAGCCAAAAGGATCGTATCATACCCTGTGAAATCCACACAGACAATTGAACGAATTGCCACCAAATTCAGGGACAGAGGATATCCACCGAACCTCATTGATGAATCAAAACGGAAAATTTTGAGCATTGACCGACAAAAACTGCTACAGCCTGGTCTTAAAAAACAACAGACACGTATAGTGGTAGTCTCCAAATACTCTACAGCTACCATGAAATTCAAACGAACCATATACCAACATTGGTCACTACTCAATCTGGAACCGGATTTCAACCAGATCTTTTTGGAACCCCCATTATTCGCATTCACCAGAGCCCAGAATTTAGGTGAACTGGTTCAACACAAACCCATTGTGACTGTCAAACACACTGGTACCAAACCCTGTCCCAACTGCGGGAATTGCAATAGCATAATAAAGGGCAATACTATCAACCACCCTATGAAGGGTAACACAATCAAACTACAAGTTAATGCAACCTGCGATTCGAGCAACGTAATCTATGCCCTCAAATGCCCCTGTGGGAAACTGTATATCGGCAAGACCGAAAGAAAAATCTAAATTAGATTAACAGAACATAAGTCTAATATAAGATTGAAAAATACCAAATCTTCGATTGCCACCCACTTTGAAGAACAAAAACATAACATCTCGCAGCTAAAATTCATTATACTGGAAACTGTTGCCAAAATTGAAGGTAGAGATAACACCAAATACCTCCTGCAACGAGAAAACACCTGGATCCAAAGACTTTCCACACAGAAGCCAATGGGCCTCAATGATAGAATCGAACTTTCTTGCTACCTATGAGTGTTGCCCATGGAGCCTTAAAAGGCTTCCTGCTGTTATTCATTTTATGCACTGTAGTCCAAAGTTTAGTTCTATGTATGTAATGATTCTCACCCCCCCCTATTGTTTAACACGGGTCACATGTCCCCACCGGACACTGTTAATACTCATCTGTATTCTATTTTCATTATTTACCACACCTGCTATATTAACATTATACTTGACACTTTCGGGCACTGCATGAAACCCCATTTTAATTTCACTTGGTTAATCCTAATCGTCTATCACAGTTTCCGAAGCCAGACCACATACGCGAGTCTGTTTTCATTGTCTATCACCCACGTGATCGTCACACACGTAACTGACCAAACGCGGCAGGAATCGCTTCGCGTCCTGACCGGCGTTACGAGCGGCTGAACATTGAAGTCTAACCTCCTTCTTTACCAGGTTAGTGGACCGCATGAACCACTATAGCACGATGGCTTTTTATTAATTTAAACCAAGACTTACGAAACGCGCCCTTTGCTTTTTCAGCATATCGGCACAACTCGAATATCCACAGCATACGTAAGCCATAATGAAAGCATGGTTTTGTTTTTGTTTTTAACACGGGCAGACAACAGTTCTTTAAGGTGATCCTACAATTGATACACACCACCCCCTCCCCCCACACTCCCTAGTGTCTTCCCAACACCACATACCCATGACGTTTTATACCTATCACCACTTACACCTTTTCCCTCTAACTTTGTTACAGTACCTTTTCCCTGATGAAGGGGCAGTATATAGCCCCGAAATGCATTGGATTGACGCTAACCATAAAGCCAATATGTTGAAAATGCAATAACTTACCATACTAAACATGTTTATGAAAAAAATAAATATGAACAATTTACAATGAACAAAGTGTGGAACCTCTGTGAATCATAGAGGAATTACAGTGTGCACCCAAGGATGGGACCAGTGACCCACTGCTCCTACAGTCCAAGACCAAATATGAGCCCATATCAAAAATCATGAAGGAATACCATTGGCTGACTATCTGGAACAGAATACATTTCAAGTCCCTATGCATAGTTTATAAGGCGCTCAATAATCAAGGACCATATTTTCTGAAAGATCAACTTCAACTCTACAAACCTAGTAGATTGCTTCGTTCTGCCACCCTCAACCAACTAGTCATTCCACGCTCCAAAACAGTGTCTTGGGGCGATTGCCGCTTTTTAGTGGCAGCACCTAAATTGTGGAATACCCTCCCCCAAAATATTAGGTCGAGTCCTTCCCTTCTTCAGTTCCGTAAACTTTTAAAGACCTGGCTGTTTGACCAATAACTCCCCACTACTTCTCTCTAGCTCTCAGCTTTACAAGTAAGTGTATTTCCTAGCGCCGAGACGCCTGCGGGTATTTGTCGCGCTTTAGAAATGTCAAAAAATAAATATATAAACATAAAGTAGATAGTTGAACTGCTCCAAGCCACTGTGTGTTTGCTTGGACAAGTGTGGGCATATTTATACCTTGAAGGTACTGAGTTTGACGTAAGGTTGGACATAATAACGTCATCAAAGAGTCTCAGTTCTTTGAAAACTCTTCGAGTTCTTGGATAAATCAATATTCAAGCAAGGGGAAGTCCCTGGCTGCTGAAGGCGAGTATTCCAAGAAATCGTTGTGGATTTTCAGAACTAGTGGAAGTAGCCATGCCGTATTTGAACTGCATGAGCTATGTCTAAATATGGTTATGATTTGCTATGCCTATATAAGGATAGGGTGATTTATACCTATATAAGGGCATGAATCGGGAAATTTACACTAGGGTTCAAAATGCTATACAACAACAGTGCAGTGCCATCGAGTACAATGGAGTGACATAGCATAGAGTGGAGTAAAGTGGCATAGAGTGGAGTGGTGTGGCATGTAATATAGTCTAGGAAACTGTCATAGGGAAGAGTGGCATAGAGTATAGCACAGTCTTGTAGGGTAAAGTGATGTTGAGTAAAGTACAGTGTGGCGGAGTGTGGTACAGTGGAATTTCAAAGAATGTCTTAGAGACGAGTGGCGTAGAGTGGAATGCAGTGGCATAGAAGTGAGTAGTTGAGTAGAGTGTCATAGAGAATCATGGAATAAATTGGGGTGGAGTGGTCTAGAGGGAGTGAAGCAGAGTGGAGTAGAGTGTGATAGAGTGTCATACTGTACTCTACAATGACATAGACTGTAATACAGGGTTGTACAGTGGAGTAGCATACAGTGGAGAAATCTTTGGTAGAGTGGAGGGGCCTGGAGTGTCAGAGTGGCGTACCGTGGCATAAAATAAACAACTGTGGTATACACTGGTATAGACTGGAGGACAGTGCTGTACAGTGGAGTAGCATAGAGTTGAGTTGAGTTTGTACGTTGGGTGGCAGACTCACACGTCCTTTTTTTCTATTTTTTATTGACACTTGTCAAATGATAGATTAAAAAATAAAGTTCGGCCATCCTATTTGAACAGGTAACATTCCATGTGGACATGTAACATTCCATTTACAAATATTTCACAGTATTAACTATTCTTCAGCCAGATAGCACTAGTCATTGGGATACTCTAGGCATCAGATAGCGCAGAGACATGTATAGAGTGACGTGAATGTTAAGCTGTATTTCATTCTGCTCTACAGATGACAGGTAGGCCTGGAAAGGGGCCCAGAAGATTTTGGGATGTGAGATCAGGGGTTGTATCTGTGCATAATCCTACCCTACTTTCTAGTAATGACACATACTCTCCAGCCATCCCGAAGCTGTGGGGGGCAAGCACTACCCCATCGCAGAGCTATCTCTCTTTTAGCCACTAGCAGAACGATTGTCACCAACCTATGGGAGCTGCATGGCACCTTGAGGGTATATCCAAATAATGCCATTAGTGGACAAGGTGCAAGCCCTGCACCCGTCATAGCTGAGATCCGTTCGAACACCGTCACCCAGTAAGCATGTACTACTGAGCAGGTCCAGGCGAGGTGTGCAAAGTCAACTCCCGCATCTTGGCACTTAGCACAGGCACCAGATCTGGTATAGTCAAACTTAGCAATATCAGATGGGGATATATAATACTGATGTAAAAATGTAAAGTGTAACAATTTGTGGTGTTGACAGATAGAAATGCGCTGCATCTGTGTGCAGCAGTATGCCCACATTTTGTCATTGATCTTCATCCAGAGTTCTGTCGCCCAAACCTTACGTACTTTATTGGTAGTGTCGGGTTTTAGTTCAAGACCGGATCTATATAGTCTAATAATCATGCGTCCTCCCTCGGTAGTCGAGATTGTCAGTGCGGCAAAATTGTCAGTAGGGAGTGGATAAGAATGGTAGAACGATCGTAACTTGTTGCACAGTCTCCTGAAAATAAATTGGTCTATGTATGGAATATCCCTATCCCATGGTCCCTCCAAAAGTGGAGTAACATGCCCATCAGGGAACAAGTCCCCCATAGTGTGGAGGTCATACCTCTGAAGGGTGCCTTGGACTAGTTTCTCCCTAGCGAAAGGTAGCCAAGGGTTGTCATGCAGCGGGATGGCGTTGGAATAGAGGGAGCCACCTCCCAATGTGCCACTCATACGGCGCCATGCCCAACAGGTGAAGAACACCGTTTTTATGTCCATATCGTCAAATGGGATTCCCTTCGGTAGAATCTGGGTGTGCCTGATTCTTTCAAGAATCACTCTTACAGGGCTTCAATAGGGTATTCGACTGTCAGGATGGTATGAACGGTATGTGTAATGGCATTGAACTGCTACATAATATAAATCTAGGTCAGGGACATATAGGCCCCCACGCTCATAAGGGAGTGTAAGTGTATCCCAACAAATACGGGGACAGGTTCCCATTCATATTAATCACAAAAGGGTTCCTCTTAGTGTGTTGATAAAGTACTGTGTTAAGGGAATAGGGATGTTAGTGTAGAGCTAGAGAAAGCGAGGCTGGATGACCATATTTATAATTGCAACTCGCCCAGTTATTGAAAAAGGGAGTTTTATCCAACGCTCCTCCTGTGCATTGAGATCTGACGGAGCTGGCCCGTAATTTTGTTGTAGCACCTGCTCCTTTTCTCCATGATATGGATGACCGAGTATTTCGTTTCATCAGGTGCCCATTTAAAGTTGAGCTCAGCCAGGGTAGGAGCTGTTGCGTCCATTAACGGGAACAGCTCTGATTTGGCCCAATTTATATGGAGGCCTGAGAAGACACTGAATCTGACTGTCTGCTGCTTAAGAAGGGGGCGATTGAGGTGGGGGTTGCAGATGACCAGTAAAATGCTGTCTGCATACAGTTATATTAGTAAAAAAAAACATGGGTGAGTTGGAACCCACGATGCAAGTGGCGCTTCTGCATCACCTGGACCAGAAGATCCATTGCCTTTATAAATAAAAGGAGGATAATGAGCCCCTTGCCGACTACACGCAGAATCAGGAACGCATCTGATATAGCACCGTTCACTCTAATGTGGGCCATCGGATTGGAATATAGTAGCATAATTAGTAATGTGAACTGGGGGTAAAGCCCAATTTGCCTAGCACAGCCCGTAGCAAAGGCCACTCGAGGGAGTCGAAGGCCTTCTCTGCATCGAGAAATGCCATTACAGCGGGTATGGTGGGAGAAATTTGATTAAGCATGGCAAAAGCAGTACGGAGATTCAAGGAGGTGGACTGGTGTGGAACAAACCCATACTGTGCCGAGGAGACGAGCTGCTCCATTTGCAAGGCTAATCGGGTTGTTAGCACCTTGGCCAAAATGTTATTATTTAACTTTAACAGAGATAGGCGATGTGACACACAATTACCAGGATCTTTACCGGGTTCCAGCAGCAAGGTGAGGACTGCCTCTCCGGGCGTGGGGGGTAAAGTGCCAACCTGCATGACCTTGTTGTATAATGTCAACAATCTTGGTGCAAGTTGTTTATATACTTTATAAAACGCACCCCTGTTAGTTCGTCGAGCCCAGGTACTTTTGAGCCATCTAGAGTGCCAATAGCTTGGGTCACCTAATCTAGGGTGAGTGGCTCAGTGAGGAATTGCCTATGACCATCCTCAAGCCATAAATGGCAGCATCCTCTAGGTATGCTGATAGTGTCTCAGGGTCATTAGTTAGTTACCTGAGAAGAGTACAATTTTTGGTAGTAAGTACAGACCGTGGCCATGATACATTCTGTGCTCGTAATGACCCCTCCATTCTCTGCTCTGAGTTCTGCAACATAATTAACTGATCTGTTGGGGCGTAGAATACGAGCAAGGGTGCAGCCAGGTTGCTTGCCCTCACAATAGCATCAAGCTTGGGAATGAATGTTTACTCTTATATGCGGTTTCCAGTTCTGCCAACTTGCGATATTCTGCCAGTAGTTCTGCCCATCGAGTCAGTCCAGGCGCTCAATCCGCCTCCTAGCAATGCTCCAGATACTGCAGTTTTGTTTGAATCCAGATTAATTGCTTGTGGATATCTCTAAGAATACCTACCTGCTTGGAGATACACATCCCTCTGCTGAAGGACTTAAAAGCCTCCCACAAGGTCGGTTGTGAGGGCACAGTTCTTGCATTATGCTAAAAATATTATAGAAAGGACTTATGAATCTCACTACGGAACACTTGGTCCCAGGGAGAATCACTGTTGACACACTAGCTGAACTCAAGGCCACTTCCATATGTAATCTGAAGTTTCAATAATACTGGATTGTGATCTGAGAGTGTTCTAGGGAGCACTGTTACCTCGAATATCCACTGGTTAGATGTGTCCGACATTAGCCAATAGCCTAATGGAGTCCAGACTGAATGGGGCACTGAACAGACGGTGTATCTAGATTGCGTAGGGTGATCGGTATGCCATGCATCATGCAGCATATAAGTTTTGGGCCCTAGGTTTGTCAAACAGGAGTGTGCTAGCGGAATCGGTGTACATACAAAGTGGTAAATTAAGATCCCCACCAATAATAAAATGGTACACCACAAATCTGTCCTGTCGGGAAAAGAAGTTTAAAAAAAATCAGGGTCGTCAGTGTTAGGGGCATATATATTGACTAATAATGTACTTTTGTCTCCTAGCGTTCAATGTACTAGCAGATATCGGCCTGCCATGTCCGTGTAGTGAGAGTGATAAAGAAAAGGTACAGTTTTATGAATTAAGATACAGGTACCCCGGGAGTAGGAACTGTAACATGAGAAATATCGATATGTGCCCCAGTTCTTAGAAAATGTATGGTCAGCATATGGTGAGAAATAGGTTTCCTGAAGAAAAACAATTTTATCCGAAAATCTATTAAGATATTTCAGTACCTGTTTCCCTTTGCGGGGATTGTTAGTACCGCGTAGATTCCAAGTAACTGCACCTAGGTCGATGGGCGTGACCATGTTGTGGAGTTAGTATGAAGTGATCATACATCAGGCCAAGGGCCTTGTGCTATAGAACAGTGTAGGTGGTGAATGCTAAGATGCGTGCAACATCAAAAACATTTCAACTTTAGTAATAGAGTCAAACAGTAGAGAGCCACCCCCCACCCACACTAGATCCAACATTATCCTGTCAATCCCATTTAGTCCCTCAAGAAAGAAAGATAAACTTAAACCACAACAATCTAAAATGGTGTTCACCATGTGGGCAAGGGAGCAACTCGGTCTCCGGCGGTCCCTACAAAGTAAAGAGCCAAAGCTGGAATGTGGTTCTTGCCAACATGAATTCGGATACGCAAACGAGGAGATATTCAATATGAGTAATTTGCTGATGCATTACAAGGAAGGAGGCAAGGGTATCAGACATCAGACCCGGCATCCAACCACCCCATTCTCATTTTGAGAAATGGTGGGTGGGCTCCTGTGTCCCCGTGTGCCATTAGCATCCGGGGTGCATGGTCATTTCTATAGATAGTTTTGTGATAGGCCTTGGCGTCTAATGGGGTATTTCCGCTGAACTTCCTCTACTATTGGGTTGAAATCAGGTAAGATGGGGATATTTGAACCTTGATATTGAAGGGGAACCTTTTCCTGGGCTAACCGCAGCACTGTTTCTCTGTCCCTATAATTGAGCAGACAGGCTATAAGAAATAGTGGTGGAGCGCCCTCCGGAGGTCAGGGGCCAAATGAGCAGTGTGCACGTTGGATTGCAGAAGTATTGGAGAAACTATGGCGGCCAAAGAGGGCCAGTAGCAATTGTTCAACAAAGTTCTCAGGACGCCCGATGTCGTTATTTTCTACAATTCCCGAGATACAAATGTTATTCCTACGAGATCTGGCATCGAGGTCCTCGTTCTTGATTGCCACTTGTTTTAAAAGGTGCTCCATTTTATCTATGCGCTTCTGCATTGTCACAGAGTTATCCTCCAGGCTGGAGATCCTTTCTTCAGCACCGTCAATTCGGGCTCGCTGTCTGTCCATCCGCTCGCACAGAGTGTCAGTTAGCCAGTTACTGCATCGAAGCATGCCTCCATGGCTCTGAAGCCTGCCTTGAGTTTGACCATCACAGCCGAGATGTCACATGGGGGGGCTGTGGCACCACCTGGTCCCGAGGCCTTTTCTGAATCTGACTGGTAGCTGCGGTGACCAGTGCAGTCTGAACGACTCATGTCATGTCTTCAGTAAGCGAACACCATGGGTACAGGTGGAGGGCGTGCACTCAGCATCTTCAATCCTCCCCCCCCCAGCTAGGCCTGCCCCACAATTGTTGTACAGGCTTTAGTCAACATCGTGGAGTTTCTGGACAAGACGGGTTGCATGAAGTGTCACATGTGGGGCCCCCAGTGTTGTGTCTATGTGCGTAGAGATGTCCGAGGGTCACAACTGCTGTCACGCAGTGTGTCAGTAGGCAGGGATCCTATCCCCAGCTCCCCAATTCTGGGTGTAAGCCGGCAGTGCAGCAGATTAGTACCCAGAATAAAACCAGAGGATCAATATGCAAACAGTGGGGAGTCCGGGCCAGTGGGGGGCAATGTACTCAGCATTCCCTGTCTCTTCATAGCCCCATACCGGCCGGTGTCCAAACGTTGGTCTATATCTCAAGCACCCCCTGCTATGGAGCAGATGATTTAGGCTACTGTCTCTGGGGGATTGACAAGTAGACAAGTAAGCACAGCACCTCCCTTTTGCACAGCTCCACATGTGCCAGGAGTTTGGCTTGGTTAAACAAGGTCAAAGCTCACAGACAGGACTCACTGTCTTCACCCCCAGCAGCCTCCCATGAGCATTGTATAAGGGTATGTGCAGGGTACCAGCCACACAGTGCAGGCAGCTGCCAGGGGGAGGCGCAGCCTGCGGCACTCAGACAGCCACCCAGGCCGCACTTCACCCACACTCCGGACTCACAGCAGCTCCCTGCCTCACAGCTCCAGGATCAGGAGCAGGGCCGCTGACAAAGTCTGAAGGAGCTAACTGCTCCGTGGCCCACACATGGAGGAGGAGGGAGGGGGCGTGTTGGCAACCGACAAGATTGAGCGATCTTGGCCTGTTGCAGCATGGCCTCCGAGGCAATGTCAGTAACACGCAACACTCCCGATTTCCCTCAGCTTCAGGTAACAGTGGTGCGTGAGGGCATCGTCCCTGCATCTCCTCCAGCCACAACACTCCCAGTATGCTGTGGGGACACCAGGGCTAGTATAGCGCAGTGGCAAGCAGCAGATCCTAGACCGCAGGATCCTGAGCCTCACTAAGATGAAGCCATCATGTTGGTGGTCTTTGCCACACCCCCAGACACACTCAACCATAAGGCAACTCAAATGAACAGCATGATAACTCAGGTTGGTGAATATATGGCTTTAGCAGTTTCAGACTCCATGTACCACTACAGCAGCGATGTTGGCTCTCATAGGCTGTACCACAAATTCAGTAGTACCTGGAAAAGCACCTCAGGCATGCTGCAAGAGTGCTATATAGCACACTGTTGGCTGTCTTGTAGTTTCCTGATGTGATTTCACACATTAATCGCACTGGGAAACGATTGACATCACACAACTTCAGAAAGTACAGGCTGGCTTCCAGTGTCATTCGGCCTCTTTTGGACACTCCACAGCCGGGAATACAGCTGGTCTTCTCCTCCTGGACAGGCTCTCCTCCAGTATGGCTAGGCCTAGGCTCTCTCCTTCCCTCCCTGAGCATCCATACAGTCTTGTTGGTGCTAGGCAGAACCACAGCTTCTCCATCTAGCTTTAAAGACGTTGGGTGATATACACGCACCTCTGCGAGACTGGCTGACATGCAGATACCAGCCCTGCATCACAGTACCTCTGTGAGTACCCTGAAAAACATTCTCTTTCATGGTCAAGAAGAACTGGAAACTGCATAAACGTTTTTAGGACACAACCATTATACTCATTTTCCAGACAGGACATGGATGTACTACCTAAGGTCCTGGCACTGGTTTGAGGTGTTATGTTATGTTAAAATTTTATAAAGCGCAATAGCTGCCCCAGCTAAGAGGTGTCCCGGCACTAAGCAGCAAGAGAATAGCATGCACAAAAACACAGGAGGCCTATAAGGAGGGAAAAAGAAATGTTTTAATGGCCTTCCTAAAGTGAAAATAATTAGTGAGTCCTCAAATGTGGGCCGGCAAAGAGTTCCACAGAATGGCAGCTCTATTACGAAAGGAGCGCCCGCCGGCATGGACCCTTCTCACCCCGGGGATCACTACCAGACATTGTCCCATGGATCGAAGTGATTGCGTGGGAATATAAGGTAAAAGGAGATCCATCAGAATTTGAGGGGATGCCAGTTTCAGAATTTTATGAAGTAGGCGCCTTGACGCCAATTGGGCAAAGTTCGCGCAGGACAAGACTCCTTTCATTCATTCATTCATTTATTCATTATAGGCTATACACATTGCCTTAAACTCAATTCGCCTGGCCACAGGCAGCCAGTGGAGGCAACGGATGGCACTGGTCACTGCAGATGTTCTGCGCAGGCCCGAAAGAGATCTTGCGGCTGCGTTCTGGACTCTCTGTAGCCTCTGTATTTCAGAGTTATTAGCTCCCAGATACAGCTAGCAAGCATAATCCAACCTAGACAAAATCAGGGTCTGAATAATGATCGTGGCATTGAAGAAGGCCAGGATAGGTTTGAGCCCGCGCAACAAACCGAAACAGGTTCCGCCACCTTTTTAGTCTGAGTCTGAAAATTGAATGAGGTGTCCATCCAGACCACCAGTTTCTTTACTACAGGCTTAGGGATGGGAGCATTACCCAAACTCTTGGGCCACCACAGCTCGCTCCAGCAATCATGGTTCCCTCCCATCAACAGCACTTCAGACTTGTTGGGATTCAGTTGGAGACAGTTGGTGGTCATCCACTCGGCAACCGTCGAGAAGTCGCCCTCAAATTGCCTGGCGTCCTGCTCGAGGTCACTCGAAAGAGCCACGACCAACTGAGGATTGTCAGCGTAAGAGACCATGGTCAACCCTCTGCTCCTGGCTACACCCGCCAGGGGTTGGACATAAAGATTAAAGAGCAGAGAGCTCAGGGACAAGCCTTGTGGGACCCCTTGGCCTATAGGAAAAGTACCAGAGGAAAAAGGGGGGGCAACTACCTGAAACGTCCTGTCTGTGAGGAAGGAGGACAGCCACTTAAGTGCTGAGCCAGTGACACCAGCCTCCGAAAGTCGATTCAGCAAGATGGCATGAGACACCGTGTCAAACGCGGCACTGACATCAAAAAGGATCAGTTCCGACATTTGCCCCGCGTCTAAGGCCTTCCACAGATGTTCAGTCACGGCCAAAAGCGCTGACTGAGTGCTGTGGCCCGGTCAAAAACCATTTTGAGAGGGATCGAGCCTGTGGTTTACAGTAAAATGTTCTGTGAGAAGGGAATTAATGTAGGCCTCTGTGATCTTCGCAGGCCAAGGTAACAGGGAAATAGGCTGAAAACTATTGGGTTTTTCAGGGTCTAAAGCAGGTTTCTTGAGCAACGGTATTACCCGGGCCTGCTTCCAAGCCCTTTGCACGACCCCTGCAGTCAAGGACCCATTAATCACCAATTGCAGAGGGTGTATGATGGTGGATAAAATCCTTTGAAATTGGTCAGGCTTCGGAGGATCGGCAGGGGAGCCTGACTTCACCTTGGAACAAAGTGTCAGTAAGATCTCCTGAGTGATGAGGGGAAAAACCTACAGGATGCCATCAATGAGGTCGCAGGATATCTCAAAGGGGCCTATAGACACCATAGGAAAGATTTTATAAATGTCCTAAATCTTCCTGACAAAAAACTTTGCCAGCTCGTTGCATTGCAAATCAGAGGTGATAACGGGACCTGCGGTGGCTTTCTGTGTTTTAAGCTCCGTGACTATGGAGAAAATACTCATAGCCGGATTGGAACTCCTGCTAATTTGCTTGGCATAAAATGTGGCACGCTCAGCATGGAGGGCCCTATGGTATTCCTTTTTTGATGTCTTCTTTGACTGTAGTGCAGGCAAAAATGCAGATACCACATGGTCAAGCCTTTCTTAAAGGTAATATCTCTCAAAACATGTAGTTATGGTCATCCATCATCCACTTTTCTGACATATCAGTAGGGACATACAAAAAGGCAGGCTGTGCCTTGAAACATCCTCACCTTTAACAATAGAATCTCTGGGCAAACTCTCCAACAGCGCCCAAGCCGACTCTCCAACTGCGCCCAAGCCGCCCCTGGCCAAACCCATGGACCCTTCTCTTGCAATTCCTGCAAGTTCGACTACACCAAGACCAACTCCTCATCCACGAACACCAAACATAGCTCCAACACCAACCACCTTAAATGCATCCTGCTCAACACCCGATCGGTCCACAGGCACGCCACCGACCTCTGGAATCTACTAGACACCATTTCTCCCGACGTCGCCTTCCTAACAGAAACATGGATGAACGCCTCATCAGCCCCAGACATCACCATTGCCATCCCGGAAGGATTCAAGATCATCCGTAAGGACCGCATCGACCAAACAGGAGGAGGCATCGCCATCGTCCATAAGAACTCCATCCGCATCTCAACCAGCTCAGACGTCAACCTTACCAGCGCCGAACACCTTCACTTCCAGATCCACACCGACCCCAAGACCACACTCAGAGGCACACTCCTCTACCGACCTCCAGGACCCCGCGCACAATTTAGCGACGTTATCACGGACTTTATCACCCCACACGCCCTCCCCTCCGAGGAATACATTCTGCTGGGAGACCTCAACTTTCACCTGGAAAGGAGCAATGACAGCAACGCCACCTCCCTCTTGGACAATCTCGCCAACCTCTGACTCAAACAACTTGTCTCTACGCCCACCCACACCGCAGGTCACACATTCGACCCTATCTTAACCTCCAGCAAACATGTTTCCTTCAGTCACACCACTACTCTCTACTGGACGGACCACAGCTGCGTACACTTTTTCTACAACAAGACCACAACTCACAACCATCCTCAACCTACTCTGCGAAGAAATTGGAACAAAATCACTATCGACCAGATCTCCTCATCCCTTCTTCAAAACCCACCTACCCACTCCTCAAACCCCGACCAAGCAGCCATTAACCTCACCCAATGGCTATCCAGCAGCGCCGACATCCTAGCACCACGGAAAAAACGTCAAATCAAACTAGGCAGCAAAAACGCCTCCTGGTTCAACGATGATCTTAAGAAATCGAAGAAACTCTGTCGCTCCCTCGAGAAGGCCTGGAAAAAAGACCCAAACACCAGCACTAGGGACGCCTTCAAAAACGCCACCCGCATACACCACCAATTCATCCGATCTGCCAAGAAAACCACATTCAAAGACCGACTAGACAACAACGCCCACAACAGCAAGGAATTATTCAACATCGTCAAAGAATTTACCAACCCCTCAGCCAACTCCAACGACATCACCCCCTCTCAAGCCCTCTGCGACTCCCTAGCTTCGTTCTTCCACAACAAAATTGCAGACATCCACAACAGCTTCGACAACCGACCCGGAGACCAACCCACCCAACCTTCTGCAGGACCTTCACCCCCCTTGAACATCCTTAATGACTGGAACCCAATCTCCACTGAGGACACCATCCACCTGATGAACTCTATCCACTCAGGATCCCCCACAGACCCATGCCCTCACCACATCTTCAACAAAGCAGACTCCATCATAGCACCACACCTCCGAGACGTCATCAACTGCTCCCTCAACTCCGCCTCCTTCCCGGATAGCTGGAAAACACGCCGAACTCAGCGCCCTTCTGAAAAAACCCACAGTTGACCCCACCGAACTCAAAAACTACCGCCCCATCTCACTCGCCGCCTTCCTCGAAACCAACAAATCCCTCGACTCCTCACAGTCCGGCTTCCGAGCCAAACACAGCACCGAAACCGCCCTCATCGCTGCAACAGATGACATTCGAACTCAACTGGACAATGGAGACACAGTTGCCCTCATCCTCCTCGACCTCTCCGCGGCCTTCGACACAGTCTGCCATAGCACCCTTCTACAGCGCCTCAGTAACATCGAAATCCAAGGAAAAGCACTGGAATGGATCACCTCGTTCCTCACCGGAAGAGCCCAGAGAGTCCGCCTCCCACCATTCAAGTCAGAGGCCACTGAAGTCATCTGCGGCGTACCCCAAGGGTCCTCACTCAGTCCCACCCTCTTCAACGTATACATGAGCCCCCTCGCGGCCATCGCTCGCCAACACAACCTCAACATCATCTCCTACGCGGATGACACTCAACTGATCCTATCACTCACCAAAGACCCTAACACCGCCAAAACCAACCTACATGAAGGAATGAAAGAAGTAGCCAAGTGGATGAAGCACAGCCGTCTGAAACTGAACTCAGACAAAACAGAAGTCCTTATCTTAGGTACCTCCCCCTCTGCATGGGACGACTCTTGGTGGCCAGAGGCCCTTGGAAAAGCACCCATCCCGACGGACCACGCACGGAACCTGGGCGTCATCCTGGACTCCTCACTCTCTATGAACAGACAAGTCAACGCCGTTTCATCATCTTGCTTCAACATTCTTCGCATGCTCAAAAAAACATTTCGCTGGATCCCCACCGACACCAGAAAAACGGTCACCCATGCTCTGGTTACCAGCCGCCTGGACTACGGAAACACCCTATACGCCGGTATCACCGCAAAACTCCAGAAAAAACTCCAACGCATCCAGAACGCATCAGCTACAATCATACTAGACATCCCGCGTAAAGACCACATCTCCAGTCACCTGAAAAACCTCCACTGGCTCCCCGTCAATAAGAGGATTACTTTCCGCCTCCTAACCCACGCACACAAAGCACTCTACGAACTTGGACCCGAATGCCTCAACACACGACTTTCCTTCTACACCCCCTCCCGCCAGCTACGATCCTCCAACTAAGCCTTTGCTACCGTACCTCGCATCAATAAAACCACCATGGGAGGTAGATCCTTCTCCTACCTCGCAGCTAAAACCTGGAACTCACTCCCCACTCACCTTCGTCTCACTAAGAACCACCTAGCATTCAGAAAGCAACTTAAAACTTGGATATTCGACAAGTAACTCCCCACCCTTCTTCAAGCGCCTTGAGACCCTCCGGGTATGTAGCGCGCTATATAAATTCTTTGACTTGACTTGACTTCTTCCCTACTAACTACCAAATAGTAATGTCCAGGAAGAGCAACCCCTTGGTAAAAGGTTCTCATAAAATTTCCAAGGGTATCCCAGTCTCCATCCTCCCACGTTCCATTGTGTGGGTCTGCACCCTCCAGCCTCAGGAATGCAGGCAATACACTCAAGCAAGTTACATTTTGTCCCAAATGTTTCTATAAACTTCCCTTCCGTTACTCCGTGCCCTATAACCTGGAAGTTCAATTAACTAGTTGCCATGAATAAGTACCCAATTAGATACACGTTCTATACAGGTATTGAATACTGGTCTGCAGTTGAAAGATGAGTGCAGATTGAAGAGAGAAGAAGGGATTATTGCCCCAGGGTTCTGGAAAAACATGGCCCACATGAGAGGTCAGGAAAACAATGCCTCACCACCTTACTTCATATCCAAAACACATGTTTAATTTCACCTTCCTCCATACAGTCTCAAACATAAAAGATGTGTCATGCAAAAAATGTTATGCTGAATTCTGAAAATATAATTTCCATTTATGGTATACATTTTGCATGTCATACAGTACATTTTTCCTTTATCATTTATAGACATTTTCTTGACAAGACTCTGATAAATCGAATGCAATATAATTTAAACTGAAATTCTTTGAAATATGCTTCCATCTTATGCACCCACAGTTGCCACGTGTACCTATTTAATTGACTTTACTATATTTACAAATATTTCCAAGGGCCATATTATACAAAGTGCCCTGGGGGAGCAACGTGTGTTTGCGCCAGGGCACTTTTGTATTACAGAAATGTGCCCCAGATTGCTTTGAACAGAGTCCAGGAAGTGGTAAGGAGACAGACTAGTGCTGTCTCTTCCCAAGACAAAAAGTTATTTAAAAAACGATTTTCACTTTCTGTGTTTACTGTCTATGCCTGTGGTTGTTACAGTTAAAAAATTGTAGTTTTAGCCTGCCTGTAATTGCATATTTTATCACCTGTGTTGTGTTTTAAATGTGTGGTTTTCCCTGCCCATGATTACCTTCATTTAGTGTGTTGAATTGTGGGATTTGCAGTCCAATTTCTGTAGTTTGTCCCTCTCATTCCTTGGTGACAATCTGTTTTCCCTCCAAATTTCTCCTTTGCTCTGTGCTTAGGCCTGTGTGCTGAAACAGTGCACCCCCAGCCACCATTTTGTGTTTACAAGCCAGTGAGGCCAGCCCCCCTGCCCCCCCCCCCCCCCCCCCTAGCAACAGGGATTTTCTACATCAGAGGGTGCTTCTGTGAGCTGTTGAAACTGTATTTACTGGGGCCTGTGCACTTCGTTTTTTGGCCAGCAGGGGGAGTAAAGCTTTATTCAAACAGTATTGTTAGATTTCGAGTTAGTGAAGCCTTTACCTGCAGAAGTCCAAAGTGTGGATTGAGCCTGTCTGTCTCCTAGGAGATTCTGAACAGGAGCAAGCAGCTGCCCAGACCCCACCCCCAGGCCAGCAGACCATTGGCTATTCAGCTACCAGGCAAGCCTGAGCCCTCCTCTCACACCTGCCTAGGCCCCTGAAGGCCTTGCTGGGTGAACCCCAAATCAGTCTCCTCCATCTTGTGAGTTGCAGCCCACATGTGCCCCAGATTGCTTTGAACAGAGTCCAGGAAGTGGTAAGGAGACAGACTAGTGCTGTCTCTTCCCAAGACAAAAAGTTATTTAAAAAACGATTTTCACTTTCTGTGTTTACTGTCTATGCCTGTGGTTGTTACAGTTAAAAATTGTAGTTTTAGCCTGCCTGTAATTGCATATTTTATCTCCTGTGTTGTGTTTTAAATGTGTGGTTTTCCCTGCCCATGATTGCCTTCATTTAGTGTGTTGAATTGTGGGATTTGCAGTCCAACTTCTGCAGTGTGTCCCTCTCATTCCTTGGTGACAAATCTGTTTTCCCTCCAAATTTCTCCTTTGCTCTGTGCTTAGGCCTGTGTGCTGAAACAGTGCAGCCCCAGCCACCATTTTGTGTTCACAAGCCAGTGAGGCCAGCCCCCCTGCCCCCCCCCCCCCCTAGCAACAGGGATTTTCTACATCAGAGGGTGCTTCTGTGAGCTGTTGAAACTGTATTTACTGGGGCCTGTGCGCTTTGTTTTTTGGCCAGCAGGGGGAGTAAAGCTTTATTCAAACAGTATTGTTAGATTTCGAGTTAGTGAAGTCTTTACCTGCTGAAGTCCAAAGTTGTGGATTGAGCCTGTCTGTCTCCTAGGAGATTCTGAACAGGAGCAAGCAGCTGCCCAGACCCCGCCCCCAGGCCAGCAGACCATTGGCTATTCAGCTACCAGGCAAGCCTGAGCCCTCCTCTCACATCTGCCCAGGCCCCTGAAGGCCTTGCTGGGTGAACCCCAAATCAGTCTCCTCCATCTTGTGAGTTGCAGCCCACATGTGCCCCAGATTGCTTTGAACAGAGTCCAGGAAGTGGTAAGGAGACAGACTAGTGCTGTCTCTTCCCAAGACAAAAAGTTATTTAAAAAACGATTTTCACTTTCTGTGTTTACTGTCTATGCCTGTGGTTGTTACAGTTAAAAATTGTAGTTTTAGCCTGCCTGTAATTGCATATTTTATCTCCTGTGTTGTGTTTTAAATGTGTGGTTTTCCCTGCCCATGATTGCCTTCATTTAGTGTGTTGAATTGTGGGATTTGCAGTCCAACTTCTGCAGTGTGTCCCTCTCATTCCTTGGTGACAAATCTGTTTTCCCTCCAAATTTCTCCTTTGCTCTGTGCTTAGGCCTGTGTGCTGAAACAGTGCAGCCCCAGCCACCATTTTGTGTTCACAAGCCAGTGAGGCCAGCCCCCCTGCCTCCCCCCACCCCCCAGCAACAGGGATTTTCTACATCAGAGGGTGCTTCTGTGAGCTGTTGAAACTGTATTTACTGGGGCCTGTGCGCTTTGTTTTTTGGCCAGCAGGGGGAGTAAAGCTTTATTCAAACAGTATTGTTAGATTTCGAGTTAGTGAAGTCTTTACCTGCTGAAGTCCAAAGTTGTGGATTGAGCTTGTCTGTCTCCTAGGAGATTCTGAACAGGAGCAAGCAGCTTCCAACTCCCTGGCCAGCAAACCTTGTCTGAGGTTGCTGGGACCTTATATGGTGTGCTGATGGTTGGCACATGTGTGCACTGATTGGTGGTTGTATCTGGTGTTTCTATTGGGTTAGGGTTAATGTCCTCATTGGCTGGGTATTTGAGGGTTCTGATTGGTTTCTGGGTCTGTGATTCAATCATTGCAGGGTTGGGACTAGGGCTAGGGCTCGGATTTCTATAGGAAGTAGGGACTAGGGCTTCCAATGTTATTGGTTGTTGGGAGTAGGGTGGGACTAGGGCTACGGTTAGACCTTTAATTGGAAGTAGCGATTCAGTGCTTCTGGTGTGATTGGTTGTTGGACCAGTTGTGAGTCTAAGAGTAGGGTTAGGCTTTCTATTGGAAGTAGGGACTAGGGCTACCTGACCATTTGCTGCTTGGACTTGGGTTGGGACTAGTGGTAGGACTAAGGCCTTTATTGGATGTCGAGATCAGGGTTTTTGAACTGATTGGGTGCTTGGACTAGGGTTAAGATTGGCTGCAAGGTCCTGGTCTCCTATTGGTTCAAGATGTTAGGGCTAGTGTTGTGATTGGATAGTGTTAGGGCTAGGGTTCCCATTGGCTGAAGGGTCACCTGATTACTAGGGCTACAAAAAGGGCCAGGCTTAGGGCGTCTCAGCCCGGCCGTCGAGGCTAAGGGTGGAGAGGACAAGGGTAGTTGCCTGTTTGGGCCTGTTCGGGACTAGGGCCTGAAATGCTGCCCTTTTTCTCTTTAAAAAAATTCAACTATACTAATATACTGCCCAAATAACTGAATAACATATCTACTACTCAAATTACTTCATATTTATACTATACTAATTTTCAACACTAATCCTTTATGGGTTCCGGAGTGGCCTGCTACTCGCCAAAAAAGCGCTTCAACACCCATCAGGGGTAACAAGTGCTATATGAATGCAAATCTTCCTTCCCTTTTTATCCCTCCTCTATCCTTCTCACGCCAAGTAACAGACTAATATCCACCACTGAAATTACCTCATATTTCACCACATTAATTCACCACTAATCCTTTATAGGCTCCCTGAATAGCATGCGTCAACAAGCGAGCGATCAATAAATACTAACCTTTGTCCTACTCTATCCTTCTGCTATCATTCCAAATCTAAATACCTGACTAACCTATCCACCACTTAAAATGTACTTGCATGTTTCACTATACTAATTCAAAACTAATCCTCTGTAGGTCCCGGAGTAGCGTGCTACCCGCCGAAAAAGCGCTTCGACGCCTCGTCAGGGGTAGTAAGCGCTATATAAATGCAATTACAATACAATACAATACATATAGCACCAGCGCTATCATCAGAGGGTGTTCTTTCATTTGTAATTTTGCGGCCAACCCCAAAGGGGAGGAAGGGTCGAACCGTGTGCTATTTTGTGAAACATGGTTGGCGCAAACAGGGGTGCCCATGAAACTATAAGCTCAATACCTTGTGGCAAATGTAAAAAAAACAATTGATGGACGGAATGTAGAACAATGTCATACATTCACCCTAGTACAGAGATCTGGGCCTAAATCCATTGTTTTTTTGCTCCCCATGCTATTCCAGTTTGAACCCAACCATAAGCACACCAGTCTTTACCCTGCGCCCAATGGGAACAGTCCAGCCAAACTTGAAAGGTCAGGTCCTCCCTAGACTGGAAACAAGCATTCTTGGACCAGTTTCAGGGTTTCACCGCTCATCAGCCAGTATAGATTGACTCCCGTGGCATGGAGAGCACAGGAACCACGTCTGGACATACCCGTCCCGCTCGAGGTGACAAATGCAAAAATAACAATTGATGGACAGAGTGCAGAACAATGTCATACATTCACCCCAGTACAGAGATCTGGGCCTTGTGGAGCACCCCCATCGAGTGCCTGTGCGGCGACTGCCACCATGAGCTGCTCCCAGACCAGTGGTGGCCAGTCCTAAGAACTACACGGATAAAAAGGACATTCAGGAGCAGTAGGACCACTGAGCCAATACTCTATGACAATGTGTGTATATTCCTATTCACAGATTACACTCTGGCCATCCAGTGACGCAGGGCCTCCTTCCTGGGAGTAAAGAAAAGCTTGAGGCAGGCAGGACTGACTTACTTGCTACTCTCCCCAGAAAAATTAAAGATAATGGTGAACGACACCAGCTATTTCTTCAGTGAGACAGCCGATGCCTGCGACTGGCTGAGCAGATTCTTATATTACTGATTATCACTAAACCGCAATGGGTCAGTGACCCACCTTGATGGCGAACTGATTTTCGGACTTACTGTATCTGGTGACAGTATGCCAACTGCCCCCCAGACCCTCTCCTTAGGCGTAGTATTGCATTAAAATATGCCACTGGGATAATCCCACCTGTGGGTCCGTTTGTTGATTGTATGGACACTTGGAGTTTTCTTGTCCTCCCTGGTTTGGGAGTTAGTGGTTCTAGTTTAGTTGTTTGAAAGGTCACATCATATGCATTTGCCCAGCCCTGAGTATTGCATGTCTCACATGCTACCACCCACCAGAATTATGAGGGGCCCCTCCCTCCACTGGTGGGTGTCTCCCCTCTCTTGCCTACACATTGTGTTATGGCCGGCTGCATATCTTAACATGGAATGTCCAAGGTATGGGGACAGCAAACAAGTGTCACACAGTACACAAATATTTTGGAAGGCGTGAAGCCAAGATAGCCTTTCTCCAAGAAACCCATAATGCAGGAGGGGAAGGCGCACGTGTTCCGGAACGTTGGTGTGGTCAATATTACAGCACTACATATTCAGGCTTTATATGGGTTAGACCTGCATTTCCCTTTCGATGCATGGCCATGGAAATAGACCCTTAAGTGCGAAATTTCTGGTGGAGTGACAGTTAGATGGCAGGCCCCTTTTATTAGCCCGTATGTATGCGCCGAATGTAGCACAGCGAGTCTTCTTGGCCCATCTCACTGTCATCCTTACCAGATTAGCGCATATACCTTTCATTATTAAAGGGGATTTTAACTGTGTCTTAATCCCGCATTAGATCGCTCCCAACAAGACAAAGTGTAATTCTTTAGTTATGACTGCGCACCAAATGTTGGGCTGGAAAATTGGTAGTTGAGGCGCACCCCCTGGGGCGGCATTCCGTAGCTCCTCGTAGCTTCTGAGACTCCTTTGCATAGCATGTTAATTTTCATACACTATGTACATTAGAGGTCAGAATGACGTCCAGTTTTAAACACCTTGGACATGAGGGATTAAAAGCTTTTGGGTAAAAATAATGCCCTATGTGAATATCTAAATGGTTCACCGCGCAATGGGCATTAGGCCTCATGAAATTATGAGCGAGTGCAGTGGGCAGATGCCAGAGGACATGTCAGCATGAATCAGGAGTTGCCATTTCTTCAGACCACAAGATTGATAAATGTTTAATTTGCATTTATAGTATTTATTATGAGATGTCATTCAAAATGGTAGGGCATTTATTTTCTAATCGAAACGCAATGGGCAACTTGCATTCTTTTCACTGTGTCATGGCTTTGATCACTCTTGTGTGGAAATGGTGCCCATGCTTGCAGACCCTCTCTAATGTATTATGAGCACCGTGTCTTCTCTCTCTGTGAATTAGGAATCATTGAAAGGAATAAGTGACAAGCTTAGTGTCTGCTTCCTGACCTGTGAGCAAGAAGACTGATGTCTCCCAAACATGTTGGGATATTTGTGTATATCCTGAATAAACTATTGAACAGCAGAGGAGCCTTGTGGATTATTGTTGAGGGATGCATCACTAAGGAGTGGTTTAATATAGGTATAAAGATATGTATACATATATATAAATTGTGGTATAAAGGTAGTGAATATACATATTTATTTTATTGAAGTTATATATTGAGTTATATTTTCTTGGGTTTGTTTATATTTATTTGGTAATGTAATGTGAATATTCTATTGTTAAAATATTGTATAGGTTGTTTATTGTTTGGTTTAAAGTTTTCTTTAATATATAATGTCATTATTTTTATGATGAATCATTACAAATTTACTTGCTGTTGTCATTGTGTGATGCGATATTTTCGTCAATTTATGTTTGTTTATAGGGAACGATATTTTTGTAACTGATATTTTTGTATTCAATATTAGTAAATACTATATTGTTAACAGCAATACTTTTGTTCTTCATGATTGTTGTTTTGTTAGATAAGTATAGAAAGGCTATATTTTTGTTCACCTGATTTATTTTTGAATATTTTTGTGTATCGATATTTGTGTCTCGATATTCCATCATTAAACCCTCTAACCCAGTAGCAGTCCGTGTCTCATTCATTAAAATTGTCTTCACTGAATTTAGCACACTCCTTACAGCTTCATACAAAGAGACCTTCAGACTGACTTGTGCTGCGCCCATAATGCTGCAGAGGAAAGGGACTTCCTACATCTCACTTGGTCTTGCCCTCCCAAAATGAATATTGGGAAAAAGTTACCACTGCTATTGTCACTATGACTGAGAAAAAAGTAGCACCTGGGTCCCAACCAGTGCTTAATTTGTGTCAGTGGTTTCCAGTGCTCAGCATCAGCACCTATTTTACAGGCCCATGTCTACTGAATTTTCCGCCCCTGGGCATTGGGCCCAGTAATATTAAAAATAAATGTGTCTGTTCTTTTGATATCTGCCTGGTATGGCTGACCTACCCAGATCCAGAAATGATGACTACTTCAGAATATTAATGTCAGCAGTGCATACCTGCCTTTCACCAAGGAGCATCATCATTTTCTAATTCCATTGGTAAATTCTTATGGAGGGCAGCTGATGGCAGTGCTGGGAGGGCGCAGGCTGGCAAAGTTCTGTACAAGCTTTAGAATGTTCTGGCGCAATTTAAAAGTGCATAGTACACTGTTTGTATCAGTTTGCACTGAACTGAAACCAGTTGAAGCGGTCTATAATACTGCCTTCACATGCTTATGGCCTGGGCCCACCAAAAACTGCAGTCACTGTCAAATCTCAGTGCGCATGTACTGCTCTGCACTGACACTCAGCGGCGTGAGCATGGCAGTGGCAGCATTACAGAGAGCAATCACAGTAGGCCAAGCAGAACTGTCAGGCACTGGCACCTGCCTGCCTGGCCTCCACTGATTAGAGCATGACGGTGACCTGCTGTGACCAGCCATCCCCATATCATCCCTCCTCACTGAGCCGGTAAGTGGTGGTGGATAGGTCATTGGGGGGATGGTGTGTGTGTATGTTTAAATCACCGACACTCTGGGGCGGTGCATGTGTGTGTGTATCCTCACCCTAGCCTGACATTAGCAAAGTGCATTAACTCTTGGTAGTGTCTGGAAGGTACTTTTTCCTGTTCTTTTTGTATTTATTATCTTTAAAAACTCTTTTATTATGCATGTTTGCAATGTTACTACCCCTTTATAACTTTATATCAAATTTGGCCCATCTTTGTAGCTTATAGAGCCACAAAAAAAATAGAATATGTGAGTGCTTTGAAGCCTCCCAGGCATGAGCTAGAGTGCGTACTAAAGAAACTGGCTCTCGTCCAGCACGGGCGCTGAAGAGAGGCTTTACCGCATGTCCATCAAAGCAACATTTTGTCATGCAACTGGCAAGCCCAAAGTGCTGCCAACCAGTCTCAGTGGATCACGCCTGCAAAGGATGTGTCTTCAAGTCATAAGGGAACTGTAATAAGGTCATCCAGGTGCAGCACAGTAATTCTCCCAACCAACCTCCCCCTTCTGGCCAAATCATGGGAAAATGTATGCTGGCTCATTTCAAAACCCACTTTGAAAAATACAACCTGCACAACACCTTCCAATCAGGGTTCAGGAAAGGCTGCAGCACAGAGACTGCAATACTGAGCATTGTAGATGACCTACAACGATCTCTGGACGAAGGCCAGGCCTGCCTCTAAGTCCAAGTCCTCCTGCACCTCTCAGCGGCCGTTGCCACTGTCAACCATGACATCCTCCTTAACATCCTTGCACTACATGAAGGTATCAATGACATTGTCCTTCAGTGGTTTGCCTCCTTCCTGAATGAATGCTCCTAGTTAATCAACTCCATCTCAAAAGTAACACCAGAATTAGAAGGAGGTCCGCAAGGGTCTCCTACCTTATTCAAACACTATATGAAACCCCTTGCAATGATTCTGAAACAAGACAGAATTGCCTATTCTATGACACTGAAATCTACATAAAAATGTTATCAACTAAAAACATTTAAACAGCAGTCTCTCCATGGTTCAATCCTGGCTGTCCAACAACCATCGTAAGCTTAATCCTTGAAAAACCTTCCCTGTTGATATCTGGCTTGACGGCCTCACTGCGTTAAACTGCAAATTATCCATCTCCAACTCTGTAAAATCTCTGAGGATTACACTTGACAAAAACCTGACTATGAAGGAGTATATTAATGCCTCATATAAACGTGCCTTCTGCCCGTTAAAACGCGTAAAAAAAAAAACATTCATCCCCATCAAAGACCCAAAGACAGTGTTACAAGTCTTCGTCCTCTCCAGACTGCACTATGGTAATGCAATGATTACGGGCGCCTCAAATACACACTTAGCTCCTTTGAAATCTACACTCCTGTTGGGAAAGAGCCACTTCGACCACATTACTTCCACTCTTAGTACCTCAACAGGCTACCAATCTAGTCAAGATGTATATTCAAAAGTGCTTGATTCACACTCAAAGCTCTGTACATGAAAAAAACAGTTTACCTTGCAAACAATTCATCAAAACCAGCCACAAGAGACCTATTTGAAGCTCCAAGAGTCTACTCCTGATTCCGCCATGATTCAAGAAAGAAAAACAGTACACCTGCTCCTTCTCTGGGAACGCTCTCAGAATCTGGAACTCGTTGCCTCAAGATTTACGTGACAATCACTCATTCCCTCACTTTAAGAAGAAACTTAAACTTCTTCTTATTAATAAATATCTAAACCCTTCCCACTAAATGACCAGATTGGCCTAATGCTCCTACCCCACAACATCCTTCGAAATGTCAGTACCATTGCCCTTGTTCTCACCATCTTCGCAACACCCAACCGTAACTACTTCAGAACTATATAATTTGCATATGCTACTGTCTAGTATATACTTTTTTTATACAGTTACTAGGTACTTCTACTTACTCTTTTTATGTACTTTGTGTATTTGCTGCTATATCATTCACATATCCTGCTGTCTATCGTATGCTACCTTTTATACGGTTACTATGCACTTTCATTTGCCCTTTATGTAAATTGTGTAATTGCTGCTGTGCTAACTCTGTAAAGCGTTCTGATGCCTTCGGTTCTAGTTCCTGCCATACAAAACTCTAAAGATAAATAATACATTCTAAAGTTGGACTCAGAGTATTCACCATCCATTTTAGCGCTATACCATCAAAAGTCCCTGCTGTGAATGAAGTGCCATGAAGCCACCTGAGCAGGAAGTGTTTAGAGCATCTGGTTCTGGCCAGGGTAAAGGACGAACTCTAGGGAGTTGGCAATTGAGTGAGGCTGTGCTGTGTGTTCAACAATAAATGAGTGTGTGCACAGTATCAAACTGTTTAGTAAAGTGAAAAGTCAAACACATATCTAGCTCAGCCAGGGCATATAAATGTTGTTCCATTGGGATATTTATTAAAAACGTTTAGCCCCAAAACCCAGGAGACTCAATGAAATACAACCGCACAACCACTACCAACACACAGCTAAGCTGCCACATGTGGATAGGTTTCAGGTTCTATCCATCTTGGAAGATAGCAATTGACAACTGATTGGGAAGTGTGACCTGGACACAGTTCAGATTAGCGGGGGCTTTGTACGACAATCTTGGACTCCCCCTAGAGTCCCCCTTGTCTCAAGTCCCCGAGCAAGTATTAATAATATAGGGCTACCCCAAGAAGTGCTGAATCTTTCACTCACAGTCGACCTGTTCAGAGGCTCTCAAGCGTCATGATACACTTTTGGGCCCCAGCTCACCCATGTTTAGTTTGGGTACTCAGTTTGAAGGTTTTAAACGCCCAGATACCATCTACACTAACAGGGTCAGCTTGAATACTCATGACTTATCTGCCCACTCCCAAATTTACAATATTGGCATACCTTGGTTATTGTGTACTGGTAATGATTCTCCAGTTCTAGAAGTCTCAAACAGCACACAAACTGAATCCGAAGGCACTTTGTCTCCTCCCCAAGTGATCCATTAAAAATCATGATTTACCACTGATCTTTGTGGTTTCTTGTAATGTGGCTGGCCTCAAAGCCAGGATGATGCAGCCACCATGGGGTGAATTTGTCGACAAGCATGACATATGCCACTTCCAGAAACTTGGTCAATAGAATCTCTACATAAAGTGGGGTACTTGTGAAGGAAGGTAGGATCCTTCTGCATGTGTACCCCCACGTTTGCCTGGTGCTAAGCTGGTTTACGACTAGTCTGACTGGGATCCTGCTAATCAGGACCCCAGTCTACCTGCTTTCTCCCTAAACAGTTATGTTATGTACTTAGGTATACTCCAGATTGGATAATGGTGTACCCTTGTCAGTCCCTAGTATATGGTACCAATGTACCCCAGAGGCCTCCCATTAAGCATGTATAATGCCCCCCCCCCCCCATTAAAGGCCATGCAAAAAGGAACTACAGGTCTGCCAATGCAGCCTGTGTAAGTCGGTGCATGCACCACTTACTTCAGACATAGGTTTTCTATATCTAAGGTTCACTGCAATTAAAACATATCAGTCACCCCTATAGCAGGCCTTTGCAATCCTAAAGGCAGGGTGCTTGTTTCTAAGTGAGAGGGTGCCACTGCATGACCAGGACACCCCTGCAGCCTACAGAGTCCATTCTCCCGGGTTGTCAGTGAAGCAGCCATATACAATATATAGAGGGGCATTACGTGACTGCGTGATGACCAACTCTAAAATGGCTGAAACTAACCCTATTATGTTAAGTATCAGACATGTTGGAATCATACCCCCACACTGGTAACTGGAGTGGGAGGTATGATTCCACCACTCAGAAGCGAGCTTCGTGGGGGCCCTGGTGTTCCCGGTACTCGCCTTTTAGTCCTGGACAGCACAAAATGGTTGCTGTCGACCAGAGACACATTTCTGCCCTCCTGCTGCTGAGCCAAGCTCGAGCAGAGGAAGGCAGAATAATAGGCATCCTGTACAGGGAGGTGTGACCACCTCCCGGACATGATTTCGGGGATTAGGGGTGGCTGGGTGCGCTTGCCAGTGACTGAAAGTCTGCATGAGGGGCACACTTGGTGTCCCTGTTCATTGCCCAGTTCAAACCAGTCCTGGAAGCTGTTGGCTCCAATCTGGCACAAAACTAGACAAAGGACATGGGAGTAACCTCCACACTGTCCCGACCATCCCCTGAGAAGGTCCACGGAATCTTTCCAACCTTCTTCCATGGGTACATATGGGCTTACCTGGCTGTAGGCCCTTTGATTCGATGTGGACAAGATGCTGAACGAAAATCCACAGAACTTTGACCATCTGGACACTGTGGACTTCGCTGGACTTCGTTTGGGACGACTTTGTCTCTCACTCAGTCTGCTGCATCGTCTGTGCCCGTGCACCATACAGGACACATGCAGGACCTGTGGAGCATCACGGACAACCACACAATATCTACCTCGGAGTGAAGGAGTCCCTCCCCTGCATTCACAGGCACCTCATCACTGTTGACCAGTCTGCTGATCCCAAGCTCCTACGTTCTTTGAAGGGTCCAGCAACACAGGAGGTGAGTTTCTATGTCCCTCCAGGCCCAAGCTGCCCTCTTACCAATTTTGAGGCTAGTATCTCTCATGGGGGCTGCAATACCAGAACCTCTGTGCACTGTCTTCATTTGCAAGTACATTGGGCTCTGAGTAGCCCCAACCTCTGGCACCATTTCCTACCAAGAGCTTTGACCTCCTCACACCGAAAGCTCTGTGGGCTGTTGTTTGGTGAAACGCTTGAGGTCCTCTCGCGACTCCTGTGCCTCCGGCCTTTGGGTCCACTTTTCTCTTCTTGGGGTCCCCTGGGTTCTCCAGGCCTGCCAGGACTCCTCTAGCTGTGGTGAGTCTCCTGGATCTTGCTGGTCTGAGCCGTACCCATTCTTGGCTTTCTGCGTGGGTTGCAGTTGCCAAGGCTTGTTGGTGCTCCTACCAGACTCCGACCCCTCAGCACTCTACATCTTTGATGGGACAGCTCATATCCAGCTCCTGGTTGTCCTTGACGTCTCCTGGTCCCTGTAGCTACAGAGTCAAGGACTCCATCCACTCACCTGAAGCACCCGGTGAGCATTCATCTACCAAGCCCCTGGTCACTCACAAGTGACCCAGACTCTGTCCTCTCTGCTTTCAGGTACTTCTCAACAAGAATCCACCTTTGGATTCCAACTGACACTTGTCTTCCTTCCAGCAGCAGCTCTTCTTCAGAGTCCTCCATTGGGTTTGACTGCGGTTTCCGACACCACTTCAGACCTATGCACCCGGCCTCCCTGGGATAGGTAACTTGGGTATCTCAGTATCCACAGGTGGGGTGGCTCGACAACCTTCTGTCTTCCACTGGGTTTATTTGAAGTCCAGTGGGAAGGGTCCTTAAACTCTAAAGCTTCCACCGCGACTTTCCCGTACAATTGTGCAGAGTCCCCACACTGCGCCCGTCCTCAGTGGGGTCCCTATGTACTCACCTTGGGTGGTTCCTTGGGGCCCCAGTGATTCTAGGTTCTCTCAACACTGTCTTGACTTGAGTTGTGGTTCTGATACCACTCACTTACTATATGGTTTGGTCCCCCACGGGGGCCCACTGTGAATTAGTGCTATTAACTGTCATTTCTGTGCTTAAGTAGTGTGTGCTTTGTGATTATCTGTCTTGATCAAAAAGAGTCTTTGCCACATTTGCTGTTTGCATGCCCAGCTTATATCCAGTCACACTCTGCACTGCTGTCTCCCGTTTGCAGACAATTGGACACATCTCACCACTGCTTTGCTTCGAGGCTGTTTAAATCGGACCCTTCGGATACTGTATACCTGTGCAGTCGCAAACATTTTAGGGCGGATGTGGGCGAAGAGCAGAACTGTCATAAAAGGATTATGTCTTTTATATTGATTTTAGGACAGTGATGCACTGGTAGTGGTGTTATCAATTTTTGAATGTTATGTTATTTTTAACAGTTTGTGGGTTCCAATGTTGATTGATACTTGGCATTGTGACAACTTCCACTTTAACAATGTAATAATGTGTCACACTTTTCTTTTACCTATATATTTCTTTTTATGGCTTTGCTGAAATAGAGTTATATATGACGTGAAAATTCAGGATTAAAACTGAGGTGATCTCCAACAAAGAAGGTAGTGTTAACCTTATTACTGACAGAAATGATGTCATACCGTGGATTATTTGAAATTTTGTAGTGAGTGTTGATCCCTTTGTATTCCCTGTTTGATGAAAAAATCAGACCAAAGGGATCTGGCATTACATCGTAGCGCCGACTTTGCAACTGGGAATCAGCTGTGAGTCTCGGCGTCAGGGCTCACCATCCTGTGATTCTCGGCAAATCTCTTCCCTGTGCAACCCCCCCCCCCCCCCCCCCCCCCTCAAAAAAAAAATCATTGCATAATACAGCTAGTGCTCATATGAAGGACGTGTGTGCCTTCGGGTGGAGTTTACCCTATATAAATATACCAGAATAAACATTTTAAAAATACGACGTTGGAAGCTGTTTACAACTGTGCACTATCAGTAATGGATGACTGGGTGTAACATAAGAGCAAATAATGACTGGTTGTAACATAAGAGTAAATAAAATACATTGGAATACCCTTAGGTACCAGATGTTTCTCATGTCTGAGCATCATCTCAAGTCTCGTGTTTTATGCCTTTTGTCTTTGGCATTCTGAAGTTTTCAGGATAATGATTTGCATAGAAACGTACATAATGTTTCTATGGAGGTAGGTTTGTTTTTGCTCAAATATAAAGGTTCTAAACTACAATATGGGCAGTTTTACCAACAGTACTTCTTGGTTGATGGGAGATGGGCCGTGCAGCACCTGGATATCTTTAGTGAGTCTACTGCTCGCCGAAGGTGACTAGGTATAATACTGAGGAAAGAACTACTCAAGGACTTGGTGAATCTATTTTCTCAAATGCCTGGTGAGCACAAATGAAAGCTGTAATAATGTATATTGTAGGTGGTCCCAATTGCACATTGCAACTCAGAAAAGAAAAAACAATTAAACATAGTGAAAGCTGTTTAATATTTAACAGTTTGAAGACTCACTCTTTTGATATCTTAGGATGAAAAAGCGAAGGGCAGGGAAAGCGCGGTGCATGCCCCTGTGTGAGAGTCAGGCCCTGACTGAGTTCCAGTCTGTCCCAAGCAATGCCTGCTTTCTCAGCCTTCCACTCTCTAGTTCTTTGCTCCCCAGCAGTGGTTGCTCTTACTCTTTATACTCCCTTTCGGCCAGGACATTCTTTCCTCAGCAGTCATTGCTCCTACAAATCTCCTGCTCTAATGCGTTTCCTCCCTTGGCCCCCTCTACGCGCAACAGTGCATGCTCTCTCATTGTCTCTCCCCCTGCCTGCTCTGTTCTCAGTATTTCCTTATCTTATTCCCTCACTCTCTTTGTCCACTCTCCTCTCAACAGTGCCTTCTTTCTATCCTGTCCCTTCTCTTGGGCCCTACTTTCTCTGAAGTTTTGCTCTGCGTTGTAAAAGAGGGTGCTCCACTTTTCCTGGTGAGACTGACCACAGCCACATCCCAGACCTTGGTGTCATGTATCTACAAAATGAATGTTATAAGGCTGTTGTGGGAAATTGGGTTGTTGTTGAGGGGAAGGGAGGTGAGCCCTTCTGAAGCAACAGTCACAATACCGGTCAGAGAAAACCTTAAAAGTTACTAAATTAATCTTCTTTAACCTTCTAGTAGCTTGGCAAAAAAACAGTCAGGCTTAACTTAGAGGCAATGTGTAAAGTATGTATGTGGTACAAAAGGGGGTGGTGATGGACGGAGCATCTGAATCAATCAAACACTCACACCCAGTCAAAAGATCTGGGTTTAATCCATACAAAAGGGGGTGGTGATGGACGGAGTATCTGAATCAATCAAACACTCACACCCAGTCAAAAGATCTGGGTTTAATCCATACAAAAGGGGGTGGTGATGGACGGAGTATCTGAATCAATCAAACACTCACACCCAGTCAAAAGATCTGGGTTTAATCCATACAAAAGGGGATGGTGATGGACGGAGTATCTGAATCAATCAAACACTCACACCCAGTCAAAAGATCTGGGTTTAACCCATTACAAAAGGGGGTGGTGATGGACGGAGCATCTGAATCAATCAAACACTCACACCCAGTTAAAATATCTGGGTTTAATCCATCACCGTTCTTTAGCCCACTCTGCCACCCCAGTTTAGACATGACTATATGCAAATCAGTCTGACCCTGTGCCTCATGGGAACAGTCCAGCCCGAACTGCCAACCCATGTCTTCAGCCTGGCTTGCTTGAATCTGGGTGTGAGTGTTTGATTGATTCAGATGCTCCGTCCATCACCACCCCCTTTTGTACTGCTTTTGGCTGCCATAAGTGTGGCAGGGTGTGCTCAGACGTGAGTCCCTTGCTCACTTTGCCACTGGATTCAAGCAAGCCGGGCTGAAGACGGCTGGAATGCCAGAAACCGGTCCTCGGAAGCCTGAATCCGGTCCAGGGAAGGCATGGCTTGGCAGTTTGGGCTGGACAGTTCCCATGAGGCACAGGGTCAGACTGATTTGCATATGCCCATGTCTGAACTGGGGTGGCAGAGTGGGCTAAAGAACGGTGATGGATTAAACCCAGATCTTTTGACTGGGTGTGTTTGATTGAGTCAGATGCTCCGTCCATCACCACCCCCTTTTGTACCGCTTTTGGCCACCATAAGTGTGGCAGGGTATGCTCAGACGTGAGTCCCTTGCTCACTTTGCCACTAGATTCAAGCAAGCCGGGCTGAAGACGGCTGGAATGCCAGAAACCGGTCCTCCGAAGCTTGTTTCCGGTCCAGGGAAGACATGGCTTGGCAGTTCGGGCTGGACTGTTCCCATGAGGCACAGGGTCAGACTGATTTGCATATAGCCATGTCTGAACTGGGGTGGCAGAGTGGGCTAAAGAACGGTGATGGATTGAACCCAGATCTGTTGACTGAGTGTGAGTGTTTGATTGATTCAGATGCTCCGTCCATCACCACCCCCTTTTGTACCGCGAAAGTATTTATGCAGCATATAAACAGTAATAAAGTGAAACACAAGACAAGAAAAATACATTTTAATAAATGTAATTACACCAAAACAAATCCAATCAGCACAAATGAAGTTATGATGTTTAAAGGTTTTCAGTACAATCTAGAGCCTAAAAGATCAAAGTGCCAAGCATGGGTATTTGGTTGCGCAAGACCGGTATAAAGTCAAAAGCTAGGGTTTACTGCAATGGAGCACATTTCAGATACACAAGGTGGATTGGATCTGGTCTTGGCTTACCTTTGGACTGAGAAGAAAGTTTGCAGAAAAGAAGAAGGAAAAGGTGAGGTTCAATGGGGCAAGGCAGCAGGCTGTGCCCAAAGAGGATTCGTCATCGCTGGGGAGCGCTGGACAAAGTCTTGGTGAAGCAAATGACAACGGCAGGAAAAGCTCTGAGCAGGAAAAGCTGAATTTCCAGGCTGAGGAGTTTGGCATTGTTGATGGAGAGCTGATTGACATTGAGCCAGGTGAAGACTATTTCCTTTCAGCTTAGACAACTTTTTGGGAGCTAAAAAACCTCCTGCAGGACAAAGCTACAAGATGTAGGCAAAGAGGGCTCCACGAGGCCAGATGCCATCACTGAGAAATCCAGGTGACCAGGATTTGCTGCTGAGGTGAAGAAATTAGCTGGAGCTACTGCATAGTCAAACCAACTAGCAATGCACCTTGGTTGGCTCGATTGGCAGTTCGGTTTCAGTCTTCTGCTGGTTCTTCTAGCACTTTATGGTGAAAGGTTTTTGAAGTCAAAAGATTTAAGGGTAGGTGGGAGCAGCACCTCTAACACCACTTCTAAAGGTGCAGGATGGGGGAGGGGGCAGCATTTAGAGGCTGTAAGGACTAACTCTAGCAGAGTGACCAGGTGAGGGTTCACGGTCTCTAGAGCTCGTTATGCTCCCGTAGCTCACACAGGAGGCCCTAATAAACCATAGAGTCGCATCTAGCTGTCCTGCTTTCAAGGAGATGGTGCAGTTCTCTTCTAGCAGAGAGGTTGGGCTCTAGAAGCAGGGCCATCTCATGGGAAGCAAGGCGTGTCTCAACCAGCAGTGCAGAATTTTGGTAGCAACATGGCAGTCCTCTGGGGATCACGGCATGCCTCAAGCAGCAGGGCAGTAATCTGACGGTCCATGAAATCCTTCTAAAGTCTTCCACAGGTTCAGAAACATACCGAAAAGATGATCCGAGGTTCCAATAGTTACACCTGGTGACTGCCTAGGAAGTGGAGGCATTTCTTATGCTACCCCCACATCTGGTTCTAAGGCTCTAAGAAGTCTGGGGTGAAAAAGACTAGTGCCAGGTTTGATTGGGTGTGTATGCTAAAGGCAGCCCTTTTGAATCGTAGGTGTGGCAAGAAACAGCTCCATCCACAGCTATCCCGGCAGCATGGCACAACCTGCCAACACCTAATCCCCTTGTGTCTCACTTGGTGTAATATACGAAGCCAAACAGCTAAATTACTCACAGTCTTGTGACCCAGAACACTGGCGGAAGGCACCAATGGCCAGGACAAGAAAAAGTAACCTTTCTAAAAGTGGCAGTCTCTGAATTTTAACAAAAAATCAAACTTTGCCATTAAAGAGGATTTTAAGTTACAATTCTTTTGAGTCCAAATTTGACATCCTTACCTGTTCCCCATCAAAAAGCACATTTTAAATGTACTACAGTACCACAATGTTATCAAATGGGCGAGACAGTCATAACAGTAGTGAAAAATTAATTTAAGAGTTTTTTCACGACCAGGACATGCAAACTTAAAAACATGTGCCCTACTTTGTATTTACAATGCACCATGCCCTGTGGGCTTTTTGGGGCCTAAACAAGGAGTGCCATATGTATTAAAAAAGAAGGTTTCGGCCTGGAAAAAAGTTATTTCACCAGGTCGGATTGGCAGTTTAAAACTGCCATGGCAGGTTTGAGTTGTGTTTTAAAGTGCTACTTTAGTGGGTTGCAAAATCAATGCTTCAAGCCCACTGACAGCATTTCAGGTCAGATTTCTCAAAATGTCATGCAACACAGTGGAGCAAGACACTTTGCATTGCTGCGTGACAGGTAGACGGTATGAATGCACCATATTTACCATTACATTGCGCATTCCTGTTCTTTGCTTGCGCTGGTGCACTTGTGGCTGCCTATCGCAAACGCAGATACCCTTCTACCGTGGTGCAAATGGGCCTGCGAGGAAAGCAAGATTGTTTTTGTGCAGGAGAGGACATCTTCCTGCAGAAATACAATACTGTGAGGCATGTCCCTCTTTCTACCTGTGCTGCATTCTGCAGCACACATTGATAGAGGAACAAACAAGTCGAAATATAGATATTTCTCCTTATTATGCCTCCCCAGGATTTTGACGCATTCCCAGGCCTACCACTCATGGGAAATCTGAGAAGGCAGCCAGATTCATGGGTGGGTTCACAGGAACTTCCTCGCTCCACCCCTGGAACGCATCCCTGGGACAGAGTAATGCAAGACAGCGCCTGGAGCTCTTAGCGTTACTACAGGTTTACCAAGTCGCTCTGGCTCATGTACGCTGACCTTGATTGGCCTCTTAAATCTCAGTCTAGATTTGCATCACCCTGTGTCCCGTTGCGCGGCTCTAGAATGACGCAAAACCTTTGATAAATATGACCCTTCATTTACAAGTCATTGGTACATGTAGTACCATATAGTCAGGTCTGGACTGACCTTAGATGGCACCAGGCTTTCCCCTAAATGGGCCACCAGGACGTGGGCCGTATTTGGACGCGGGGGGGGGGCGTTTTTGTTACCGGGGGCCAGTTTTGCAGCATAGCTGCAATATCGGTAACCTGTGAAAAAAGTGGCCAAACTGACCCTGATAAACATCTCCTCCGCCCCCTCTCCTCCCTGGTATGCCAGCCGAGCTAGTTGCCAAGGCCGGTTTTGGTTCCCAGTCCGGCCGTGCATATACTCGGGACATACAAAAATAAATTAAATGTACCACACAGATGTATCATGTTTTAAGGAGTAATCACAAGCATTTAAACTCTGGTTGGAAGTAGTAAAGTTGGGAGTCCTAACACCAACAAAAACTAATTAAGAAACATAAGAGATAAAAGCAAAAAAGGTTTTGGAGTGACCCCGCAAAGAGGGCCAGGTCCAACAGGTACCTTGATTAAGAGAGGACTTTAGTGAAGTCATTAGGCGGCTGACCATACTTGCTTTCTCAATATGGTCTAGCAGAGGACCATATTTAATTCTCAAAAATAATTTGGTTAGAGTATCAATGCCAACTGGATGAAATTCTGATCTTAATGTAACATAGAACAGATCAAGCTTTGAATTCACTTATAAAAACATCTTTTTTGGGGGCTGGGCCAAGATTGCACTCGCTAGGTCGTGTCTCTTTGTCTCTTCGCAGCCCGCTGTGGCGAGAAACAGACTGTGAGGACCCGGCGTTAAAGATACTGGGTGGCCCGAGAACTAGTCCACGAGTGGCTGGGGGGAGCGGCAGCGTGACTGAGAGAGGCCCTGTATAATGCCGCACCAGCTATTGAGCAACACAGACCACAGAAGGAAGAGCCGTGCTGAGTCTGGGGGCTGTGGCCTCCAGTGAGCCTGGTGCACAGGCAGCTGTGGAAGAGAAGCTGTGCCAAGAGAGTCGGTGCCGGGGTTTTGGCGGTGCAGGGTCGCTGACACCTTGGTGCAGTCCGGCAATGAGGCCAGGGCCAATGAGCACCCACAACGGGCCAGTCGCATCGATGAGGAGCACCACAGGCTGCGGGGCAGTGCCACCATTGCCTGGGGAGGAACTCTGGCCAGCATCCGGGCCGAACTGATGGCCAGAAAACCTTGAGCCAAAGGGAAGGGGTAAAACAAGGCCTACAGATGAAGAGGAATGCAGATGGTGCAGGGGACTGTGGCGGCTGAGGGGAGCGGCGGAAAGGGGTGAGGCCTTGTTGCGTGAATTCCTGGAGAAGCAGGCAACACAAGGCCAAGGAGGTGAGGGGCTGTGGTGGGCTGAAATAAGGAGCGCAGAGATGGAAGCGAAGTGAAAAACTTTGCAGCGCAACGGCGATGCCACCACCAACCCAACTCAAAAGGAAGTCCTTCCATGGACAAGTTCCACTCAAGAGCACCTTGCGGGCCTGGGATCCCCCACCATAACTAGGAGGGCAGTGACACCTTCAGGTATGCTCAACGAGTGGGGAGTGCCAAAGGGGAGAGTGAAGGCAGCAGAAGGGGGACAGACCCAGGCCTGGACTCCACCACACGATCTAGAGGACCGCCTCGTCCCCCCTCAGGCCCCCTTGATTACTGGTGATTCCCCACTGAGCCAAAACCCTGGGAAGGACATTGCTGCTCCCCTAACTCAAACTCCTCAACCCCTAGGGCAACCTATCTAACATGCAGAGTGCTATAAGCTATCAAGGAGCCTGTGGTTTGGCCAATCTTCTAACTACACGCATACCAAGATGAGGTGGACTACAGCCTGTAAGACCGGGTGTGAACCTGGTCATGGCCTCTGGTAGAGTAAAGAAGGATAGATCGGTAAAGGACATGCTTCTCAAGACAACCCAATCGCAATCTGAGAATCACCCTCCCCTGTAACCCGCAACAGAAGTGGAGGGAGCTGAGAACACGGAGACCTGGTCAGCTGCCCCTTTCTGGAATCCCTTTTTGCTTCCCTCCAAGAAGACCTCACCTCTATGAAGCGTGACTAATCAGCAGACCTCAGAGAGGGGCGCCGGGACTTAGATTCACTAGGAGAAAGAGTCAACTCCCTGTAAGATAATGAATCCAGCAGGGTTAAGGAGTTAGAGGGCCTGTAACAAGAGGTTCTTCGCCTGTAAGAACCAAACCTTGACCTCCAGGCGCACACATAGGACCTCGAAAATAGGTCCCGGTTCAACAACATACATAGCAGAGGTTTTGCATCTGGGACGGAGGATGCAACCATCCAGCCCATGGTGACAGACCTTTTCCACACGCTTCTCAGGGAGCCGAAGGACTTCCACATTAAACTCAATTGTACACATAGAGTCGGTCCTTGGAGGCATGCCCACCCCCTCCCAGCCTATATCCTAACTTGTGTACACGATTTGCAGCAATAAAGAGCAGATCTTATGTGCTGCTAGAGACGATCCCACATTTAAATATAAGGGCCAGAAACCTGCTCTATACCAACACCTGGCTGCCTCAACCGTGCTGAAATGCAAAGCTTTCAGGCCTTTTACCATGCATCTCAGATCAGCTGGCATCTCTTACTCCTGGGACCATTCATTCAGATTAGAATCCTGGGTTTCGAGGTCCAGTGGGAGGAAGTACCTCAACCAAGCAAGACAAACAGAAACCAAAGTAGCAGCCATGGATGGACTACAATTAAAGCCCCAGCAAGCGAACTGCCCCCCTGACCCAGATACCATGGCCAAGGAACGGCAAGCCATGGGACCCCTCCAGTGAATGCAGTGAATGAAGGCTGGCATAAGTTGGAGGAAATAGTGGACACTCTGCAGATACCTCCTCCTGATCCTTTTTTAGGGCGAGGCCTGCGCAACTTTGTCAGAAGTGGGCGGAGTTTTGAAGCCCTCTTGTAAGGGCTTGCAGAAAAGCAGTTGAAAAATTCCAGACATTCCATTATGCGCGAGAGTTTTCATGGTGTTTTTGAGGCATATGCTTTGCGATAGGTCCTGGCAAGGCTGTGTTATAGTAAGGCAGCACGCCATAGGCCGTAGGAATTTCTCAATCTAGACTTCCTCCATATTCTGTGCGGTCACGCGCAGGGGAGCGCAATTAATTATCAATTACAGCTGTCAGGGGGCCCGGGTAATGGAATCCAGATGTTCGGGGTGCGTTCACCAGTCTGCAGTGAGTGGCACGCATTCATGCTTGTTCTGTGTTCTCCTTCTACCAAAGACATTACTCGCGTTTCCTCTTGTCATGCAGATCTGATTTTCTTTACTGACTACAGCTGTGTTTATATAGACTGTGGCTTCAGTTGTGCAGCAGGTGCAGTGGCACCAGTGTGGTGTAGCTATCATTAGTGGAGCAGGGGCAGTGGCACCAGTGTGGTGTAGCTATTATTAGTGCAGCAGGTGCAGTGGTACCAGTGTGTGGTAGCTACTATTGTGCAGCAGGTGCAGTGGCACCAGTGTGGTGTAGCTATCATTAGTGCAGCAGGTGCAGTGGTACCAGTGTCTGGCAGCTACCATTGTGCAGCAGGTGCAGTGGCACCAGTGTGATGTAGCTATTATTAGAGGAGCAGGGGCAGTGGCACCAGTGTGGTGTAGCTATTATTAGTGCAGCAGGTTCAGTGGTACCAGTGTGTGGTAGCTACCATTGTGCAGCAGGTGCAGTGGCACCAGTGTGGTATAGGTATTATTAGTGCAGCAGGTGCCGTGGTACCAGTGTGTGGTAGCCTCTAGTGTGCAGCGAATGTCTGACAAAATATCGAAATAAAAAATATCGAAATACAAAAATATCGGAACAAAAATATCGAAGTCAAAAATATAGGAATCCTATCCCTAACAAGGTAAGTACAAAAATATCGAAAAAATAATATCGTAGTACAAAAATATCGAAATTAAAAATATCGTTTTTTTAAATGTATTAATAATAATGTAAAAATAATTATAAAATACATATAATGTTACAAATATTAAATAAAAATATTAAAACATAATTAAAAAATTAAAACTAATACATATACATTTAAAATAAATTAAAAACTTAATAATTTAATGTAATTTTATATTTTTTAATTTCATTTTATTGATTTAATTTAAATTTATTTTATTTTTACCCTGTACGACTGTACCCCAAAAACCCAAAACTGACCCTGAACCCTAAAAATACCCCTTTACCCAAAAACCCAAAACTGACCCTGAACCCTAAAAATATCCCTGTACCCCAAAAACCCAAAACTGACCCTAAACCCTAAAAATACCCCTTTACCCATGAACTGAAAACTGACCCTGAACCCTAAAAATACCCCTTAACCCATGAACTGAAAACTGACCCAGAACCCTCTGACTCCAGCGCTCTGACTCCAGCGCCTAGCAGGCTCGCCTAAATTCCCCCTGACACAGCCGAGTTAGGGCTGAGACAGGGTAACCCCCCTCCAACCGCCTTTGCCGCTCGAGGGCTGGACACGCCCACTTCGAGGCCACGCCCCCTTGCATTACTTAAACGCCGAAATCCTAGCGCTGATCATCTCTGTTGACCTCTGAGGCGGAAGCCGGAGGTGTGTTATTGTTTTCAATCTGTTTTTAAAGCTGAAACTTTCACTCGCACCTGCACTGTTTTTAATTGGCGCTCTCACCTGCATGTAAAGCGCTCTGACTCCAGCGCCTAGCAGGCTCGCCTAAATTCCCCCTGACACAGCCGAGTTAGGGCTGAGACAGGGTAACCCCCCTCCAACCGCCTTTGCCGCTCGAGGGCTGGACACGCCCACTTCGAGGCCACGCCCCCTTGCATTACTTAAACGCCGAAATCCTAGCGCTGATCATCTCTGTTGACCTCTGAGGCGGAAGCCGGAGGTGTGTTATTGTTTTCAATCTGTTTTTAAAGCTGAAACTTTCACTCGCACCTGCACTGTTTTTAATTGGCGCTCTCACCTGCATGTAAAGCGCTCTGACTCCAGCGCCTAGCAGGCTCGCCTAAATTTCCCCTGACACAGCCGAGTTAGGGCTGAGACAGGGTAACCCCCCTCCAACCGCCTTTGCCGCTCGAGGGCTGGACACGCCCACTTCGAGGCCACGCCCCCTTGCATTACTTAAACGCCGAAATCCTAGCGCTGATCATCTCTGTTGACCTCTGAGGCGGAAGCCGGAGGTGTGTTATTGTTTTCAATCTGTTTTTAAAGCTGAAACTTTCACTCGCACCTGCACTGTTTTTAATTGGCGCTCTCACCTGCATGTAAAGCGCTCTGACTCCAGCGCCTAGCAGGCTCGCCTAAATTCCCCCTGACACAGCCGAGTTAGGGCTGAGACAGGGTAACCCCCCTCCAACCGCCTTTGCCGCTCGAGGGCTGGACACGCCCACTTCGAGGCCACGCCCCCTTCTCTCCACCTTAAATGTGCCGGCCATACCAGCGCAGCGGACGAGCGCAGCGGGAGCGCCGTTTGCGTGCCGAAGGCGCGCCTAAGGCAAGCCCGTCTGCGCCCGTCCGCGCACGACCGGGCCTAGGGCCAGCCCCCATGCCGGATCCTACCGCCATTAGGCGACTCTACTCTCGGCGAGATCTCCTTAGCCTCAGACCCTCGAAAAACAACAACTGTCATGACACACATGACCCAAATGTCCCCTTCGTCGGCTGTAACATCTGCAAACCTGGAAACCTACTCCTTCCCAGGCTGGCCGTCCCTCTCCCGGGCCTCAAATTAGCGACACTTAATTGTAGATCGCTCCCCAAACACGCCCTACTCATTAACCACTTAATTGTTGACCACTACCTGGATATACTATTCCTCACCGAAACCTGGATCACTAGCCATTCTAACGCCGACATAGTCGCGGCCCTCCCCCCGGGCTTTCTCATCATGTCCCAACCCCGCCCTGTAGGTCGAGGTGGTGGGATAGCCATCATCCACCAAGACTACTTCACCTGCCGCTCGACAGAGATCCAGAGTAAGGAGTCGGAGAGCTGTCTGTTTACACTGACGCTCTCGCCGACCTACTCCCTATCAGGCCTTCTGGTCTACAGACCCCCTGGTCATTTCGGACCTTTTTCCACCACGCTTCTGGAATCCGTCTCTTCCCTGGCCTACCAAACTTCCAACTTCCTGATTACAGGCGACCTCAACATTCATTTCGATGACCCAACAGACACCGGGTCGTCCGATTTAATCAGTGAACTTGGCGCCCTTGGCTTCTCCCTGACTAACTCAGGAGCCACGCATGCGAAAGGTCACCTACTCGACCCTGTATTCTCGAACATCCCTTCCCTCCAGTTCACCAATTCCATCCCCCTCCCGTGGACAGACCACTTCCTGGTCTTGACCCATCTCCCGGGGGCCTTTAAGAAACCCCACAACCCTCCAACCCTCAACAAGGATAGATCCTGGGCCAGACTTTCGACTGACAACTGGGCCTTGGCGCTCGACGCTTCTACCCCCACTCTTGCAGTCGACTCCACCACGGCGGACACCCAGTTCAGTGACTGGATTTCCTCCTCCCTTGATAGCCTTATCCCCATCAAAAACCGAGAGGTGAAAAACAAAACCAAGGGCCACGCCCCCTGGTACAACTCTGATCTTAGAGCCCTGCGCAAAGTGTGCAAACAGGCTGAGAGAGCTTGGAGGAAAGATTGGCCCCACAGCAACAAGGATACTTATCGCAACGCGGTTAGACAATACAAGACTGCCTTGAAATCTGCGAAATCACTATTCTACGACAACAGAATAAAAACCTCGACCAACTCAGCCAAAGAATCCTACCAGATTGTCAAAGAGTTACTAAACATCCCTACAGCACCTCCCCCTCACTCCCCCGACACAGACAGAAGCAAGGATCTAGCAAAATACTTTGACTCTAAAATTCTACGGATACTGGACTCCCTTCCTACCATCAGCCCTCCCATCCTGGCCACAGCGGATGATAATAATGGCCCACAGCTGAAAACTTTCAGAGCAGTTTCCCTCCTCGAGGTGACGGCCACGCTTGATAAAATGAAAAGTGGCTCCCCCCTGGACCCCGCCCCAGTCAGATTCCTAAAAAAGGTGTCCTCCACCATAGCCCCCATCAACAGGGACCTGATCAACTCTTCCCTAGTTAGTGGAACGGTCCCCCCCAACTGGAAGAACGCAGTCGTGAAGGCTTTGCTGAAAAAGCCCCAACTAAACCCGGACGACATGTCCAATTACAGACCGATCTCATTGCTCCCCTGCATCAGTAAGATGGCTGAAAAACTAGTCAACTTACAGCTATCCCAATTTCTCAAAACCCACAACATCCTGCGCCAATCCCAAACTGGGTTTCGACCCGGCCATGGCACGGACACCGCACTCCTCGCTGTCATCGAGGAGGCAAGGTGTATCCTGGACTCAGGGGGATCAGTGGCAGTGATCCTCCTGGATCTTAGCGCCGCTTTCGATACGGTGGATCACCGTGTCCTGTTACATCACCTGGCCAAGGCTGGAATTGTGGGTACGGCGCGAGCATGGATCGAATCCTTCCTCTCCCATCGATCCTTTCAGGTGTGGGACGGCAACTCCCGGTCAGATCCTCTTCCACTGAAAAACGGAGTTCCCCAGGGATCGTCGCTCAGCCCTACCCTTTTTAATGTCTATATGGCGCCCCTGGAAGACATAGTGGCCCCATACGGCATAAAAATAATCAACTACGCTGACGACACCCAACTTGTCGTATCCCTGTCCCACCTGGATAACCATCCGGACAGTTTGCTTCACTGTCTCCAGGACATTCATACCTGGATGTGTGACTCGGCCTTGAAGCTGAACGGCGCAAAGACCGGGATTATGCTCCTAGGCAATAAACGGACGACCTTGCCGCCTACGTCCTGGCCCGGCACCTTCGGTGAAATCCCCTCTCCTAAAAATGAAATCAAGTCTCTAGGAGTTTGGTTAGAACCGGACCTCACCATGAAAATGCAGGCAACCAAGACAGCAGGCACCTGCTTCGGTCTACTGCGGTCTGTTCGCAAGATCCTGCCTCTTCTCCCCCTCCCTTCCAGGAAACTACTTGTCCAGGGCCTTGTCTTGGCACGGCTCGACTACGGCAATGCCATTTATCTGGGGGCCCCTGAGTACACCTTGGCCAAACTCCAACGTACCCAGAATGCGGCGGCCAGGCTCATTATGAACCTTTCCCCTAGAATGTCGGCTAAGCCCGCCCTCAAAGCCCTACACTGGCTCCCTGTTCGCCAGAGAGTAGAGTTCAAGGCCCTATGTACCACCCACAAGCTCATGAATGGAGCTGGCCCTGACGCGCTTAAACATATGGTTACCCCATACAAAGCCTCAAGATCCCTTCGCTCCGACGCCGAACATCTTGCTACGGTGCCCAAATTCAAGAAGGCTCGTTCCGGCGGACGCCGCTTCTCGGTCAAAGCCTCCACAGCCTGGAACCTACTCCCCCTCAGCCTACGTCTGGAACCCTCCCACATAGTGTTCCGTAGGAAACTTAAAACATTCCTGTTTCCCAATTAAAACACTCCCTCCCCCCCCCCCCTCTGGATTTCGACAGGTTTATAGCGCGGGGATGCCTACGGGTCACCAGGCGCTCTAGAAATCGCGAAATAAAAAAATAATAAATAATAAACCCTAAAAATACCCCTTTACCCAAAAACTGAAAACTGACCCTGAACCCTAAAAATACCCCTTTACCCAAAAACTGAAAACTGACTGTGAACCCTAAAAATACCCCTTTACCCAAAAACTGAAAACTGACCCTGAACCCTAAAAATACCCCTTTACCCATGAACTGAAAACTGACCCTGAACCCTAAAAATACCCCTGTACCCATGAACTGAAAACTGACCCTGAACCCTAAAAATACCCCTGTACCCAAAATTAATTAATATTATTTAATTACCAATTAATTATTAATTAACAATAACAATAAAGTAAATATATTAGCACATTTGCTGTAATTAATTTAATTTAATAATTAATATTATTTTGCACAATTAATTAATTAAGAATAACAACAAATTATATATAAAAAATAACTATAATTAATGTAATTAAATAATTAATAATAATTAATTACCAACTAATTAATAATTATAAATATGTAAAAAATTATAATAATTAATTAACTAATTAATAGAAATTAATTACCAATTAATTATTAATTAAAATATGTACAAACATATATCAATTAATTAATTATTATTAAATTACTTCCCACCCTATTCCCCTATAAACCCATAACCCACTACAGAACATATTTATCAATTAATAAATTAATTAAAAATAATTAAAAATTAATTCTCAATTAATTAATTAATAATTCCTACTAATTAATAATTAATTTAACATAATTAAATTACTTCCCACCCTATTCCCCTATAAACCCACAACCCGCTACAGTAGTAAAAGACAATATGTAATAAAATAACAATAAAAATAAATAATAAAACATAATAAATACAATATAATATACACTAAATTTATTTAAAAATTGATATTAGTAACATCGAAGTTATTAATTTCGATATTATTAACATCGATATTTACAACTTCGATATTACTGATATCATACCAATATCGATATTTAGACTGTCGATATTACTTACCTTCGATATTTTTGTATATCGATATTTAAAAATCGATATTTTGTCTGTGTACCGTGTGCAGCAGTTGCAGTGGCACCAGTGTGGTGTAGCTATCATTAGTGCAGCAGGTGCAGTGGTACCAGTGTCTGGTAGCTACCATTGTGCAGCAGGTGCAGTGGCACCAGTGTGGTGTAGCTATCATTAGTGCAGCAGGTGCAGTGGTACCAGTGTGTGGTAACTACCATAGGTGGAGCAGTTGCAGTGGTAGTGTTGCTTAGCTATGATTCTGCAGCAGGTGCAGTGGCACCAGTGTGTGGTAGCTGCCGTTGTGTAGCAGGTGCAGCATTATCAGTGTTACTTAGCTATGATTGTGCAGCAGTTGCACCAGTGTGGCATAGCTACACTTATGCAGCAGGTGCAGTTGCACCAGTGTGGCATAGCTACCCTTGTGCAGGAGGTGCAGTGGCACCACTGTGGCATAGCTACCATTGTGCAGCAGGTGCAGTGGCACCAGTGTGGTGTAAGTATCTTTGGTGGAGCAGGTGCAGTGGTACCAGTGTGGCGTAGGCGTAGCTACCATTGGTGGAGCAGGTGCTGTGGTACCAGTTTAGTGCAGCAGGTGCAGTGGTACCAGTGTGTGGTAACTACCATAGGTGGAGCAGTTGCAGTGGTAGTGTTGCTTAGCTATGATTGTGCAGCAGGTGCAGTGGCACCAGTGTGTGGTAGCTGCCGTTGTGTAGCAGGTGCAGCGTTATCAGTGTTACTTAGCTATGATTGTGCAGCAGTTGCACCAGTGTGGCATAGCTACCCTTGTGCAGGAGGTGCAGTTGCACCAGTGTGGCATAGCTACCCTTGTGCAGGAGGTGCAGTGGCACCACTGTGGCATAGCTACCATTGTGCAGCAGGTGCAGTGGCACCAGTGTGGTGTAAGTATCTTTGGTGGAGCAGGTGCAGTGGTACCAGTGTGGCGTAGGCGTAGCTACCATTGGTGGAGCAGGTGCTGTGGTACCAGTTTAGTGCAGCAGGTGCAGTGGTACCAGTGTGTGGTAACTACCATAGGTGGAGCAGTTGCAGTGGTAGTGTTGCTTAGCTATGATTGTGCAGCAGGTGCAGTGGCACCAGTGTGTGGTAGCTGCCGTTGTGTAGCAGGTGCAGCGTTATCAGTGTTACTTAGCTATGATTGTGCAGCAGTTGCACCAGTGTGGCATAGCTACACTTGTGCAGCAGGTGCAGTTGCACCAGTGTGGCATAGCTACCCTTGTGCAGGAGGTGCAGTGGCACCACTGTGGCATAGCTACCATTGTGCAGCAGGTGCAGTGGCACCAGTGTGGTGTAAGTATCTTTGGTGGAGCAGGTGCAGTGGTACCAGTGTGGCGTAGGCGTAGCTACCATTGGTGGAGCAGGTGCTGTGGTACCAGTTTAGTGCAGCAGGTGCAGTGGTACCAGTGTGTGGTAACTACCATAGGTGGAGCAGTTGCAGTGGTAGTGTTGCTTAGCTATGATTGTGCAGCAGGTGCAGTGGCACCAGTGTGTGGTAGCTGCCGTTGTGTAGCAGGTGCAGCGTTATCAGTGTTACTTAGCTATGATTGTGCAGCAGTTGCACCAGTGTGGCATAGCTACACTTGTGCAGCAGGTGCAGTTGCACCAGTGTGGCATAGCTACCCTTGTGCAGGAGGTGCAGTGGCACCACTGTGGCATAGCTACCATTGTGCAGCAGGTGCAGTGGCACCAGTGTGGTGTAAGTATCTTTGGTGGAGCAGGTGCAGTGGTACCAGTGTGGCGTAGGCGTAGCTACCATTGGTGGAGCAGGTGCTGTGGTACCAGTTTAGTGCAGCAGGTGCAGTGGTACCAGTGTGTGGTAACTACCATAGGTGGAGCAGTTGCAGTGGTAGTGTTGCTTAGCTATGATTGTGCAGCAGGTGCAGTGGCACCAGTGTGTGGTAGCTGCCGTTGTGTAGCAGGTGCAGCGTTATCAGTGTTACTTAGCTATGATTGTGCAGCAGTTGCACCAGTGTGGCATAGCTACACTTGTGCAGCAGGTGCAGTTGCACTAGTGTGGCATAGCTACCCTTGTGCAGGAGGTGCAGTGGCACCACTGTGGCATAGCTACCATTGTGCAGCAGGTGCAGTGGCACCAGTGTGGTGTAGCTATCATTAGTGCAGCAGGTGCAGTGGTACCAGTCTGTGGTAGCTACCATAGGTGGAGCAGTTGCAGTGGTAGTGTTGTTTAGCTATGATTGTGCAGCAGGTGCAGTGGCACCAGTGTGTGGTAGCTGCCGTTGTGTAGCAGGTGCAGCGTTATCAGTGTTACTTAGCTATGATTGTGCAGCAGTTGCACCAGTGTGGCATAGCTACACTTGTGCAGCAGGTGCAGTTGCACCAGTGTGGCATAGCTACCCTTGTGCAGGAGGTGCAGTGGCACCACTGTGGCATAGCTACCATTGTGCAGCAGGTGCAGTGGCACCAGTGTGGTGTAAGTATCTTTGGTGGAGCAGGTGCAGTGTTACCAGTGTGGCGTAGGCGTAGCTATCATTGGTGGAGCAGGTGCTGTGGTACCAGTTTATTGCAGCAGGTGCAGTGGTACCAGTGTGTGGTAACTACCATAGGTGGAGCAGTTGCAGTGGTAGTGTTGCTTAGCTATGATTGTGCAGCAGGTGCAGTGGCACCAGTGTGGTGTAAGTATCTTTGGTGGAGCAGGTGCAGTGGTAGAAGTGTGTCGTAGGCGTAGCTACCATTGGTGCAGCAGGTGCGGTGGTACCAGTGTGTGGTAGCTACCATAGGTAGAGCAGTTGCAGTGGTAGTGTTGCTTAGCTATGATTGTGCAGCAGGTGCAGTGTCACCAGTGTGTGGTAGCTGCCGTTGTGTAGCAGGTGCAGTGTTATCAGTGTTACTTAGCTATGAGTGTGCAGCAGGTGCAGTGGCACCAGTGTGGCGTAGCTATCATTGGTGCAGCATGTGCAGTGGTACCGGTGAGTGGTAGCTACCATTGGTGGAGCAGGTGCAGTGGTAGTGTTGCTTAGCTATGATTGTGCAGCAGGTGCAGTGGCACCAGTGTGTGGCGTAGTTACCATTCGTGGAGCAGGTGAGGTGTTATCAGTGTTACTTAGCTATGATTGAGCAGCAGGTGTAGTACCACCAGTGTGGCGTAGCTACCATTGTGCCGCAGGCGCAATGGCACCAGTGTGGCATAGCTACAATTGTGCAGCAGGTGCTGTTGCACCCGTGTGGCATAGCTACCCTTGTGCAGGAGGTGCAGTGGCACCACTGTGGCATAGCTACCATTGTGCAGCAGGTGCAGTGGCACCAGTGTGGTGTAGGTACCATTGCTGCAGTAGGTGCAGTGGCACCAGTGTGGCGTAGGTACCATTGCTGCAGCAGGTGCAGTGGCACCAGTGTGGTGTAGCTATCATTGTTGCAGCAGGTACAGTGGCACCAGTGTGGCGTAGCGCCATTGCTGCAGCAGGTGCAATGGCACCAGTGCGCCACATTGGTGTAACACACTCACTACCACACACTCACTACCACACACTAACCCCCACAGACTCACCCCCACAAACTCACCACCACACACTCACCACTACACACACAACCACACACACAACAACACACCACCAGCCGTCAGTGCACGCTTTCACCAGGGCCAAAAAACACCAGCCATCAATGCACGCTTTCACGAACCACAAACACCACCAGGCGTACAACACCAGCCGTCAGTGCATGCTTTTACATGTCGCACTCACCGGCAACCGTCAGTGCACGCTTTCACCAAACACATACACCATCAGCCATCTGTGCACTCTTTTACCAACCACACACCCACCAGCCATCAGTGCACCCTTCCACCAGGCACACACACCTCCAGCCAGCAGTGCACTCTTTTACCAAGCACACATACCACCAGCCATCAGTGCACAATTTCTACAGGCATTCACACACACCACCAGCCATCAGTGCACGCATCAATTGTTAATGCATCCACAATTAACTATTGTAGCAATCTCAGTATGGTACACTTTGCTTTTAAACATATTCATGTAAAGCACAGCATGCCACCATTGCTACAATTCCAATCTAACCCACATAATTCCACTACACACCACATGCACTCATTCCATAACACATGGCGAAAAGACATTGCCATTTACAATGCCATTAGCTCAAACTCAAATAAATGTGAGCCCTATTGCATTTCCATTGCTTGTTTTAAATGGCTGTTGGGGCGGGGTTCAGGCCATTCATTGTTTCTTCTTTGGGGCACACTGCTCCAAACAGAGGTTCACTCCATGATGCTGGACATTTGCCTCATGGGTTCAATTGTTGGGGTTCATTATGCTTCTTTTTATTGTACTTTGTTTGTCCCACGAATCTCTACCCTTAGCTATAGGCACTGCTTCCCACAGGGTGAGACTCCTAGATCTCAAGGGAAGGCTCACAGGGGGGGCACTGGGAGGACACTGGCGTCCCGCATGGCTTTCAATTGATATCATAGTTACATGCTGGAGAACATTAATATCCTCAAGCTAAATGTAAAAGGGCTGAATAACCCGATAAGGCAGAAAACTATTCTAACTTACTTACAGCCTTCAGGCCCACACATATGCTCATTACAGGAAACTCACATCCTGGCCAGGGACATGCGCAGACTTAGATTGAGGGCTTTCCCACAACAATATTTCTCTTCTCACTCAGCTAAATCAGTCGGAGTTGCTATCCTCATCTCATGTCCGTTTAGGGGCAAAATAGGCATGAAACAGGCTGAAATTAATGGGAGGCTCCTGGCCCTCTTGGTTACCATTAATACGCATACTTATACTCTAGGCACCATTTGCGCCCCTACAAGGGGAAGTAGGCATTCCTAAGACGGGCAGTGATGGAACTGTCAGCTTCGCCAGACCAGCAACTTATACTAAGGAGAGATATTAGCTTCATTTTCGACTATCAGTTAGACCGTTCAGCGCAACAACATGGGTAGGCCAGGGCTTTCTCACATACTGGGCAGGAGTGGCTGCGGGATCTAGGACTATTGGACATCTGGTGCACTATATATCCCCTGGCGACAGATTACACATTCTACTCGCATGCTCATAAAACCTATGCCAGAATTGATTATTTTATCAGGTCCAGTTCGCTACTTCAGCACACGCTGACCTCAGATATTGAACCTCGTTCCCACTCTGACCAAGCCGCATTGACTGTTACGCTTGTGATTCCCTCCCCAGACAGACCATCATACACATGGAAGCTGCCCAACACACTTTTACATGTCCAGGGGTGATCACACACCTCGATAAGGCACTGAAGGAATTCCTGATTTTAATGATATCCCCGGCACCTCCATCACTATGCCTTGGGAAACACTCAAAGTAGTAGCTAGAGGGGAACTCATCGCTATATTCACAGCGGACAATCTAATTAGATGGGACAAAAGAAAGGGCCTCAACAGGCAGGTGCAGGAGCTAGAATGCATTCATAAATGAACCGGGACCCCTGGGTATGGCGACAGTTAGAGGAAGTGCGCCTGCAACTCACTCGCCTAGATTTGGATAAGGCGGAGTTTGCAGCCCTTAAGCTGCGACATTCTTTCTACATGGGGGAGATAGATGCGGACGCCTTTTGGCCAATGAGCTCTGCGCCCAACGCCAAGCAGCCTCCGTGCATACAGTATTCAACGAGTCTGGCAATGAGTTCTCAGATGACATAAGCCAGAACGCGAGCATTCCGTGATTTTAATGCAAAACTGTACACAGCCCAACACCTTTCAGAACAAGATTCTCTCACCTACACAGAGGGGGCAATTCTCCTCAGACTAACACCGGATCAGGCAGCCAGCATGGAGAGCCCTATTCACATAGAGGAGGTGATAACAGCTATAGCCTCTTAAGTCCGATGGGTTCCCCATCATCTTCTACAAGATCTTTTGCACAACATTGATGCCAATTCTCACCAAGCTTTTCAACGAGGTAGACGATACCTCGGACAATTTCCCCCATGATGCTAATGGCCTTGGTTGTAGTGATTCAAAAACCTGGCAAGGATGTTCGACTCTGTGCCTCTTACAGACCAATATCCATTTTAAACACTGATTTAAATCTCTTTACAGGGCTAGGTCCAATGATGCCAGGATTGCTGGATCCCGAACAGTCTGGATTTGTGGCCACCAGACAGTGAAGTGACAACACATGGAGGCTACTTCACCTTCTCGACAAAGCTGAACAGCAAAAAGAGGAACGTATGGTGCTATAGGTTGATGCTGAAAAAGCATTAGACCGAGTACATTGGAAGAGTCTGGAGACCACCGTTGCGCGGTTTGGGATGGGCGACTGTTTTTGTAAATGGATATTCAGCAGCTGTAGCCACCCCATGGTCATGGTGCGGGTGAATGACTGCTCCTCCGAATCTTTCTCAATTGCCCGCGGCACGAGGCAGGAGTGTCCACTCTGTCCCCTGCTCTTCGCTCTTTACATGGAGCCTGTGGCCCAGAGGGTGCAGGAGAACCCGCTGTTCTTTGAGGTTAGAATCATGGGGGACCTTCCCATTATCAGTCTGTAAGCAGACGACGCAGAAGCAACACTGGAGAAACCCCAGACTTCAATCCCCGTGTTTTTCGCTTAACTCAAGAGCTTTGCGGAGGGCTCTGGGTTCCAGGTCAACGTTACGAAATCGTGAGTCCTAGGGATTTCCCAACGGCCTTCCACCCGGGAGACCTTTGTGCGTCCTGTTCCACTTCAGTGAGAGACGGAATCAATTCCATATCTATGGATCATGCTGACGGTGTCCATGTGTGCTACGGCTACCCTGAACTATAAGCATCTTCTCTCCCAGGTTCATAAAGATCTGCGCCTCTGGAAGCCATTGGGCCTTTCCTTGCTTAGCTGAGTAGCAGCACTCATGATGAACGTGTTACCCAAGATATTATACATCTTTCAAATGCTCCCAGTGAAGCCTCCCACTGGTATTATTAAATCGCTTCAGCTGGAATTCTGTTTGTTCGTGTGGGCTGACAAAAAAGGCTAGAATGAGCAGGAATTGAGCTACAGGCCCTCCCGAGAGGGAGGAATGGGAGTCCCCAATATAGCTTGTTACTACCAAGCTACCCAATTGCGTGTTTTTGTAGAATGGTTCCGTAGTGAGTTGGAGAAACATTGGCTGTTTATGGAAAGAGCGATCTCGGGTCATGCACTGTGGGGGATCCCTTTCCTTCACAAGAATCAATGCCCAGCTGGTTTAAATGGCTCGCCAATCACTCACATGACTTTGAGGGTATAGGAGAACACTGCAACAAGATATGTCTTAACTTCCTTCCCATCACCCCTCAGACCTATAGTCAAAAATGCAGAATTCACCCCAGATCTACATCAGAGGGCTTTCGAATGCTGGGATAGAGAAGGGTGTAGGTCAATAGGACACCTTTTTGACTTGGAGGGTCCTTTGACCTTCGAAGATTTCGACATTGGCTGTTGCACCCCTCAATGCGACTAGGGGCCCAAAGACCACTAACCCCATATGAAAAATGGCTCCACACCAAGAAGTCCAACTCACACCTTATCACTGAACTTTATCACTTTCTGTGCCCCCAATAAATGGTGACCTCCTCAGCAGGGCAATGGTGTTGGGAAGTAGAATTGAGGCGAACACTTTTGCAGAATGAATGGGGTGACATTTACTACCATTCACGCCACACTGCATGGAACATTTCTAGCATTGAAACAGCGACCAAAGTAGGCACCTACAGGTACCTTACGCTCCCAGACTGCACAGGCACAATCCCACTCGCTTTTCGCAATGCTGGAGGGAATGTGCCGCAGAAGGCATGAGAAGCTGTAAAACAACCGCATATTCCATTCAATAAGATCTATGAAAATAAAATGGTTTGAAGATAAAAACTTTGGATTACATGGAGTATTTGTGATGAAAGGGAAAGTGTCATTACAAAGGATTTGAGACTACCATAATCGCTGTGCACCTGGTTCGGAGTGCAGTACCGCTCCTTCCATAGTGTTGAATTATCGACGTGACAGAGGGCAGTTCACGTAACCCAGGTGGCACGCACACAGCCTACAATTTGGAAATATTTGGTTTAAACAAGAGACAACAGGAGTGCTCTGCAACCTCTAACAGTGACATTTGATTTTCTGCCCTACCCGCAGAAGCACCCACAGAGAAGAATTAAGTACAATGGATTTAAAATGGGCATGTTTAACACGTGATTTGCACATCCGAGGAACTTAGGATTCGTGTGTGTGAACTTCTGGTTTCAATTAGTTGACGAACACGATTTAAGGTTTTGAAATACCATCATGGGAACATTTTGTACTCAGTATGCACTATGTGTTACTTGAAGTGTAATATCATGAACAGATTGTTCATTACTGGATTCATGGCGCATTAGTAAACATCTGAAGGGAGGGCGGGGTATAGTATAATTTTAACTGAGGAATGACAAAACTAGAATGGTGATACAAGTAAGAGTTCCAATCCACTTGAGGGTTGTTAGGTTGTAGTAAAGGTGCACCATGTGTAATGTAGTTAGGAATGTTAACCACTGTGTTCATCGAAAGGTTGTGATAGGTTCAGATTTTATAGGCGGGGTAACTGACCAGGTGATATAGTAGTTCAAAACTTGGCACGCAGTCAACCGCCGATCGAGAGAGTAACATGCCGCAATGAGGAGGAACATTATGTTTTGTTGCGAAGGTACGAGGTTTAACACATTACTTCGGGGGAAAGTAAAGCTGAACATATGTAGGAGGAGGTAGAAGCGAACTGGAGGGTAAGCACAGTGACGCTACTGGAGGCAAAGGAAGGTTAAACGGCTTGGTGGGGGGCTAGAGCTTTCCTTAAGTTTAACTACGGAGGCAGCTGTCTCTGGGTCTGGAGGGAAAGCGCTATAATTAGTAACACAGTACATAAGTTGTTCGAATGTTCACATAAATTGTCATAAGATTTGAAGTTAGATTTTAATATCCACGTTTTTTAATTTTGCAGAGAACCCCTGATGAAGGACTTAATAAAGTCCGAAATGCATTGGGTAATTTTTGAATTTGCAACCAAGGATGTTTTGTTAAAAACGTGCATGGAAAAAGGCCTGGATGGGCATATCCGATGCATGAGAAGCGGTAAAACAAACGCATATCACCTGCAATAAGATCTATGAAAATAAAATGGTTTGAAGATAAAAACTTTGGATTACATGGAGTATTTGTGATGAAAGTGAAAGAGTCATTAAAAAGGATTTGAGACTACCATAATCTCTGTGCACCTGGTTCGGAGTGCAGTACCGCTCCTTCCATAGTGCAGAGGGCACACTGACTCACTTACTAGGAGACTGCCCTGTCATTTCACCCTACATGAACCAAATTTTAAGCAACATAGACAACCATTTCAACACACAGATACCATGTTTTCCGGTGTATGTCGTCTTGGTCCTACCCAACGCACTTATGTTTCCCCTCAGGTCGCGCCAGGATAGACAAATGGGAATAGCCCTTGGGGCAGCATTGCAAAACATAATATTCCGCTGGGGCACAAATAGAATAACTACATAGCAGGGGTGGATGCACAAATGATGGCACACTCTGGGCATAGAACGCATAACTCTTTCACTACAGGGAGATGGGGCCTTTTTTGCAGATCTTTGGCGCCCGTTTCTTTCCTTACTTGGCACTGGGCTGAGGGAACTCGCCTTTTGCAGCTCTCGTAACCCCCACAAGAATCCAGTCCACTGGCACCACCAGGCACAACATCCTAGTGAACTTGTATGGGTTACAGCGACATGACATTCAACTGACCCTGATTGGAATAAGACAGGTGTAGGGGGTCAGGAGCATCCAGGGAGGGACTTGGAGGAGTTGGGAGTTGGGAAGGGAGTTGGTTTTGTTTCTTTTTTCTGTAGTCTGCCATGCTGTGACTCATTGCTCTCTATGACAGTAAAAAGAATTTAACCTAAAAACATCGTTTTCAATCCCCCTTCGGATGCCATTGATTTTTCATCCAGTTGTTTGCTAAGCTCCCTAGAAAGAGCTTGTAAGAAATTGGATTACTGATTGAGTGGTGGTGAAACCCTTCTTAAGCAGCAACCATCATTCTTCTCAGGGTAAAGTCACAAGCAAACCCTAAATTAACCTGTGCTGAACCCTTGGATAGATTGCACATAGCAGTCAGGCTTACCTCAGAGGCAATGTCTAATTGGGCAACAGTAATAGAGTGAAAACACTCCACAAAAGGATTCCACACCAGTTTAGAAAGATACAGTACATTTTTATAAATAAAAGAAGATAAAATCAACAAAAATGAGATGAGAAGCCCTGAACCAAGAATGCATCGCACATTGGCAGTTCCTATGCGTCAATGGACTGAGATGCAATACAGCTCTTTGTCGCGGTACTGATCCACTCAGCAGTGGAAAACATCGGTTCTGCTCAGAGTTGCGCTTGGAAGCAGTGGAGATGAATCCATTCCACTGGATTCACAAAACTTGGCAGAGCACCTTAGGCCTATTTACAAGGGTTCAGGACTGAGGTGGCACCACTTTAGAGGGTAGACTCACAAATGGCACAGTCCAAGCGCTGAGTTCAAGATTTCTGGAGGCTTGTCCCTGAGTCAGGATGACCGCCAACTGGCCCATTCAATCAATCAATCAATCAATCAGAGTACTTGTAAAGTGCACTACTTACCCGTGAGGGTCTCAAGACGATGAGGGGGGGGATGCCGCTACTGCTCGAAGAGCCAGGTCTAGAGGAGTCTTCTGAAGGCAAGTAGGTCTTGGGTCTGCCGTAGGAGGGTAGGGAGGGTGTTCCAGGTCTTGGCGGCGAGGTAGGAGAAGGATCTGCTACCAGAGGTCGTTCGTTGGCTGCGGGGGACAGAGGCGAGGGCGAGGCTGGCGGGTGTAGAAGCTGAGTCTTTTGTTCAGGTAGGCTGGTCCGGCGTTGTGGAGTGCTTTGTGTGCGTGGGTGAGGAGCTTGAAAGTGATCCTCTTGTTGACCAGGAGCCAGTGTAGGTCTCTCAGGTGGGGGGTAATGTGACTGCGGCAGGGGACGTTGACGATCAGTCAGGCGGAGGCGGTTTGGATGCGTTGTAGTCGTCGTATGTGTTTGGCTGGGATTCCTGCGTATAGTGAGTTGCCGTAGTCCAGTCTGCTGCTGACGAGGGCCTGTGTCACTGTTATTCTTCTTTCGGTAGGGATCCACTTGTAGATCCTGCGGAGCATGCAGAGGGTGTTGTAGCAGGAGGGGGAAATGGCGTTGATCTGCTTATACATGGAGAGGGAGGAATCGAGGATGAATCCTAGGTTGCGTGCATGGTCGGTGGGTGTCGGTGATGTTCCCAGTGTGGTCGGCCACCAGGAGTTGTCCCAGGCTGAGGGGGTGGGTTCGAGGATGAGGACCTCCATATTGCCCGAGTTCAGCTTCAGACTGCTGCTCCTCATCCAGTCAGCGACGGCCTTCATTCCCTCGTGGAGGTTGGTTTTGGCGGTGTGTGGGTCCTTAGTGAGCGAGAGGATAAGCTGGGTGTCGTCGGCGGAGGAGATGATGTTGAGGTCGTGATGGCGGGTCACTTGTGCGAGGGGGGCCATGTAGATGTTGAACAGCATCGGGTTGAGGGATGTGCCCTGGGAGATGCCGCAGATGATGATGGTGGCTTCGGATCGGAAGGGTAGGAGGCAGACGCTCTGGGTTCTGCCGGAGAGGAAGGACGTGGTCCAGTCAAGGGCCTACTCATGGATTCCGGCTTCTAGGAGGCGTGCCTTTAGAGTGTGATGGCAGACCGTGTCGAAGGCGGCTGACAGGTCCAGAAGGATGAGGGCTCGCCGTTGTCTAGTTGGCGCCTGATGTCGTCTGTGGCGGCGATGAGGGCTGTCTCGGTGCTGTGGTTTCGTCTGAATCCGGACTGGGACGGGTCCAAGATGTTGTTGTCTTCGAGTTGGCGGGACAATTGCATGTTGACTATTTTCTCGATGACCTTCGCCGGGAACGGGAGCAGGGAGATGGGCTGGAAGTTCTTGAGGTCCTTGGGGTCTGCCTTGGCCTTCTTGACAAGGGTGTTGATTATGGCATGCTTCCAGCTTGCCGGGAATGTCACTGTTTCGAAGGAGATGTTGATGACCTTCCGTAGTTGGGGTGCGATGGCTGCGTCTGCTTTGTTGAATACGTGGTATGGGCACGGGTTCGACGGAGATCCTGAGTAGATGGAGTTCATGACCTTGCGTGTCCCGTCGTCGTTGACGTTGGACCAGGAGGTCAGGTGGTTGGCGCTGGTGGTGTTCACTGTGGAGGTAGAGTCTGGCGTAGTCGGGGCATTCGTGGTGTTGAAGCTGTTGTGGATGTCAGCGATCTTGCGATGGAAAAAGATGGCTAGTGAGTCGCACAGTTCTTGTGAGGGCGGGATGTCCTTGGTGTTGGTGCTGGGGTTGGAGAGTTCCTTTATGATGCTGAAGAGCTCTTTGCTTTCGTGTGCGTCGTTACCCAAGCGGTCTTTGAAGGAGGATCTCTTGGCTAATCTGATGAAGTGGTGATGTCTGCGGGTGGCGTCCTTGTGGGCTGCATGGTTGTCCGGTGTGCGTTTGTGGAGCCATAACTTCTCCAGTTTCCGGCATATGTGTTTGGAGGTCTGGAGTTTGTCGGTGAACCAGGTGGTTCTCTTGCTGGTGTGGCTGTTGGAGGTCTCTTGAGCAGGGCGAGGGTGATGGCGCAGTCGTCGATCCACTGTCTGGGATTGCGGGCTGTGGCGTCTGGGTTGGTGGGGTCGGTGGGTGGGTTCTGAGCGAGGGTGGTGATCAGCTGGTCTTCTTTGACTTTGCTCCAGCAGCAGCGAGGCAGCTTTTGGGTGTGGTGGTGCATGATTGGCTTCTTGAAGGTGAAATGGATGCAGCAGTGGTCAGTCCAGTGAAGTTCGGTGGTGTGGTCGAAGGTGACGTGGGTGTTTGTGGAGAAGATGTGGTCCAGCGTGTAGCCGGCGGCGTGGGTGGGTGCGGTGACAAGTTGTCTGAGGCCGAGGTTGGCGAGGTTGTTGATCAGGGTGGCGGAGTTGGCGTCGTTGTTGTTCCTGAAGTGGAAGTTCAGGTCCCCGAGGAAGATGAGTGCCTGGGTGCTGGTGAGTCGCTGAACTGAGCCCAGGGTCCGGGGGCCTGGAGATGAGTGTTCCTCTGAGGGTGATGTTGGGGTCGGTGGGGATCCGGAAGTGCACCTGTTCGGTGGTGTTGAGAGTGTTGTCTGCGTGGGTGGTGACCTTGAGGGTGGACTTGTGGATGATGGCTATTGCTCCTCCGATTCCGTTGGTGCGATCCCTGTGGGTGATTTTGTAGCCGTCCGGGATGGCTATGGCAATGTCGGGCACCGAGGAGTCTTTCCACCAGGTCTCGGTCAAGAAGGCAATGTTTTGGGTGGAGGTGTCGAGCAGGTCCCAGAGCTCGACGGCATGTTTGCGTGCAGAGCGGGTGTTTAGGAGTAAGCAGCGGAGGTGGTTGGGTCCGGCCCTTGGTGGTTTGGTGGCCCTTTCACAGGTGAAGCTGCAGGTGCGGCAGGAGAAAGGTCCCTGGGTGAGTTTAGGGGCGGCCCGGAAGCAGCTGCGGTCTCGCCCGGTGTTGAGTGCATGGAGGGTGCTGGCGCCAAAGGCTGGTGTTGTGGCATTCGCGGGGGCCAGGGGTTCTGGTGCTGGGCGTGGTCAGGCGCGGACAGGAGCAGACGGGTTTGCCTGAGGTGTGCCTTTGGCGCGCCAGCGACACGGCCGCGCAACGTCCAGCATATATGGAGAGGTGGTAGGGAGGAGCAGTTGGGAGGCGGGAGCAGTGAGTGGGCAGGGGGGCACAGCGGCAAGCAGAACGAGTAGCACAGAAAGAAAAACGGGGCTGAATAGAGGGGGAAATAGTGGCACAGAGCAGAGAAAATGGGGCACAAAGGAGGGGGAAACCGAGTGACACAGAAGAAAAACGGGGCAGAAAAGAGGGGGAAACAGTGGCACAGAGCAGAAAAAAATGGGGCATAAAGGAGGGGGAAAAATGAGTGGCACAGAAAGAAAAACGGGGCACAAAGGAAGGGAAAAACGAGTGACACAGAAAGAAAAGAAAATGGATGGGCACAGTGAGTCTCTAGCAGCAGCAGCAGGAGCAGGGGCACACCGGCGGAGCTGCGTGGAGGGGGAGCAACCTACCAGGAGGGTCAGGGGTTGCTCTATTAAGAGCATTTAATCACTTTGTGGCTCTGGGTTCAACAGATGCAGATCCAGTCCGTCTCACTCTGGCAAGATGACAGCAGGTCAGCATAGCATGGCAGTTGTCCGTCTTCCTGGCAGAGTATCTACAGCTCCAGAAGTGTACTGAAGAGTTAGTGTCTGAAGTCCAGTATTTATATCAAACTGTGCATTAGAAGTGGGGAGGAGCTTCTAGATGTTTACCTCTGAAGTCCTCAGTGATTCTGCCTTCCCTGCCTTGGCTCCAGACTAGCTACAGGGGGTATGCAGCCCTTAGTGTGGAGTCAGTGTAACTAGGGCTGGGTCCAGCCCCACCCTCCAATCCTGCCAGTGATGGAAACTACTCGGCACACCGTAGCTCTCTAATGTGTGTGCTTGTCTAGGAGAAACATACAAAGCCCTTCTGTCAGCTACACCCAGTCATGTGACCAAGAGAAATGTTACAGGCACTAAATGGCTAGGGCAGGAAAATGCCAACTTTTCAAAAGTGGTATTTTCAAAATTGTAACCTAAAATCTGACTTAATCATGTTAGGATTTTTCAATACAATTAGAAAACCACCAAACATGAACTGATTACCTGCTCCCTTTTAGAAATTACAGCTTATTAAAAGTAAAAGAGTAACAGCAATGCTATTGTGTGGAAGAGGTATGCCTTGCAGAAGAACAAAGTGAATTTAAGGGTTTTTGACCACCCGGACATGTCAACACTGGATGTACCACGTTACAATGCATACCATTACAACTACCTACCATTACAACGCGACCATTACAACGCATACCATTACAACGCATAGCGCTTAGAGGTGCTAGATAGTGGTAAGTATAATTTACTATTCCAACTCCAGTCCCCGTGGACACTGGGGAAGGTGTTGGATAGTAAATTAAACTTATTCCCTATCCTAGTGAGGAAATGTAAATTTTATGGTCAAGTTGTGTTCCCTAGCGCGTACCCCACCGTCTCCATGTACGAGTTAAAGTGCATGTAACTTCCCTCCTGTACCAGCTATGAAGACGCAAATACATTTGCGTCCAACGTCAACATGTCCTCTTTCAGACCCTCCCTGAATGGGTTGGATAGCCCGTTCCTAAGTATGCTATGCCAACGTCTTTTTGTAGTGTACTTCTACGTTTTTCAGCTCTAGCTGAGTAGGCCCTGAATTTCTGCCACCGAGCCTCTTTTCTGGCTTCTGACTCCAAGGGCCTCTGCCCAGGCTGCCTCTGTACCCGTGAACTCTGACTTACTTTCAGCGCGGTCCCTCGCGCTCAGCTCAGCCTGCTGTCTGCCAAGATTGACTATAACCTTCGAGTTATCTGTTCCGCTCCCCGAAAATACATTCCTGCCTGCTAGCTTCAGTAAACATTCCCCTCAGCTGCAGAGCCAAGGGGCCGACCTGTCTCTATGCAACTAATTCAAGTAATTCATAGCCCTTGTTGCCATGCTCCCATGGAAGGCCCATGCCCCCACGCTTCTCATACAGACACTCAGGCGCTTATGCACGCACTCACAGTCAGTATAGAATAGCTTCTGCCCTCGAGACCTTTCCGCCCAGATAGCTTAGTTCCTAAACACCAGATATCAGATATGATAGAAGCACAAGTTGATCTGACATGCCAGACTTCTGTCTCTTTCCGTCGGTGCAAATGTCAAGCCCCCTGCACCCTCCAGCTTCACGTCAATCACACGTCATGCAGCTGCGCGCGCATCCAAGCTTCCGATTTCTGCTGACATTGCAACATTTCTGTTAGTGCCACCCCTTTGTGACACCTACCTGTGACGTTTCTAGCACACATCTCTAGTACACGCCTTCTGATCACGTACTTGTAACACGTGTATACTGTTATCTTGTCTTCTCTCAGCTGTTACGCCCATTATAACTGTTTCCTATGACATGAATTAAGTATATAAGCTATGTAATGTAATAAAATGTAGCGCTCTATCCCTTCTGACACCCCTGTGGTGGTCAGAACATGATATCCTGGTCTAGACCATTCCTTTTTGAGGAATAAAACCCCTAAGAACTCTAACACCACGGACTCTGTTTTCTTTCTTTCCGATTGAGTTATTATTGATTAAGTACTTACCTGCATAGAAATTAAGAGAGTAAATTAATTATTTACGTCATTTTGGCGCCCGAACAGGGACCCCTCCCCCACCTCACGCGATGGTTGGTGCGTTGCAAGCTATGTCCCCTGCCATCAGTTAGATGGAAACTACGCGTACCGGCAGGATTTCCTGCATCTCCCTCTGACCCACGGAGGTGACGAAGACTGCGATCAGTACCCAGACGAGGCGGTGAGGAGTGCGGAGGATCCCGACCAGAGCCTAGCCGAAAGAAGCAAGGTCCGAGGTGTCAAGAGGCCCACCAGGTTTCCGAAATTTTCCGAAGTTTTCCGAAGTTTTCCGAAGTTTTTCCGAAGTGTCGAATCGAGTCCAGTCGAGTTTTCCGAGGCCTTCTGTTTCCGTGCTTCCCGGTGAGTACCATTGCTGGGACGTATCTAGACGGGTTTGGGTACACAAGTCCGGTCTGCACTGTTTTTAGGCAGTGTATCTGTACTGTTTAGCAGTATATCTAGTATTCTGAATTTCTGAATTTCTGCACTCTTACACCAGTGTATCTGTACTGTTTAGCAGTACATCCAGTATAGGGGGTAGTCATCTATGTCTCAAATGTCTTTTCATGTGATTAATGTCGTGGTATGAATGTGAATGTGACCGTTTTTAATGTGAATTATTGTGTTTCTTGTACAATTAGCTGTACCCAGTATTAAGTAAACTAAGGATTGAGCATTCAGTACTAAGTAAGCAAAATGCCGTTTTTCAACAAGTTAAAGCAGATAGGAACTAGGAAAGGGATACTAGAGGAAGAAATTCCTATCCCCCCTAGGGACACTCCAGGTAACTTTATGTACCATAAGCACGGCATAGACGCCATATTGTATCTAGACTTATGGACTGACTATACTAAACACCTAGACGAAAGACACAGATGGCCCGTTAACGGAACATGGGATGCCGAGTGCATCATGAAGGTAGAGGAAGCACTATGGAAAAAGAAAGCCAGACAATCTCAGAAAGACGCCATAGAATTTTGGCGTAAGGAATCACATAAACGTGCTGAAAGAGCACTCCGTAGAGAAGACAGACTTAAAGAATCAGAGAAAGCCCAAGAAAACGAACTAGTTACTGAGGGGATCCGAGTAAAAACTGAACAGATAGACCGCGCACGACATAATCTTGTAAACGGTATGTATCTTGCGGCCGAGGGTACACCTGAGGCCCTATCAGAAATACCGAAAAACTTACCGCCACCATTGATCCCAACTAAAGTAATGCATAAGACTACTAAAGATATATTCCTAAATTCTTATCTAGAGGATGTAGCACCGGCTTACACCAATCTGCCTGTTCGCACCTTGCCTACTGACGGGGACGGGGGCACCCCGCCCCCAGATCATGTTCCGCCAGTACCGCGACAGACCTCCCCCGTTCCGCCAGCCCCGCCACTTCCCGCACCCAAAATAGACCTACCGAAACCACGTTTACCTGATCTAACTAAACAACAAATTCAAGTTCAGATACCGACTCCACAGGGAGATACTGCACAAGCCTCCGCTTCAGGAGGTGCAACCGCGGGTCCTCGGACCCCGCCATTGACCCACAGATTAAATCTCAGGGATATGCAGAGTCCTCTCACGTTCAGGTCACCCCGCTTTGACGCATTTAAAGAAAACCTTTCAGTTTGCAGATACGATCCAGTACCCGGAAAAGACGATCTAATGATATTGGCATCACTACGGTTAAGATCTGCTACTGATATCTTGCTATGTTATGTAGGAATGAAGGATCGTCTGGATAGAATATATGAGTTTGTTCAGACAGGGAAAGACCCTGACAGTATTAAGGAGGCCATGGAGAAACAGAAAGTTGACATTCAAGCACAGATACTACGATTTTTCATAAACTGTCTAATAAGAGAACGAGATAGGCCTGGAACAGATCAGAGTGAATTAGATGCATTGAACAAGTGGGGTCAAAATATAGCTGAAGGAAAACATGATAAGGGGACTTGCATAGCCACTATGTACAGGAAAATTAGGAAAGCAGTGCTAGCAGTACACCAAAAAGAGAAAGAAAAAGCTTCCTCCGAGGAGGAAGAAGAACTTGAAGAACCAGAAAGAGCTGCAGATACTATAGCATATGTAGGTAAGGGAAATTACCTTAGGAAAGGCATCCGTCCAGAAAGCAAGAGAGTTTTTTTCTCTGCCTTGACAAACCCGAATTCTGCTGAACATCAGTTCCAGGAAACTGATAAAAGGCTTCGAGATCGAGTAGGGTACCACGTGCTCAATTCTATGGATGAACAAGAACTAGCCCGATCAGCCGTATCATGGGCCGAAAATCCAGACATATATAATGATGACACAGTAGTGCAGACATTTCTGAACCTTTCCCCAGACGAGCAGAAATTAGCAGGTGTATACATGATTCAGTACCTCCTCATCAAATACAGAAACCATCATTCTGATCCAGGTCCCCTACACGAAACACTAGAAGCACTACTCATGGATAGATGGAGAGGTTTAAGTACCAAATTAATTCAAATAATTCTAGAACAACGCCGTAGATATGACTCTTTCATAAGCTCCGAATATGTTCCCGCCCCGCCTCCAGAAAGAAAAAAGTATCACATGCAATGCGGGGGTGGCATTGAAAGTCAGAACCCCTTACGAGAAGTACACCCTGTTATGGGTACGGATCACCTTTTGAAACGTGTATATGTACACACGCCTCTGACCAAGTTAGAACTGTTAGAAATGAAGAAACTAGTACCGTGTCATGATAAAGATCCCGCAGGTTTTCACAGAGAGCTTAAAGACATGTTACTGATGGGGGATTACACATATGATGATATCATGAAAATGTTAAAAGTACTGTTGCCCACGGGCATCTACGAGAAACTAAAGGAAAAGGAATGGGAGGTGGGAGACACAAAGATTGCATGGGCAGAAATAGAAGAGGAAGAAAATAAACGGGTCCCAGGTGAGGTTCCGTGAGGTTCCGTGACGACTTGAACCCGTGTTTTCAAGTTTGTCGGAAATACATAAAAATGGTATCAGTGAACCGCAAATGATCCATTTAGTATATCCTAGTGTTTCCGCTACGCTACGAGCAAGAGCACTCCTTCCACTGACACATTTCTGATATACACACGGCATCCATCTTAGATCGTGGCTGACCGCCATTTTGTGTTTCCTTGCCCTCACATATGCAATAGCCTCTGATCACTTCATTCACTCCACTTTGATTAAGGACACGTAGCCTTAGCCGGAGCTTCACCTCTTACATGACACGTGCACCTTAAACCAGATCACGCTGTAGCTGCATGACTCGACAAAGGCTGCCTTCTGCCCGAGGCCAGTCCTGCCAAACTGGTCTTCGTGTCCATTGTACCTGATCATGATTAGGCGGCCGAAGCCGGTAGCCTTGCCCATTTACAACCCACAAACATCTCTTATCCCGCTTTTCTATCTTCTGCACCTGGCTCTGCTCCTTTCCTTCTGGGCCTTTATTAGGGGGAGGTAACGAACTTTACGATGAGGCGGTCCGGCTCTTGAATACAATATTGACAAGGGATTGTGATGGACTGGTGGGAACCCCTCTTCGTGATGTTTGGTATCAGATATTATCGACAGTTCCTGTGTAACGCCAAATATTTATTGTTTAGAGACACAAAGGTTTGGGAATGTACCGACATGTGAAATATTTGCCTAGAGCACAATTTTTAGTATATAAGGAGCAACCCACTTTGTACAAATCGAACAGGCTCCTGGTTACTGCCCGTGTGTAGTATCTATGACTTCTGTGTCCCTGCAGTAATAAACCTTTGGTCTTTGACGCCACCATCGAGAAGCCCGTGTTTCTGTTCATTTGTGCACCAAGGCAGGTGGGACTCCGGGGTCTTTGGGTGTTGTACCCTGACACCTCTGGACGGAACCAAAAAGTCCAGAACTCCAATTGGCGCCCAACGTGGGGCGACGTCATTCGGTACCGGTCCAAAAGCCTGAAGAGTTCGAGAAGCTTCGTGTGAAGATTCCTGAGGGAGGCGCCCCACTTCATCGATCCCGGCATATCGCAAAAGTGGCCCTGAAGTTCTCTTCCACGAGGATTCCCGTTCAAGACGGCTGCAGTGGGCCGTTGCCTTGACCGTCGCCCTGTCTTGGACCCGAAGTGGTGCAGTCCTTAGTACGGCGAAACGTGACGGGTTTCTCCTTGGTGACGTCTTCAGTGACTCAGTTAAGTATTTAGTGATAGCTAGCTGGTTACTTTGTGAGGATTGTTAAAAATTCCTTGATCGGTTCTTGGTTTGGTTTGGTTTTGTAAGATTACGATAATCTATTTGGTTCAGTTTGGGTATCGATACATCAGTTCGTTTTTGGTAGGCCTAAGTTCTTGGTTCGAGTGCACATATTTGTTCCGTGTCTTGTTTGTTTTGTGTTACGGACTGAAAATGGTAAGTCGGAAAATGTTGTCTTGTTTTAGTTGCAACAGTGACTCACAATTAGAGGACTCTTGTCTGGTTCCTCCGATTGGGACTCCCCTATATGATTTATACTGTAAGTATGGTGTGGGTCCTATAACTTATAATGAGATATGGGTCCGTTATTGTAAGAAGGATGGTGTCCTTAGTTGGCCACTGCATGGTAGTTTTGAACAAGAGATTCTCGACAACTTAGAAGCGAAATTGTTTAGGAAGAAAGCCCGGCCGGCAATGTTTGACTCTTTTCGTTATTGGCGGAAAGAATCCAAACAGAGAGAAATGAAAAGGTTGAAGAAAGAGCAAAAAGAACAAGAAGAGTTAACTCTAGAGCAAGCGACTAAACAGTTGCAGGCTAACGAGTGTGAGAAGACCATAGATGTAGCCATTAGAGAGCATAACCTAGCGATTGACAAGTGCTACCCTGCCTTGCCATCGAAAACAGCTAAGATACTAGAGGATTCCGAAAACGATCCTCTGTTGTCTTATCTGTTACGGTCACCTCCACCGTATGCACAAGGTGCTACGGCTCCACTCATCCCGAATGTTCAATTGCCGGTTGCTGGACAACCTGGTGTTCTTGTTCCTCAGAATCTAGTTCCTGTACCTCCTGTGAGTAATGTGAATGTACCTACGGCTCCTCCTCTTTCTGGATTGCCGTCTTCTATACCTGTATCTGTCTCGCTTACACCTAATGTTCCACAAGCTATTTTTGTCGATACTCCTACTGCTTCACAATCTATTCCTACCTCGACTGCATTCTCTATGTCTGCGAGTGTACTAACTCCACTTTCTGTTCGTCGAAGAATCACTGATTCCGTTACTAATATGCTGTCTCCTATATATAAAACCTTGATTAAGACTCCTACTCCTGACTCTGTTCAGAGACGGAGTCAGCTTCCAAGTACTGAGGAACGGGGAGTTTTAGACTCCACGGCTCTCAGATGGATTTCGAAGGGTAGAAGATATAGTACGAGAGATGTGTTAGAGACATTTATGCAATGGGGAGAGCCAACGCAACGGTACGTCTTTGATGAGATGTGCTCGTTGTTACGTGAAGAGATAGAAGAAGACGATGTCGAATCAGATTTGGAAGATTTAATTAAGGTCCAGAAGGAGTTTGCTGCTGGAATGATAGTGGGTGAGAATATTAAACAGGCGATGGAACTTATTTTAAGTTTTAGGATTGATCCATCTCTTCGTTCACCGAGAGATTTAGAAAAAGGTAAATTGAAGCCAAGTCGCCAATATCCAATGAGGGAGGTTCCTCCAATTTGGCGCGAAGCTGTGCAAGCTGATGCAGTGAATGGTATTGCAGCTGCTCCAGCACAGTTTCAACGAGTATGGATACATATTCCGTGGAAGCGAGCAGAAGTACTAGCAGTGAAACAGGCCTTACCAGATCCGCGTAAGAATCCAGCTGGATATTACAAGGAATTGACACAGACAGTTGAGGCTTGTATAATGAACTTAGCCGACATTGATATGTTGTTTGGTAATGTAGTTCCACAACCAGTGTGGGCTAAAATTCGTAGAGAGGATCATCAGGCAGCTTTAGGTGGTGATTGGGCAGCTATCACTGCAGCAGATGGTCAGCAAACGGGTGGTGCAAAACCCGAACCCCTGATTGCTAATCTGCCAGGTAGAATAATTGATTTAATGAAGACTCTGATGCCAGCATTGCGTGTTAATTGGGACAAGTTGTCAGCGTGTAGACAGAAGAAAGACGAAAGTGTCTCTGACTTCTTCACGAGGTTCGAAGAGACTTTTGTAGATCATAGTGGTCAGGATATGAGCACAGAAGGGGGACAAAGACTCTTTGTCGATAAATTTGTGCATAATTTGTTACCTGAATTATGCAATAAATTGAAAGACTCAGAAAGTGCGTGGGCTGTATCTACGACAGCGCAAATACTTGCGACTGCACAGTACTATGAAAATAGGGATAAAGAGGAAAAAGAGAAATCAGAGAAGAAAACGAAAGATTTAAAGACTAAAGTTCTTTTGCAGCAGGCGTATCCGCCTCGTACGAATCAGACTAATACACAGCAAAACTCATATCAAAGGACAGATTATAGTACATCAAGGCCTCAATATCAGTGGAATCAGTGTGCATACTGTAAGAAAGAGGGTCACTACAAAAATGAATGTCCGATCTTAGCGCAAAATAATGCAGCAGCAGCTCAGAGAGGTCGTGGTGGTTTTGTGCAGAATTCTAGAGGTCGAGGGCGAGGTGCTATGCCTCCGCAAACAAATGATCGTCCCTCTAATCACTTTGATCAACGAAACGTACAGTCAGCTCAACAAAATAGATCTCAGCAATATCTTGTTGAAGACTATTGTGAAGTAGATGAGGGTTTTCAACAAAATGGGTACTAGGACAGCCATGGACAGAGAGAGGGAGTAGTATCAGTTCCAGTGGATCAGAGTGGGCCTTATGTCGCAGTAGCAACATCAGGTGTAGTCGAACCGTTTCTGTTGGATACTGGTGCTGCGAAAAGTTCTATAATTCATGCGAAACTCCCTGGCGCACCTTTGTCTGGCTCAACAAATGTTTCCGTAGGTTTTTCAGGCGCCCCTGTGTACAACCCGATATCTGGTCCTTTGTCTATTTCTGTTGGACCGTGTCACTTGAAAGCACCCCTGATTTTGACGACAGGTTGTAATGAAAATCTGCTTGGTTTAGATTTGTTAAAACGACTATATGCGACATTGTACTGTTCTCCGGAAGGAGTACAGCTTACTTTGGGTAAAAGACTCACCTCTCCGATGTACTTGTCAATGGACGCACTCCCGCCGGAGCTACGTTCACTCCCTGATTCTCTTTGGGCGACTGGTCCCAATGATGTAGGTCTACTAGAAATTCCACCGTATGTAGTAACTTTGAAAGCGAATGTAAAATTTCCAAGAATTCCTCAATATAAAATATCGAGTGAAGGTGAGCGTGCACTTTTATTGATTGTGCAAGATTTGATTAAGAAAGGTGTGGTTGAAGAGACTGGAGGAAATGTTTGTAATAGTCCTGTATTGCCGATTCTGAAAAGGACTGACCCTACGAAACCTCCTGTATATAGGTTTGTCATAGATCTCAGAGAAGTTAATAAGATTGTGGTTCCGCAGTTTCCTGTGGTTCCAGACATTACTGCCTTGTTAACATTGATTCCTGCCACAGCCAATTGGTTCTCAGTCATCGACTTGAAGAATGCCTTTTTCAGCATTCCGATAGCTGAGGAAAGCAGAGATATTTTTGGCTTCTGTCTAGGAGGTCGAAGCTTCAGATTTAAACGCGCTCCACAAGGCTACTGTGAGAGTCCATCTATTTACAGTCAAGCATTAAAAAGCCAGTTAGATTCTTTTGTCCTTCCTCCAGGCTCTGCCCTAGTACAGTACGTAGACGATCTTTTAGTGGCTGCCGATGACAAGGAAACTTGCAAAGCAGCTACAATTTCACTATTACATCACTTGTCTAATTTGAATCATAAGGTGTCCCCTTCCAAAATGCAATATTGCTGCCAAGAAGTAACCTACCTAGGTTACCTCTTATCAAAGGAGGGAAGGAAGTTGACCCCAGAGAGAATAAAAGCAATTACGCAGATGAGTGTTCCACGCACACAGAGAGAAGTACGTGCCTTTCTAGGTATTACCTCTTACTGTAGGCAGTGGATTCCAAATTTTTCACTTTTAGCGAAACCATTGGTAGCTTTGACTGGGAAAAATGTTCCGAGTCCGGTGCCATGGTCTGATGAATGTCAAGAGAGTTTTACTGAATTACGAAAAGCATTGTGTTCAGCTCCTGTATTGGGTACACCTGATTACAGTAAGCCATTCACGCTCTACGTTCACGAAAGGGAAGGTTGCGCGTTGAGTGTTCTGACACAGAAGTTTGGTGATAAACAACGCCCTTGTGCGTATTTCTCATCAACATTAGATCCGGTAGCCAGAGCGTTGCCTAGTTGTTTGAGAGCTACAGCGGCAGCTGCAGCTTCCATTCGACAATCTGCTGGTTTGGTGATGAACAATATGCTAGTGGTCATGGTTCCTCATGCAGTGGATACACTCATGAACCGAACGAAGACACAACACCTTACTAGTGCGAGATTATCTGGTTACGAGCTGACGTTATTAGCAAGTCATATTCAGATCAAAAGGTGCAATGTATTGAATCCAGCAACATTGTTGCCGACTGATCAAGAGTCGAGTGATTCTGAGCCACATGACTGTTATTTTAAAACGGAGGAAGAGACAAAAGGTCGCATCGACTTGAGGGATACTCCCCTATCCGATCCGGATGGTACGCTGTATGTGGACGGGTCATGTTTTAAATTGGAGAATGGTGATGTGACTGCTGCCTACGCGGTAACGACTTTGAAGACGATTGTGGAAACTGCGAGAGTGAGTCAGAATTCTGCCCAAGCAGCAGAATTAATAGCTCTTACGAGAGCGTGTGTTTTAGCTGAGGGAAAGAGAGTGAATGTGTTTACAGATAGTCAGTACGCATTTGGCGTGGCCCATAGTTTTGGCCGGTTGTGGAGAGAAAGGGGTTTCATTACGTCCCATGGGACTAAGATTCAACATGGTCAGCTAGTTAACGACTTGTTGGAATCTCTAACCTTACCGACTGAAGTTGCGATTGTGAAGTGCAGTGCTCATAAAGCGATCACGGATGATGTTGGTCGGGGAAATGCCTTTGCTGATGAAACCGCTAAACAAACAGCTAGAGACATGATGAGTAGAATGTATGTTGCTACATCTGCAAGATGGATTGCTGAGTCTGGAATGTGTGAAGACACTATGGAAAGTGTGAAAGAGATTCAGAAAGAAGCGACTGAGGAAGAGAAACGTGTATGGAGAGAAAGTACGGGCAAATTGGACTCGAATGGATGTTGGATCGATTTGACAGAACAGCAGCGTTGGATGTTGCCTGATGCGTATGTGCTCGCAGTAGTGACGATGGCGCATGGAATGGCGCACATAAGTTCTAAAGGGATATGTAAGATGTTAGCTCCGGTCTGGAATAATGAGGGAATCAGTAAGTGTGCAGAGAGAGTGGTGAAAAATTGTATGGTGTGCTTGATGCATAATCCTGGCAAGGGAACTCCAACTCCAGCTGGTCATTTTGCTCCTCCTTCCTGTCCCTTTGAAGTGATTCAGTTAGACTTCATTCACATGGAACGCTGCAACAATTTAAAATACGTCTTGGTGGTAGTTTGTGCTTTTTCCAGGTGGATAGAAGCATACCCACTAAAGGACAACACTGCTCTATCAACTGCCAAAATTCTTCTAAAAGAATTTTTCCCTAGATTTGGAATGCCACGGATTGTATGGTCAGATAACGGAAGTGAGTTTATAGGGAAAGTTATGCAGAGTGTGTGTGCAGGCCTAGGGCTGAAGCAGAAATTTCATAGTGCGAATCATCCCCAGTCAGCTGGTTTAGTCGAGGGTTACAATGGCACCCTCAAGCTTAAATTAGCCAAAATACAAGCATCCACAGGTTTGGCTTGGCCAGACGCACTTCCTTTGGCCTTGTTATCAACGAGAGCAACAGTGCATTCTAGAATAGGGCTTTCTCCATATGAGATTGTGTTTGGCCGCCCAGCAAATATCTGGGGTGTGCCAAGGCCTAAAAGGTTTTGCTCCATTGAATATCCTATGTTGATAGACTACCTTTACGACTTGACTGCTAAATTAAGTCTTATTCATCAACAGGTCTTTGATGCTTTGCCAAAACCTCCGGAGAGTCCAGGGCATCAGCTGAAACCCGGCGACCACGTGGTGGTCAGAAATTTTGCGAGGACAAAAAATCTTCAGCCTCGCTACATCGGCCCCTTCCAGGTCCTGCTGGCGACGAGGACAGCTGTACGTGTTGCTGGTCGCAAGCACTGGATCCACGCTTCTCACGTAAAGCGTGTTCCACTGCCGCTGCCCTACGACGACTGGGTGAAGAAGGGAATTGGTGCCTCCGAATCTGAAATAACTCCGAAATTTGTCCCTTTCAGCGATGCCGATTTGATTACTGACACTTTGAAACTTGACTCTCCTCCTGAAAAGACTGCTTTGAACATTGAACATTTGTCTCCAGCATCAAAAGAAACTTTGCTATCTGCGAACTTAAACTCTGCAACAGCTGCTAGTGATACACTATTTTCCGATCAAACAGTACCAGCAAAGAAGAGATACAATCTTAGAAGCCATAAAACGGACAAATAAAGCAGGCAACTGCATATTGTGATTTTGATATATACATATATATATATTGAACTTTTGCTTTTCAGCCAGGAAGTTTGCTATTGTTTATTGTTTTTAAAAATTGCCTTGCCGTCTGGGTAGCCGTAGGGTCGTGGCTGTGTGCCTAGTTTGAATTTGCAGGGGTCTGACACAAGGTCGATCTTTCTGTTAGTTCTGGGAACTCCCAGGGCTGACAGAGGCATTTTCATCTACGTACACATCATCAGTGGTCGCGAGCGGATTGTAGAAGATGGAACTTCCTGCGCTGCAACGAGAAAATGTGATTTACGTTCGCAGAAACAGACTTAATAGAATTCTTCACAACAAATGTTTCTTGATGCAATGTGCCGTTACATTTTTGATTGTTTTAGCAACATTGGTGGGTGGAATTGTCTTTAGCATAAATTTGATTTTTGTGCCAGTTTCTACAGTGCCTCCCCTTGATCCAGCTATTTCTACTGTTTCCTCTATACACTCTTTTCACTCGTTTCCTGAACATGAGCAAGCCCGACGCTCAGAATTCATTAATAACACTTTTGTGCAGCTCTTGCACCAACACCAACTGGTGGTTAACACTACAGACTGCTGGGTGTGTGGTTTGATACCTCACACTATGGATAAAGGTATTCCCTATTTGGTTTTGCCTTACAGCTATAATGGATCATTTCAGGCCTTCCAAACCATCTTTGCTTATGCCCTTGAAACCTATCCTCCACGTCCACCACGTTCCACTAAATATAACTCTGCCAACAAAGCCTTAGTCCAGGGAATTATTGACATGGTCAAGGACGTCAATAATACTCCATCTTACCCTAGAGACGAATTGCGAGTATATTTAAGTTGGAATACTTCAGAGTATCGCCTTAGTTTAGGAGAAAGCAAGCGTAAAAGCTCAACTCCAATCTGGGTTGTACCTCACCGAGGTCAGGTCTGTTTGCAAGGTAATGGGAGAAATCCGAGAGCTCAGCTAGGGAGGAGTGAGTGCGTAGAGACTTATGTGTTTCCGGCTAACTCTTCCCCTGCCTTCCTCACTGCTAGGGGTACCTACTTCATTTGTCGAGACAGAGCTTATACATGGTTGCCTGCCGACTTCTCAGGATCATGTTATATTGCTCGATTGTTGCCTCCGACATACACTGCTTCACCGGATTACCACAGAACAAGAGTAGCTAGAGGTGTTTTCAGCAAAGAAGATACTGCTGGTCAGGAAGCTGGAGACTTCTTCAAAGGTTTCCTTCCGTTCTGGGGGCCAATGGCCAATAGTAGAAACATACGTCAGCTAACACGGGTAGTTGAATCTACTATTACCGAAACTACTGGTGCCCTTAGCAATCTGACAGCTGAGCTTCAGGCAGATAGACTCATGACATTGCAGAACCGTATGGTTCTAGATGTTATACTTGCAGATCGAGGTGGGGTATGCAGAATGATCCAGTCGAGCTGCTGTGTCTTTATTCCTAATAATGCTCCAACAGTCTATGAGGCGATCTCTAAGTTACACAAGATTTCCGATTCCATACATGTAGATGAGGGAAACTGGTCCCTCATGGAGTGGGTTTGGACTCTGATCTCAGCGTGGGGATGGAAGGTTCTAATGGTCATTGGTGTCATCTTAGTATTTCTATTCTCATGTTGTCTGATTATCCAGTGTGGTCCAGCTCTGTGTAGTTTTTGTGCTGCAACCTGTTGTAGAAAACCACCTGCATTTGGAGAAAAGACACGAGAAAGGATGATGATACAACAGCATGTCACTGACCTGATGAGCATAGAACTAGATTCAGACATAGATTGAGTAATTGCCTATGTAAGGGCAAAAGGAGGGTCTGAGGTTCCGTGAGGTTCCGTGACGACTTGAACCCGTGTTTTCAAGTTTGTCGGAAATACATAAAAATGGTATCAGTGAACCGCAAATGATCCATTTAGTATATCCTAGTGTTTCCGCTACGCTACGAGCAAGAGCACTCCTTCCACTGACACATTTCTGATATACACACGGCATCCATCTTAGATCGTGGCTGACCGCCATTTTGTGTTTCCTTGCCCTCACATATGCAATAGCCTCTGATCACTTCATTCACTCCACTTTGATTAAGGACACGTAGCCTTAGCCGGAGCTTCACCTCTTACATGACACGTGCACCTTAAACCAGATCACGCTGTAGCTGCATGACTCGACAAAGGCTGCCTTCTGCCCGAGGCCAGTCCTGCCAAACTGGTCTTCGTGTCCATTGTACCTGATCATGATTAGGCGGCCGAAGCCGGTAGCCTTGCCCATTTACAACCCACAAACATCTCTTATCCCGCTTTTCTATCTTCTGCACCTGGCTCTGCTCCTTTCCTTCTGGGCCTTTATTAGGGGGAGGTAACGAACTTTACGATGAGGCGGTCCGGCTCTTGAATACAATATTGACAAGGGATTGTGATGGACTGGTGGGAACCCCTCTTCGTGATGTTTGGTATCAGATATTATCGACAGTTCCTGTGTAACGCCAAATATTTATTGTTTAGAGACACAAAGGTTTGGGAATGTACCGACATGTGAAATATTTGCCTAGAGCACAATTTTTAGTATATAAGGAGCAACCCACTTTGTACAAATCGAACAGGCTCCTGGTTACTGCCCGTGTGTAGTATCTATGACTTCTGTGTCCCTGCAGTAATAAACCTTTGGTCTTTGACGCCACCATCGAGAAGCCCGTGTTTCTGTTCATTTGTGCACCAAGGCAGGTGGGACTCCGGGGTCTTTGGGTGTTGTACCCTGACACCTCTGGACGGAACCAAAAAGTCCAGAACTCCAATGGGGTAGGCCTTGGGGATAAGACTAAAGCATTACCCGGTTTGATAGTACAGGTCCTGCCAAGATTATTGACAACTAGAAAGGAAGATTGGGACGCGATCTCGTCCTGTAAACAGAAACATGATGAAGATACTAGTGACTTCTATTCAAGATTCGAGAAATGTTTCATTATCAATAGTGGCCTCAAACCAAGTAGCGAGTCATATCCGCACCTTTTTGTATCAAAACTAGTCGAGAATTCCCTACCATTAGTTAAAAACCGAGTGTACAAAGTTGAAAGTACTTGGCAGGCAAATACGCCATCCCAGATGTTACAGATGCTCCAATATCATCAGAACAGAATTAGAGAAGAGCAGGATCAGGAACAGAAACGCATGAAAGACACGAAGATGAAAATGTTAGTAGCTCAGACGGTCCCAGCCGACGGTCAGAGAAAGGGTGGGACCCAGACAAGTCACACTACAGCTCCCGTTAAAGGGACATGCAATTACTGTAAGCAGCCAGGTCATTACGTACATGAATGCCCAGTCCTGAAACATAATATAGCAACAGGTAAAACTAAAGAAAGACCGCATCCGCCTAGACAAGACCATAACCAGCATCAGTCTTCACAGAATACACAGAATACACAGCCTATGCATGCTTCTTCACCTCCAGCACAGACAGTAGCGGTACCACAGCCACAGCCCACTGCCGCGTCTCAGCAAGTTTCGCAACAGATGTACCAGTATGCCCAGTCCGCATACCCAGATTACCCCCGATATACATGAAACAGCCTAGAGAGGGAAGGTGGCTTGCCTCTTATTGAAATTTCTGTAGATCAAGAAGGTCCTTATGTACACAGTCACGTATTGGGAAAAGACAGAAAGTTTTTAATTGACACAGGGGCAAGTCGCACTACGATCAGCCATGATGAAGTCCCAGGGGCACCCCTCTCAGGCTCACAGAATGTTTCCCTTGGTTTTTCAGGACAGCCTATTGTAAATGAGGTATCAGAACCAGTCCCCCTGGCTGTGGGTCCATTATCACGTGTTACAGACTTGTTACTTACAAAATCATGTCCGGAAAATCTGTTAGGAATTAAAACATTGAAGGCTCTAGGAGCTATAATCTGCTGTTCCCCGGAGGGAGTTAGACTCTTTCTACGGGATTTCAAGGGTCATTATGTTTTGCGAGAATTCGATGTCAGATTGAAAAATGTGCCAGATTACTTGTGGGCAAAAGGCCCAACTGATGTAGGTTGCATGCATATCACCCCATACCGCGTTACACTCAAGGCAGGTGTTGTTTTACCGAGAATCAGACAATACAAGTTACCACCCGATGCTGTAGTGGCTTTACTGAAAATCATTGAAGAGCTCATTGCCCAAGGAGTGGTCGTAGAGACCGACTCCAATGTCTGTAATTCACCGATCATTCCGATTCTTAAACGTACCGATCCCAATGCACCGCCAGTATATCGGCTGGTGATTGATCTTCGAGAACTGAATAAATGCATTATACCACAGTACCCTGTGGTTCCCGACATCTCATCCCTATTGACTGCTATTGATCCAGAAGCGACGTTCTTTACTGTAATTGACCTCAAGAACGCCTTCTTCAGCGTGCCTATTGATCCAGAGAGCCAATATCTCTTCGGATTCAGTTTAAATGGACGCAGCTTCAAATTTTCACGCGCACCTCAAGGATTCACGGAAAGCCCCCGCATCTACAGTCAAGCACTGAAAAGACAACTAGATTGTATTCAAATGCCAGTTAACACCGCTTTACTGCAATACGTCGATGATCTACTGATCACCGCACGAAGTGAGCCCGAATGTGAACAAGCATCACTGACAGTTTTACATTTTCTGGCCGACAAGGGACACAAGGTGTCTCCTTCGAAGCTACAATTCTGTGTTCAGCAAGTTGTGTACTTGGGTCACTTGCTGTCCAAAGTGGGGAGACAGCTCACTCCCGATCGCATTCAGTTAATTGTAAATATGCCACAACCCCAGACACAAAAGGAAGTGCGGGCCTTCATAGGCCTCACCTCATACTGCAGACAATGGATTCCTCAATATGCATTTCTAGCTAAACCACTCATCCAGTTAACGACACAGGAGGCAGCGACTTCGACTGCCCTCCCTTGGACTCAGGCACACACACAAGCTTTTGAAGAATTAAAGAAAGCCTTATGCCAAGCACCAGTTTTAGCGACACCATGTTACAGCAAACCGTTTACACTTTTTGTTACAGAACGTGATGGTACAGCATTGTCTGTCCTCACTCAAGATCAAGCAGGTTCACATAAGCCTTGCGCTTATTTCTCAAGTACATTGGATTCAGTAGCCCAGGCATTCCCTGCGTGCTTGAAGTCAGTAGCATCAACAGCACTAGCCATCAGACAGAGCGATTCAATTGTTTTAGGCCATCAATTAACAGTACAAGTTCCACACTCTGTAGAGGTTCTGTTAAACAGAACCCAGACTCAGCACTTGACTATAGCACGACTGACAGGTTATGAATTAACGTTATTCCAGCCACACATAGAAATCAGGCGCTGCAGTATTCTGAACCCCGCAACACTGTTACCTACAATTATGACAGATCCAGCCCCGCATGATTGTATAGAAATCATTAATGCAGTAACAAAGCCTAGACGAGATTTAACAGATGTTCCACTGACAAACCCAGACCTGACACTTTATGTGGACGGTTCATGCCTGAGAACAAATACAGGAGAATTAGTGGCCGCGTATGCAGTGACCACTGAAACTGAAGTTAAAGAAACACATCGTATTGACACACTGTCCGCTCAAGCAGCAGAGCTCATCACTCTGACCCGAGCTTGTATACTAGCCAAGAACAGAAATGTCAACATATACACTGATTCCCGTTATGCGTTCGGAGTCGTACACGACTTCGGCATGTTATGGCAAGAAAGAGGTTTTTTGACCTCCCACGGTGCCAAGATACAACACGGTCCCCTCATTCAAGCACTGTTAGAAGCAATACATTTGCCTTCAGGAATATCAGTCATGAAGTGTAAAGCACATACTAAGGTCACAGATTCTGTTTCCCAGGGTAACGACCTGGCAGACCAGACAGCAAAACATACAGCACTGACTCACACCCAGACAACTGATGTGACAAAGACAATAGTACCGACAAAGTGTATGGCAGTCAAGGATCCCGCTCTAGATGTAATTGATATTCAGGCACATGCTACCCCAGAAGAAATAAAGAGATGGATTGAACTAGGAGGGATCCAGACAGATCAAGGTTGGATGACGAAGGGAAAATCTACATGGTTTCTCCCTGACTCTATGGTTCAAGTCATGATTAATACAGCACATAGCCCAGCACATCTAGGAGAGAAAGCGATGTTAGACAGTTTACAAAATCTTTGGAATAATAAACACTTACGAGCGGCCGCAAAACAGAAAGTGCGTACTTGCATGATCTGTTGTCAGTTCAATCCAGGTAAAAGCGTCCCTGTAGAGCAAGGTGGATTTCATCCTCCCGATCACCCTTTTGAAGTCCTCCAAATGGATTATATCCAGATGAACCGTTGTCGAGGATTCAAGTATGTCCTTGTAGTTGTTTGTGCTCTGTCCCGCTGGACCGAAGCATACCCAGTCTCAGACTATACTGCTCCGACCACTGCCAAGCAGTTGGTTCGTGAATTCTTCCCACGATACGGTTTGCCTCGTGTCGTGTACTCAGATAACGGACAACCCTTCTCGTCCGAGCTAATGAAACAAGTTTCTTTACTGCTAGGATATCAGTGGAAGTTTCATTGTGTCCGACATCCTGAAGCCGCAGGCCTTGTAGAGAGGCATAACCAGACACTAAAGATACGCCTTGCAAAAATATGTCAGGAGAAAGGGGTCGACTGGATAGTCGCCCTGCCAGTGGCACTATTCTACATGAGGATGGTCGCCCACTCGAGATCAGGGCTATCCCCGTACGAAGTGGTTTTTGGCAGACCACTGAATATGTGGGGGACGCCCATTCCGAAAAAGATCACTGATGTTGATTGTAACATGTTGACAGATTACCTTGCCTCCTTGATGTCTGCACTCCAATCATGTCGTTCACAGGTTGCCGCAGCCTTCCCTGACAACACTGATGTAAAGCCGCACGAGGTCCGTCCTGGGGACCTAGTATTGGTGCGAAATTTCGACAGGAAGAGTCCACTGGAGCCCCGCTGGAAATCCCCGAAGACCGTCCTTCTCACCACGAGGACCGCCGTGAAGATCGAAGGGAGAAAGGGGTGGGTCCATACGAGTCATGTGAAAAAATTTCATGAACTGAAACCAGACCGAGACTCCTCCACCCCCACCAAAGACTGTGTTGAGCCAAAAGACTTTACAGTTACCGAACGAGAAAAAACTCCCCAAGAGGAGTACAGGTCGAAACTCCGATCTAGCAAGTCAGACAGTTTAATTGTTTAAGTCCTCCCCTAGGTGAATCGGTTAAATAGTTTCTGACATGTATCCCCTAGATCGAGATAGAGAGAGAGAGAGACAAGTTAAGAAAAGTGCATATTGTAAATCACTCCGTAGTCACTGTATAGTGACACTATTAATAATGTTTATTCTGAGTATGTTAGTTATTGTTGCTAGCATTCTGCTACCTATCTACTGGCCTATTTTCAGGCGTGAACAATCTGTTTACAATGTTTCTGCTGAACATTCTTTTAGTGAGTTACCGCCACACGAACTCTCTTACAGACTTGCGCTGCGCAACAATACATTCATTAGTATGTTACACCATTCCCATCAGACTAACAATGCTACAGACTGCTGGATATGTGGCCGACTCCCTCCCTACCAGAATTACAAGGAAGCTCTGCCCCTTTTTCCGTACCCGTTCACTCACAATGGCTCCTGTGGTGCATGGTTTAAAATAATTAATTCCTTAGATCCTGATATTGCTGTTTTCGATGGGGGCTGGGTTTGGGGAAACTTGAACTTAGTCCTGCTCGACGTCTGTTACCCTGATAAGGAGGGACTTCCCACTCGAATAGGAACTGATCTAGAAAATGAAGTATATGGATTAGGTAACTACACAATTAGCCTTATGATCCTTACTGTCGAATCCGAGGCTGCACCAGTCCTGCCCCATATGCTAGTATTACCAGTCACTGGTGAATTATGTGTCCGAAAGAAAGGTTCAGTACACTTAGGTCATAGTAAATGCACTACTGTGGTCGAATTCAGTGATCATGGTAAATCGTCCTTCAAAGTTATCAGTCACTCCTATTTTGTTTGTGGTCATACCGCATACATACGTCTGCCTCCAGATTGGGATGGTACCTGTTATATTGCATTCCTTCTGCCACCTGTTTTTCTAGCTCCCCCTGATTACCATAGAAATACAAATCTAGTAAAGAATAGACCCAGAAGAGATATCCCACTTGTCGACTACACAGAAACGGCATGGGAACAGTACACCGATTTTAATAAGGGATTCTTTTTCTTTTTAGGACTTGTCCAAAACAGTAAATTAATACGTAGATTAACTAGAACACTTGAAGCTGTAGTACATGAAACTGCCTCCGCCTTAGGTAACTTAACAGAGGAGCAATCTGCTATGCGGGTTGTTGTCCTTCAAAATCGTCTTGTTATTGACGTCATCTTGGCAGTTAGAGGTGGAGCCTGTAAGGTCATCGGGTCAAGTTGCTGCGTTTTCATCCCACAAAACGCGCCATCTGTCTATCAAGCTATTACCCGTCTGCATAAAATTGCAAATCAGATACATCAGAATCCAGGCACCTGGACTTGGTCCGGTTGGTTCTGGACAACGTTAACTGCTTGGGGATGGAAGATCCTATCCTTCCTAGGTTTTGGCCTTGTCATAGTATTCAGCTGCTGCCTGTGCCTACAGTGTGGGCCGGCGATATGTGGACTGTGTGCCACATCGTGCATTGAACATTCCAGTTTCCTCTCAAACCGTCAAAGAAAGAAAGATGAGCAAATGATGCTGCAAGAACAAACTGATCAATTTATGATGATTGATATATCATGAAGGGTCCGTAGGGAACAAGGAGGGAATGAGGAAATGTAAATTTTATGGTCAAGTTGTGTTCCCTAGCGCGTACCCCACCGTCTCCATGTACGAGTTAAAGTGCATGTAACTTCCCTCCTGTACCAGCTATGAAGACGCAAATACATTTGCGTCCAACGTCAACATGTCCTCTTTCAGACCCTCCCTGAATGGGTTGGATAGCCCGTTCCTAAGTATGCTATGCCAACGTCTTTTTGTAGTGTACTTCTACGTTTTTCAGCTCTAGCTGAGTAGGCCCTGAATTTCTGCCACCGAGCCTCTTTTCTGGCTTCTGACTCCAAGGGCCTCTGCCCAGGCTGCCTCTGTACCCGTGAACTCTGACTTACTTTCAGCGCGGTACCTCGCGCTCAGCTCAGCCTGCTGTCTGCCAAGATTGACTATAACCTTCGAGTTATCTGTTCCGCTCCCCGAAAATACATTCCTGCCTGCTAGCTTCAGTAAACATTCCCCTCAGCTGCAGAGCCAAGGGGCCGACCTGTCTCTATGCAACTAATTCAAGTAATTCATAGCCCTTGTTGCCATGCTCCCATGGAAGGCCCATGCCCCCACGCTTCTCATACAGACACTCAGGCGCTTATGCACGCACTCACAGTCAGTATAGAATAGCTTCTGCCCTCGAGACCTTTCCGCCCAGATAGCTTAGTTCCTAAACACCAGATATCAGATATGATAGAAGCACAAGTTGATCTGACATGCCAGACTTCTGTCTCTTTCCGTCGGTGCAAATGTCAAGCCCCCTGCACCCTCCAGCTTCACGTCAATCACACGTCATGCAGCTGCGCGCGCATCCAAGCTTCCGATTTCTGCTGACATTGCAACATTTCTGTTAGTGCCACCCCTTTGTGACACCTACCTGTGACGTTTCTAGCACACATCTCTAGTACACGCCTTCTGATCACGTACTTGTAACACGTGTATACTGTTATCTTGTCTTCTCTCAGCTGTTACGCCCATTATAACTGTTTCCTATGACATGAATTAAGTATATAAGCTATGTAATGTAATAAAATGTAGCGCTCTATCCCTTCTGACACCCCTGTGGTGGTCAGAACATGATATCCTGGTCTAGACCATTCCTTTTTGAGGAATAAAACCCCTAAGAACTCTAACACCACGGACTCTGTTTTCTTTCTTTCCGATTGAGTTATTATTGATTAAGTACTTACCTGCATAGAAATTAAGAGAGTAAATTAATTATTTACGTCACTAGAGCGCCCCCCAGCGCAATGCGTTGTAATGGTATGCATTGTAAAAGTGGCGTTGTAATAGTAGGTAGTTGTAAAAGTTGCGTTGTAACAGGTGTATACCGTCAACACTGCACCCTGCCCTCAGGGCTGTCCACGGTTTACCCTGGGGGTGTCTTATATGTATTAAACAGGAAGGTTTGGACCTAGATAAAAGGTTTATTTTGCCAGGTTCAAATTGAAGTTTAAATGAGCTGACACATTTTGTGATGACAGGCTTAGAAATGTTCAGAGGGCTATTTCAGTGGGTGTCCCAATCAGTGATGTAGTCCTATGAGTATCATTTAATTTACAGACCCTGAGCAAAGGTAGTGCCACTTTACTAGGGACTTTAAGGATATTAAATATGCCAATTGGGGATAAAACAAGGTGACCATGTTTAAAGTATTGAGCACATGCACTTTAGCACCGGTTAGCAGAGGTAAAGTGCGCAGAATCCATGGAGGAGGAAAGCCAAATGTTTGGGGAAATTCGACCTGATGGCTGGCAGATCTATCAGAGCTTCTCACTTCATAACTACTCAAGAGGTAAACTAAGGTAGATGCTTCATGGTGGAGGTGGAAGATGTTTGACCCATCCATCATTTGGTGTAATGTTTGAAATTTCCAAACTAAGACATATGTAAGTTTTATTAGAATGTCAGATGCATCTCTCTGAGCCATTATTAGGATACATTTACTAATACAAGGATCACCACACAAAAAAGTAATAACCCACTCAGATGTCCACTTAAAACACAAAGCTATCACACAAGAATACATCTTGCATGTTACACACTGTGCTTTGCAACAGGCATATTAACCCTTAATAGGATTTCAAAACAATTTTTTATTGTGTATTTAAAATGAAAAATACAATGAATACACAATAATGCATTTGAGTCACGATTCATTATACAACGCAGCATACGTATCAAGGTGTAAACATCTTGGGGGAGGGAGGGTCATGCCCTCTGCTGGTAGTGTTGGAGCAAGATCTGGTGAGAAGTTTATGCTATTTTATGATCAATGAAACCTGTAACTAGGCTGTACACAAATCTGTTCAGCAAGGGCATTAACCTTCATCAATGACATATCTAGGAATTTGCTTACACAGTGATCTCAACAGCAAGTGCCTTATTGAGAGGTAACATAAAATGTAGACTATTTTTGACCGAAAAAGTACACATTTACTGTAATATGTCAATTTCTTTGGATCTAATTATATTTATAGCAGCATCAGTGTTTATTGAGGAGATCAATGTCAACAGTCTCAATCTGAATTTTACTGGCCATGTCAGAAAGGTTTCTATAACCTTTTTGGATGTTGAGGTGTGTTTCTGACAATTGCCTGGCAACTCGGTTACACCGCAAAGCTACAGCCGGCAATAAGGTCCTTCATGCCTCTAGCCATCATCCGGATCACCTTATACGCAGCATCCCCTACGGAGAGATATTGAGTATCAGGCGCATCTGCAGTGTTGACTCTGAGTGTGTGAAAGCACAGGGTGAGAGCAAGCTTAGATTCCTAACCAGGGGTTATTCTGCCAACGCATTGGACATAGCAATCAGAAAAGCGAACAATGTCCCCCGTGTAACAGCGCTCAACCCAAAACCGGTAGGGTCACCTGCGAGTCAAAGTGATATCTTAGAACCTTCCAGGTTAATCAGACAATTCAGTCGCCAGCACAACAAATAGCGTACAATCATTAACAGCAATTGGTCGGTTGTTCAGAGAGATCCGGTCATTGGTGTGGCTCACTGGTTAGAGGCGGCAGACCCGAGTGCAGAGAACGGCCCGGGACCAGGGTTCGATTCCCGACGCGGCAGGGTCTTGGACCAGGATCAGCGGACTGATAATTCTCGCATCGGTGCCTACTCCGACTAGGGAGCACACTCGGCAACTCTGGGCATTAGCTTGCCTCATCTCCACAACGGCCCCACACAAACGCCGGGGATGCCTGGTTTCACCTTGGAGACCCCCAGGAGGGACTATCTCACAGGGAAAGCCAGGACGGGTTCCCCAGCGGTCTATAGCGCTACGAGGCCTCCGGGTAGCAGTGCGCTTTATAAGACACAACAAATTTACAATACCCTTCCTAGGAATCCGGAGTTAACTTTCCGTAGGGCACGCTCCATGAGCGATATGCTCGTTAAGAGCAGCCCAGAGGCAATCCCTGCCAGTTCTTGGTTACAGCAAACTAAAGACTTTATTAAATGTGCTTCTTGTAAAGCATGTATGCTGGGAAAGAACAAAATGACGTACAAGAGCCCCTTTAGTGATGTCCCTAGGGTGATCTGCAAGAAACTCACATGCAAATCTGATTATGCTGTGTACGGGCTGGAGTGCACGTGTGGCCCGCAATATGTTGGTAGCACCAAGTTGCAGGTCCACAAACGTGTACTCCAACACATGAGGACCATTAGCAACAACGATGCCACGTATCCGGTGGCCAGACATTTTAGAGAGACCCACAGTAGTAGCTTGGAACATCTTAGCTACTTTGTGGTGGACATGGTGCCCCCTCTTCGTCGAGGTGGAGATCATGAGGCCCTACTCAGGAAATTGGAAACCAGATATATCCTCGAGCTGAATACTAAGAGCCCCAATGGGCTCAACTCGAGTGAGGATTTTTACACACACTTATAATTCTCCACTGTGCTGCATTACAGGTGTTAGCATTGGATTGGCAACAACAAATATCTATCTATCTCACTGTAACGTGCTTTTGTAGACAGTAGATATTCTTCCCGTGTTCATGTTTTTAATCACCTTTCCCTCTTGTTTACATTTCACTCCTCCTGTTATTTACATTTGTTAACATGACTTCAGTGGATCTCCTTGGGTATTCAAGCCACATATGGGTTTAATAAGCTATCTCTGGATGCACAAGAGGGAACTTCCCCATGATTTGCCAAACAGCATTTTTGATAAATTCGATGTTTAAACTAGGCCTATCATGTTGTTTACTATCCTAAATTTCAGGGACCTGATGTTAGGATTGTACAGCTAACTTAAAGATATATATTTTTAAAAAAATATTTATGATGCAATAAGTATTTATATTTATCCTTTTTGTACAATTTTTAGAGGCTAACTTCATGATGATTTTATTCAGTGTATTGAGGCAGAGAATGACTATTTTTAAATAATTTTTTGTATTGATTTTTTTATAAATTCTCTTTACTTACCATACAAGTGAATAACTAATTATGGCTCCTCTTAGTAACTTGTTTTTATCCAGTGGGGTAGCCATGAATTGATGTGTGATCACAAGCTATATTTATATATATTTTTGTATATCGCATATTTTTGCACATAATGCATTTAAGCACCAATTTAGGCAAGGGCATTACCGTGTTTATTGCATCTCAGTGGTAGCTGTTCATAAACTGTTTAGCTTCATTATTGTTTAAAGCACAGGTTGAAGTTACTCCATTCTTTTTCTGCTTCAGCATTACTTATGGCTCAATGGCAGATTAAGTATTGATGTGCATCAGTGGTTCAGGATGAAATATTAACAACTATGTTCTAATCTACATGTTCCCGCTTACTAATGTTTGCCAATTACATGAACAACTGCACTTTATATTTATTCAATGCATCTGTGCTGCCTGCCCCACTATGGGGTGTATTATGTTTTGCACAAGCCTGCACTGAAAACAATTTTTTTGCACTGTAATTGTTATTTGCTCATCCTTGGAGATTAACTTGAAATATTGCTGTTATCAAATTCTATTTAGCAATGTAACAAGGTAACTATTGCGACCCCCGTAGTATGTTTTCTATATCCTCAGATTCACTGGTCATGTGACATTTAGCACTAGCACTTTAAAAGGGTGGCTTGCACTGTGAGCGTCATGTGATCAAGGCCTCTTGGGAGGCCGAAACGTGTCATGGCGGTGCATGGTGTCTATGGAAATAAATAATTTCATGCACTTAACTTCCTGGGTCCGTGTTCGTCTTTGCCTCAAGATTTGGTGCTTTGAAGACGGAGTTCTGCTCATATATATATGTATGTGTGTGTGTGTGTGTGGGTGTGTGTGTGGGTGCGTGTGTGTGTGTGTGTGTGTGTGTGTGTGGGGGGGGGGAATACTAACCCCTGCTCCTCTTATCTCTGCCACTTTTGACTAGCATTGCTGCCAGGTTTCCCTGATCAATGCATGATGTGCTGGTCTAACCCGGCTTTTCTTTGAATTCTCAGATTTGAAGTTCAGTTTTGTAATGGATTAAACAGGACTACAAGTCCCAGAATTTTAAAAACAAATCTGGACTGGGGACATGGGGAACTTGGCAGGGCTCCTCCAGTCCATTCATCCACCACATCAGCCCCAATTTATGGGATCCTTTAGCCATTTTTACCACATCCAGCACCGGTTAAAAGAAAAGTCTTCAAGTGCCACAATGTGGATCTGCCCCTGTAGCATCTTTAAAGATTTGAATACGTTTTATTATTAAAAAGCAGAAATGTTTTCTTTCTCCTTTGTTTTACACCTAGTGCAGTTTAGTTCAAACAGTCAGAGGTCAAGGCAAGATAAACAAACAATTAAGCACTTTAAAGGGACCCTTTCTTAGTTTCCCTGTTAGCAGAGCGACTGGGGCAACAGCTTTGCTTGGAGCGCTGCTGCTTCTGCCAGCTAAAGCCGAGGTCCGCCTCTCCTGAGGTGGGCAGGGCTGCTGTGGGCCAGTCCAAGATGTCCAATAGGCAGCACCTCGAAGTCTTCTGAAGAGCAGGGGATACACGATCCCAAGAGGATACCAAATATTACACAGCACCTGTTTGTTTCTGCTGGTGCACCGGTACCTCTGAGTCAAAGACTTGTTTGCTTTCAGTACATTGAGGTTCCAGAGTCATGTAGCAGGGTGATTGTGATCCTGCAGCGGTTCAATCACCAAAAGATGCGTGAGCCATCAAACCCCTCCCCGTTCCCAAAAGAGATGCCATTGAGTTGTTTCCGTATCACAGTAGCCAGTGTGCCCGCCTCAAGCACAGATTGCGGCTGAGGTGATCACAGAGTCAGCAGATACACTTGCAACACATGCAGTGTACTAAGAATCATCAGTGTGCTTACAACTGGCAGACTATCTGCAGGAGAGGTGACGGGCCTAGTCAGCATGCTTTCCTTCCGGGCCGGATATAGTACGCAAAAGAGTGCTGGCATGGCAGGACTAGTCAGCATCTTATCCTTCCAACCTTGATGTAGCATGGGAGTGATGGCACGAATGGCCTAATCAGCATCTTACTCTTCCTAGCTCAATAGAGTGTGCATCAGAGTGCTGGCACGAGGGGCCTAATCAGCATCTTATCCTTCTGAGCTCTATATAGTACGCATCAGAGTGCTGGCACGAGTAGCCTAGTCAGCATCTTAACCTTTGGAGCAGGATATAGTATACATTAGAGTGCTGGTACGACGGGCCTAGTCAGCCCTCTGTCTTTCCAAGGTCGATACAGTGTGCTTAAGAGTTCTGACACGATGGGCCTAGTCAGCATCTTATCCTTCCCTGCTGGATATAGTGTGCATCAGAATGCTGGCACAAGGGGCATAGTCGGCATCATATCCTTCCGGCCTTGGTATAGTACGCATGAGAGTGATGGCTGGAGGGCCTTAATCAGCATCTTATCCTCCTGAGCGTGATAGAGTGTACACCAGAGTGCTTACACAAGGGGCCTAATCAGCATCTTATCCTTCTGAGCTCGATACAGTAAGCATCAGAGCGCTGGCGCGAGTGGCCTAGTCAGCACCTTATCCTTTGGAGCTGGATATAGTATACATCAGAGTGCTGGTACGATGGGCCTAGTCAGCCCTCTGTCCTTCCAAGGTCGATAGTGTGCTTCAGATTGCTGGGACGAGGGTCCTAGTGAGCATATTATCCTTCTGAGCTTAATGTAGTATGCATAAAAGTGCTGGCAAGAGGGGTCTAGTCATCATCTTGTCATTCCGAGTTGGATATAGTACACATCACAGTGCAGGCACAAGGGGCCTAGTCAGCATCTTGTCCTTCAGAGCTGGATATAGTATACAGCGGAGTGCTGGTACGATGGGCCCAGTAAGCCCTCCATCCTTCCAAGGTCGATGTGCTTCAGATTGCTGGGACTAGGGGCCTAGTCAGAATTTTATCCTTCCAAGCTTAATAGAGCATCAGACTGCTGACACAAAGGAGTTTGATCAGCATCCAAGGTTGATATAGTGTGCTTCAGATTGCTGGGACGAGGGGGCCTATTCAGCATATTATCCTTCTTCGCTGAATGTAGTATACATCACAGTGCTGGCACGAGGCGCATCTTATCCTTCCCAGCTGGATTTAGTATGCATCAGATTGCTGGCACGAGGGAAATCGTCAGCATCTTATCCTTCCGAGCTTGCTATAGTATGCATGAGAGTGCTGGCACAAGGGGCCTAATCAGAATCTTCTCATTCTGAGCTGGATATACTGTGCATCAGAGTGATGGCACAATGGCCTAATTAGAATATTAACCTTCCGAGCTGGATATAGTACACATCATCAGAGTGCTGGCACGAGGGGCCTAATCAGCAAATTATCCCTCCGAGCTGGATCTAGCACTGATCAAAGTGCTGGCACGAGGGGCCTAATTGGCACCTTATACTTCCGAGCTGTTTATAGTACGCATCAGAATGCTGGCACAAGGGCATAATCAGCATCTTATCCTTCTGAGCTGTATATAGTACACATCAGAGTGCTGACACGAAGGGCCCAGTCAGCTCTCCATCCTTCCAGTGTGGTTAAGAATGCTGAGACGAGGGTCATAGTCAGGATCTTATCCTTCAGAGCTGAATGTAGTACGCATCAGGGTGCTGGCACAAGTGGCCTAGTCAGCCTCTTATCCTTCTGAGCTGAATGTAGTACACATCTGAGTGCTAGGATGAAGGGCCTAGTCAGCATCTTATCCTTCTGAGCTCGATAGAGTGTAGATCAGAGTGGTGGCATCAGGAGCCTAGTCAGCATCTTATCCTTCTGAGCTGAATGTAGTACGCATCAGAGTGCTAGTATGAGGGGCCTCGTCAGCATCTTATCCTTCTGAGTTCAATAGGGTGTACATCAGTGTGCTGGTATGAAGGGCCTAGTCAGCAACGTATCCTTCTGATCTCGATAGAGTGTGCATCAGAGTATTGGCATGAGGGGCCTAGTCAGCATCTTATCCTTCCGAGCTTGATATAGTATGCATCAGAGTGCTGGCATGAGGAGCCTAGTCAGCATTGTATCCTTCCAAGCTCAATAGAGTGTGCATAAGACTGCTGACACGAGGGGCTTGATCAGCATCGTATCCTTCTGAGCTGGATACAGTACGCATCAGAGTGCTGACACAAGGGGCCTAGTCAACATCTTATCCTTCCAAGCTGGATAGAATATGGATTAGAGTCCTGGCATGAGGGGCCTAATCAGCATCTTATCCTTTGGAGCTGGATATAGTGGAGAAGTGTGGCTCACTGGTTAGAGGCGGCAGACCCTGAAGCAGAGGTCAGACCCGGGACCAGGGTTCAATTCCCGACGCGGCAGGGTCTGAGCCCAAGTGTCCACGGATTCGATAATTCTCAATTCGGTGCCTACTCTAATCACGGGTTCACACTCTGCAACTCTGGGCAATAGCTTGCTTAATCTCCACTACGGCCCCCCCGCGGCGGGATACCTGGCTTTCACCTTGGGGATGCCCAGTACGGGTTATCTCACAGGGAAAAAGCCAGGACGGGTTCCCAATGCAAGCGCCGAGATGCCCTAGGGTAAGTCGAGCGCTATATACGAACTATATACGAACACACATACATAAATTCATAGTATGCATCAGAATGCCCGCACGAGAGGCCTGACCAGCATCTTATCCTTCCAAGCTGGATATAGTATGCATCAGAGTGCAGGCACGAGGGGTCTTATTAGCATCTTATCCTTCCGAGCTGGATATAGTATACATCAGAGTGCTGGCACGAGGTGCCTAGTCAGCCCTTCGTCCTTCCAAGGTTGATACAGTTGGCATCAGTGTGCTGGCATGAGGGGCCTAGTCAGCATCTTATCCTTCTGAGCTCAATAGAGTGTGCATCAGAGTGCTGACACGATGGGCCTAGTCAGCATCTTATCCTTCTGAGCTCAATAGAGTGTGCATCAGAGTGCTGGCACGATGGGCCTAGTCAGCATCTTATCCTTCTGAGCTCAATAGAGTGTGCATCAGAGTGGTGGCACGAGGGGCTTGGTAAGCATTTTATCCTTCCAAGCTGGATATAGTACGCATTAGATTGCTCGTACAAGGGGCCTAGTCAATATCTTACCTTACAAGCTGGATATAGTATGCCTCAGAGTGCTGGCATGAGGTGCGTAATAAGCATCTTACCCTTCCAAGCTGGATTTAGTATGCATCAGAGTGCTGGCAAGCAGGCCTGGACTGCCCATAGCAGGCACCGGGCAATCCCCAGGTGTGCCGCACTGGTGGGGGACGGTTTTGGGCCCCTAAGGGCCATTTTTGTTACAGGGCCGTTTTTGCAGCACAGCTGCAAAATCGGCCCTGTACTAAAATCGTCTGAACCCCCAACCTCCAACCCCCCGAGTGGGGGGGAGGAGGGGGAGCTGGCCGAACACTTTGCCAGGGCTGGTTGTGGTTCTCACTCCGGCCCTGCTGGCAGGAGGGACTTACTCATCCTTTTGAGCTCAATAGAGTGTGCATCAGAGTGCTGGCACGACAGGCCTAGTCAACTCTCGGTCCTTCCAAGGTTGATAGAGTATGCATTAGAGTGCAGGTACAAAGGGCCTAGTCAGCATCTTAACATTCTGAGCTCGATAGAGTGTGCATCAGTGTGCTGGCACAAGGGCTAGTCAGACCACCTTCATTCCAAGGTACAGTGTGCATGGGTGTTCTGGAAATCTTCTGCATGCTGACAACAGCCAGATTGTCTGCAGACTAGCTAGCCTCCCATCCTTCCGAGCTTGATACATTGTGCCTCAAAGTACCGGCACAATGGGCCTGGTGAGTCTCCCATCCTTCTGAGCTCGATACAGTGGTCTGTGCCGTGATGACTAGATAGTTAGACAGATAGATAGATATACGGATAGATAGATAGATAGATAGATAGATAGATAGATAGATAGATAGATAGATAGATAGATAGATAGATAGATAGATAGATAGATAAATAGATAGATAGATAGATAGATAGATAGATAGATAGATAGATAGATAGATAGATAGATAGATAGATAGATAGATAGATAGATAGATAGATAGATAGATAGATAGATAGATAGATAGATAGATAGATAGATAGATAGATAGATAGATAGACAGATAGATAGATAGATAGATACACACTGCACACCTCAGACACACCACCCTAGTTTTTTAAAATCTTCATAACTTTATAAAGGAACAATGGTTCTAAAGTACTGGCAGCATTTTGACTTGCTGTCTTCAAATAAACATCAGGGACGTGGTTCTTCATGGCTTTGGAGTGTTATCTTCCTTGAGAATCCCTTACCCCATAGTCTACCTGCGCCTCCTGAAAGAGCTCGGCCTTAGGACCGCTTGTTTTGTACATGCCAGGCGCGCAGCGCCTATAGGACTGAAAGGGCTTCAGCCCTTCCCGTCCTGTATCACAGCCCGCGCTGCTGCAGCTCGAGCTGCTGTAGGCTCGGCTAGGCAGTGTCTGGAGTGTCCGGCACGCCCGAGTTTTTCACAGGTCTTTAAAGACCATTTGCATATATACTTACCTTTGTAAACGGGTCACCGACGCTTCGTTTATTTTCTGGTTTCAGTACCCCCTGGGCCCCCTTAAATTTGTATTTTACATTTACTATCGTAGTGTAAGAATGCATTTCATGAAAAGGAATGCAATGTAGGATTGCCAAAAGAAAAATGCCAGCCATGTGTTGTTTAAAGAGCCTGCAAAGACATTGTCTTGACCCTAAATAGGGTTATAAATAAAAAAGTATGTATTCATTTGTAATGTGACTTCGCTGTCTCTGTTCCCTTTAATTATCAGTCATGGATCATTCAGGCAGCCCTAGAACACAATTAAAAGTGCTTTCTAGACTGGAAGTTTGTTGCAGGATCTGCACGTTATTTATTTCCTCCTCCCTTGATCCCTGGTTAAGGCCATAATAGCAGGGCTTTAAGTGGGCCAGCACCTGCCGGTGCTCAGCAGTGCAGTACTTAAAAGCAGGTGCCGAGACGGGTGTCAATATGGCTCTACATTTTCACCTTCATACTTAGAATGGAAAAAAATCTTAACTCTGCAACAGTTCACTGTTTTTGATGTAACTTTTATTTTTTTGCTGTTCTGTATTGCCAAACTCAAAGTGCTTTACATCAACACCAACAAGGACGTCTTCATTTATTTTTTGGTAGGCACATATGATTAAGTAATTTGCCTTTATAACGCATGTTGAGCCGATGTTGAGACCCAAACCTGCTTACACAGCACCAAAGTTGACAGCTGTAGCCATTACGCCATAACTGCTTGCGCAGGAACTAAATCATTTTCTATTATAATATACCAAAAAGCCATAGTTGTATGTATGCATGTAGTATATGTATCTTATGCAACTAACAACCTTTGACAAAGCCAATAGTCCTGGCTTATTGTAGGTGCAATGTTACCTATTTTGAGGCAATAACAGAAGCAGTGAAATACCAGTTGGGCGGCACATTATGCTGAGCACAGACTTTTAGCATAAATGTTTTCATCATATCATCCACGCCCCTTTGAGAGACCCCCCATTTTTTACTCCACTCAAAGCCCTGCATATTAGCAATAGTTTAACTTTTATCTGGAACCCTACGCCGCCGTCAATAACATGCTGAGTTACTCCAAGTGTCTGGGAATGCACCCTGCATTCAGACAACTCACTCCTCATTCTCGCCCCTTCACATTCATGCTCACCCTGCACTCATAGCGATCACAATGCACTCATAGCGATCACCTTGCACTCACACAATTCACTCACTCACCCTGCATTCACAGTGATCACTCTGCACCAATGTTCCCTCTAATTTTTTTCCTCTGTGTGCGGCAGTGGAGGGTCTCTGTGCGCTGCAACCATGGCTATGTGCACCAGGAACCAAACCGCGTGTGTCTGCGGCGCCAAATGGCACTCCTAAATGTTACTTTAAAAAGTGAAAAGATAGTGCATTTTCACACATACAGCGCCACACTCCCCTATAACAACTATCTTCTCTCATCTCACCTCACCAGTATGCACTCTCACCACTCTCCCCTCTCACCATCACTCTCCCCTCCCTTCTCTATTTCCCCTCACTTCTCACTCTCCCATCACTTTCCCCTCCCCCTCTATCCCCACTCTACCCTCCCTCTCACCACTCTCCCCTCTCACAACTCTACTCTCTCCTGTCTCCTCTCTCTCTACCCCCTCTCCTCACTCTCCCCTCCCCTCTACCATCTCCCACCACACTCTTCCTTCTCTCTCTCCTCTACCCTCTATCCCCACACTCTCCTCCCTTTCTCCCCTCTTTCCTCACTCTCCGTCCTTTCTCCTCCCCTCTCCCATCTCTCCTCAAGGTCCACACGATTGTCAATGAGCACTAACACAGCATCATTTATACAATTTCAGCATTAGACAATACCACTAGTTTTTCCCTGTTGCTCTCATCTTCTTCTCCCCCATGGTTACTCCTTTCCCAGGTTGTTGGACAGGCCACGTGAAAGGCTTGCTCCCTCCCCGCACGACCAGGCCCGAGCCTGGCTCTCCAGGTGTTACACGCAACAACCACCCGTTTCCCGTCTCATATGGGACCCCTGCCCCTGGACATCTCCACATCATGGGCCCGAATCACTACCGGCCCCCTCGCCCGGCCTGGGCGCCATCTTGGACACAGTACCACGAGGCCGCGTGGCCTCCGATCAACCCTAACCCTGGGCCTGGCCAGGCCCCGACATCCCGGCACCACCATCCACCCAGGAGGTGAGCAGACTACTTGGCAGGTCAATGGGAGAAAGAGGTATCGATGGCTCTCCCCCGCCAGGTGCCGATCGCCCCCAGCCCCCTCAGGCGCTGGCTCCACCCCCCTGCTGGGTGTCTGGACTCCCTCATCCCGGACCTCCCGACCTCCAAGTGCGAGGGTCCGGACATCAAAGGGCGCCAGACCTATAACTGGGGCAGCTCCAGAGCAGGAAGGCAGTTGTATCCTGGAGTCGAGAGACGCAGTGAAGAACTCATCCTTGACAGACTACTGGCGCTGCCGTAGCCCTGCCTTGCGAACCATCGTCCTGCCTGCTGGCACTGCCGCAACCTTCTGAAACTTTCATCGTCGTCGGGACCTGCTTGCGTGGCCGCGGACCGTTTGTAACTACCACCTTCATTGGGACCTGCTGGCTCCGCCGCGGACCGTCGCTACCTTCAATCATCTCGGGACCTGCTGGCTCCGCCGCGGCCCGATCATCTAGAACGCCGAGCTCGAGGATTGTGAGCTATCCATCTATCACCATATCTACCAGATTGGTAACAAGACTGTCCCGCTACCCCCTTTCCCAACCAAGAGACTAGAACCGAGGGGACACCTGAGTCCAGACTTCCTTGTACCATTTCACCGTACTTAAAGAATTGCTTATAAAGAACGTTAAACCTTATCCTTGTGTGGTGTACATCTGTTGGGGGGAAGTTACTCGTCTGTACGATCGCTGGAGACGGCTCTCCCCGGAGACCTCTCCCCTTATTCTCGGCCGACCCTCCCGGTCCGTCTAACACAGGTCTATCTCCATTGCTCTGCCTTTCACCTCTCATGCCTCTCTCCCAAACTCATCTTCTCCCTTTCTATGCTCTCTCCATTTCTATAATCTCAGACTCCCTCTCCTGCTTCTCTCTCTTGCTTCGCTCTTGGGCTCCCTGTCCGTTCCTCTCGCCCCTGATACACTCTGTCTCCCTCTCCATGCTTCTGTCCCCTGCTGCACTCTCAGGCTCCCTGTCCGTGCATCTCACCCTTGCGTCACTCTTGGGCTCCCTCTCCATGCTTCTCTTCCTTGCTGCACTCTCTGTGCTTCTCTCCCCTGCTGCACTCTCGTGCTCTCTAGAGAGGTGGCCTAACAACCAGAGCTGCCATCTAAGTCACGTAATTACAAAACATGTTGCATTCCAAACGCTATAGGTGTTACATTCGCGAAAGTTATAACTATTGGCATTGTAAATGACAAAGCTATCCATTTAGCTATTTTAAAAACCAACACTTAAATAAAATAGTTGTCATTTACAAGACCAATAGCTCCAACTTTTCTAATGCGAGACCTATTGCATTTCCAATGCTTGTTGTGCCTTTCTGTCCTGTGTCCAACTCGTTTTTGGTGCCCTTCTGCCCCATTCGTTTTTTGTGCCTTTCTGTCCTGTGCCCCACTCGTTTTTTGTGCCTTTATGCCCTGTATCTCACTCGTTTTTTGTGCTCTTCTGTCCTGTGTTTCACTCGTTTTTTCTGCCCTTCTGTTCTGTGTCACACTCGTTTTTTGTGCCTTTCTGACCTGTGCATCACTCGTTTTTTGTGCCTTTCTGTCCTGTGCATCACTCGTTTTTGTGCCTTTCTGTCCTGTGCATCACTCATTTTTTTGTGCCTTTCTGTCCTGTGCCTCACTCGTTTTTTGTGCCTTTCTGTCCTGTGCATCACTCGTTTTTTGTGCCTTTCTGACCTGCGCCTCACTCGTTTTTCGTGCCTTTCTGTCCTGTGCCTCACTCGTTTTTTGTGCCTTTATGCCCTGTATCTCACTCGTTTTTTGTGCCTTTCTGACCTGTGCCTCACTCGTTTTTTGTGCCTTTCTGACCTGTGCATCACTCGTTTTTTGTGCCTTTCTGACCTGTGCCTCACTCGTTTTTTGTGCCTTTCTGTCCTGCGTCTCACTCGTTTTTTGTGCCTTTCTGTCCTGTGCCTCACTCGTTTTTTGTGCCTTTCTGTCCGGTGCCTCACTCGTTTTTTCTGCCCTTCTGTTCTGTGTCACACTCGTTTTTTGTGCCTTTCTGACCTGTGCATCACTCTTTTTTTGTGCCTTTCTGACCTGTGCATCACTCGTTTTTTGTGCCTTTCTGTCCTGTGCATCACTCGTCTTTTGTGCCTTTCTGTCCTGTGCCTCACTCGTTTTTTGTGCCTTTCTGACCTGTCCATCACTCGTTTTTTGTGCCTTTATGCGCTGTATCTCACTCGTTTTTTGTGCCTTTCTGACCTGTGCCTCACTCGTTTTTTGTGCCTTTCTGACCTGCGCCTTACTCGTTTTTCGTGCCTTTCTGTCCTGTGCCTCACTCGTTTTTTGTGCCTTTATGCCCTGTATCTCACTCGTTTTTTGTGCCTTTATGCCCTGTATCTCACTCATTTTTTGTGACTTTCTGACCTGTGCCTCCACTGTTCCCAACAAGCTGCGCGGGTGAGCGCGCGCGCAGAGAAGTCACCCTAAGCGCGCAGGTTGCTGAATTTACCGCGCACTCCAGCAACACCGTTCGCGCCGCCACTTTTAAAATGCGAGCGGGGTGAAAAAGTGCCATTTCCTCATTGCGGGAGATTGAGAAAAAAAGCAGTCTCAAACACAGCGTGTGCTTTAGCACACGCTGTGTTTGAAAAGCACACGCTGTGTTTGACACTCTGCATTCCTCTGCATTCCTTTTCTTACACCGCACAGAAGCGGGCTGATTGTGAACCTTTAGTATTCATGTTAATTGTAGCCCCCCGGTGCGCTGCAATTAACACGAAGACTAATTCAAAGGACCTACAATCAGCCCCGCAGCTGTGCCCCATAAGAATCGTCATTGTGCACTACTGAGGGGATGTTTGTGATCTTTTGTGTTGCGTTGCCTTCCTCCAGCTCTCCTGTCCTGTAAGGGAGAGACGAACGATCATCAAGACCATTAGTATAGTCATAACACAGATGACTGAATGTAGCTCACACGGACAGAAAAAATTAACAAGATTTTTCAAAAAGTTATTGCTGGAGAAACACCTGGGCCTTCAAAAATATTTTTGAAATGGTAAAACGTGCTGACCCACATTGAGCCATGTTTTATACGATAGTGTGCGTTATAAAATGCGAATGACAAACATAACAGGCCATTGTGAAGAGAGCAGGTTGAAAGTCCTTATAAAAATAGTATATATATATAGGGACAGACACCGTGGAGCAGGGACAGACACCCGGGAGCAGGGACAGACACGAGGGAGCAGGACAGACACCAGGGACAGACACCAGGGAGCAGGGACAGACACCGGGGAGCAGACACAGACACCAGGGAGCAGACACAGACACCAGGGAGCAGGCACAGACACCGGGGAGCAGGCACAGACACCGGGGAGCAGACACAGACACCATGGAGCAGGGACAGACACCGGGGAGCAGGGACAGACACTGGGGAGCAGGGACAGACACCGGGGAGCAGGGACAGACACCGGGGAGCAGGGACAGACATCAGGGAGCAGGGACAGACACCGGGGAGCAGGGACAGACATCAGGGAGCAGGGACAGACTCCAGGGACAGACACCGGGGAGCAGGGACGGACACCAGGGAGGGACACCAGGGAGGAGGGACAGACACCGGGGAGCAGGGACAGACACCAGCGAGCAGGGACAGACACCGGGGAGCAGGGACAGACACAGTGGAGCAGGGACGGACACCAGGGAGGAGGGACGGACACCAGGGAGCAGGGACAGACACGGTGGAGCAGGGACAGACATCAGGGAGCAGGGACAGATATCAGGGAGCAGGGACAGACATCGGGGAGTAGGGACAGACACCGGGGAGCAGGGACAGACACCGGGGAGCAGGGACAGACATCAGGGAGCAGGGACAGACACCGGAGAGCAGGGACGGACACCGTGGAGCAGGGACGGACACCATGGAGCAGGGACAGACACCATGGAGCAGGGACAGACACCGGGGAGCAGGGACAGACACCGGGGAGCAGGGACGGACACCCGGGAGGAGGGACGGACACCAGGGAGGAGGGACAGACACCAGGGAGCAGGGACAGACACCGTGGAGCAGGGACAGACATCAGGGAGCAGGGACAGACATCGGGGAGCAGGAACAGACACCGGGGAGCAGGGACAGACACCGGGGAGCAGGGACAGACACCGGGGAGCAGGGACAGACACCGGGGAGCAGGGACGGACACCGGGGAGCAGGGACGGACACCATGGAGCAAGGACAGACATCGGGGAGCAGGAACAGACACCGGGGAGCAGGAACAGACACCGGGGAGCAGGAACAGACACCGGGGAGCAGGGACAGACACCGGGGAGCAGGGACAGACACCGGGGAGCAGGGACAGACACCGGGGAGCAGGGACGGACACCGGGGAGCAGGGACAGACACCGGGGAGCAGGGACGGACACCGGGGAGCAGGGACAGACACCGGGGAGCAGGGACGGACACCGGGGAGCAGAGACGGACACCGTGGAGCAGGGACAGACACCAGGGAGCAGGGACAGACACCAGGGAGCAGGGACAGACACCAGGGAGCAGGGACAGACACCGTGGAGCAGGGACAGACATCAGGGAGTAGGGACAGACATCAGGGAGCAGGAACAGACACCGGGGAGCAGGAACAGACACCGGGGAGCAGGAACAGACACTGGGGAGCAGGAACAGACACCGGGGAGCAGGGACAGACACCATGGAGCAGGGACAGACACCGTGGAGCAGGGACAGACACAGTGGAGCAGGGACGGACACCGGGGAGGAGGGACGGACACCGGGGAGGAGGGACGGACACCGGGGAGGAGGGACAGACACCAGGGAGCAGGGACAGACACCTGGGAGCAGGGACAGACACCTGGGAGCAGGGACAGACACCTGGGAGCAGGGACAGACACCTGGGAGCAAGGACAGACACCTGGGACCAGACACAGACACCTGGGAGCAGACACAGACACCAGGGAGCAGACACAGACACCAGGGAGCAGGGACAGACACCTGGGAGCAGGGACAGACATCGGGGAGCAGGGACAGACAGCAGGGACGGACTCCAGGGACGGACACCAGGGAGCAGGGACAGACACCAGGGCGGGGTCAGACATCAGGGAGTAGGGACAGACATCAGGGAGCAGGAACAGACACCGGGGAGCAGGAACAGACACCGGGGAGCAGGAACAGACACTGGGGAGCAGGAACAGACACCGGGGAGCAGGGACAGACACCATGGAGCAGGGACAGACACCGTGGAGCAGGGACAGACACAGTGGAGCAGGGACGGACACCGGGGAGGAGGGACGGACACCGGGGAGGAGGGACGGACACCGGGGAGGAGGGACAGACACCAGGGAGCAGGGACAGACACCTGGGAGCAGGGACAGACACCTGGGAGCAGGGACAGACACCTGGGAGCAGGGACAGACACCTGGGAGCAAGGACAGACACCTGGGACCAGACACAGACACCTGGGAGCAGACACAGACACCAGGGAGCAGACACAGACACCAGGGAGCAGGGACAGACACCTGGGAGCAGGGACAGACATCGGGGAGCAGGGACAGACAGCAGGGACGGACTCCAGGGACGGACACCAGGGAGCAGGGACAGACACCAGGGCGGGGTCAGAAATCAGGGAGCAGGAACAGACACCAGGGAGCAGGAACAGACACCAGGGAGCAGGGACAGACACCGGGGAGCAGGGACAGACACCGGGGAGCAGGGACAGACACCGGGGAGCAGGGACAGACACCGGGGAGCAGGGACAGACACCGGGGAGCAGGGACAGACACCGGGGAGCAGGAACAGACACCGGGGAGCAGGGACAGACACCGGGGAGCAGGGACAGACACCAGGGAGCAGGGACAGACACCAGGGAGCAGGGACAGACACCAGGGAGCAGGGACAGACACCAGGGAGCAGGGACAGACACCAGGGAGCAGGGACAGACAACAGGGAGTAGGGACAGACACCAGGGACGGACACCGGGGAGCAGGGACAGACACCAGGGCGGGAACAGACACCAGGGCGGGAACAGACACCAGGGCGGGAACAGACATCAGGGAGCAGGAACAGATATCAGGGAGCAGGGACAGACACCAGGGAGCAGGGACAGACACTTGGGAGCAGGGATAGACACCGGGGAGCAGGGACAGACACCGGGGAGCAGGGACAGACACCGGGGAGCAGGGACAGACACCGGGGAGCATGGACAGACACCAGGGAGCAGGGACAGACACCAGGGAGCAGGGACAGACACCAGGGAGCAGGGACAGACACCAGGGAGTAGGGACAGACAACAGGGAGTAGGGACAGACACCAGGGACGGACACCGGGGAGCAGGGACAGACACCAGGGCGGGAACAGACACCAGGGTGGGAACAGACACCAGGGCGGGAACAGACACCAGGGCGGGAACAGACATCAGGGAGCAGGAACAGATATCAGGGAGCAGGGACAGACACCAGGGAGCAGGGACAGACACCGGGGAGCAGGGACAGACACCGGGGAGCAGGGACAGACACCGGGGAGCAGGGACAGACACCGGGGAGCAGGGACAGACATTAGGGACGGACACCAGGGAGCAGGGACAGACACCGGGGAGCAGGGACAGACACTGTGGAGCAGGGACAGACACCAGCGAGCAGGGACAGACACCAGCGAGAAGGGACAGACACTGTGGAGCAGGGACAGACACTGTGGAGCAGGGACAGACACTGTGGAGCAGGGACAGACACCGGGGAGCAGAGACAGACATCAGGGCGGGAACAGACATCAGGGAGCAGGAACAGACATCAGGGAGCAGGGACAGACACCAGGGAGCAGGGACAGACACCGGGGAGCAGGGACAGACACCGGGGAGCAGGGACAGACACCGGGGAGCAGGGACAGACACCGGGGAGCAGGGACAGACACCGGGGAGCAGGGACAGACACCGGGGAGCAGGGACAGACATTAGGGACGGACACCAGGGAGCAGGGACAGACATCGGGGACAGGGACAGACACTGTGGAGCAGGGACAGACACCAGCGAGCAGGGACAGACACCAGCGAGCAATGACAGACACCAGCGAGCAGGGACAGACACCAGGGCAGGAACAGACATCAGGGAGCAGGAAAAGATATCAGGGAGCAGGAACAGATATCAGGGAGCAGGAACAGATATCAGGGAGCAGGGACAGACACCAGGGAGCAGGGACAGACACCGGGGAGCAGGGACAGACACCGGGGAGCAGGGACAGACACCGGGGAGCAGGGACAGACACCGGGGAGCAGGGAAAGACATTGGGGACGGACACCAGGGAGCAGGGACGGACACCGGGGAGCAGGGACAGACACCGGGGAGCAGGGACAGACACTGTGGAGCAGGGACAGACACCAGCGAGCAGGGACAGACACTGTGGAGCAGGGACAGACACTGTGGAGCAGGGACAGACACCAGCGAGCAGGGACAGACACCAGCGAGCAGGGACAGACACCAGTGAGCAGGGACAGACACGGGGAGCAGGGACAGACACCAGGGAGCAGGGACAGACACCGGGGAGCAGGGACAGACACCGGGGAGCAGGGACAGACACTGTGGAGCAGGGACAGACACCAGCGAGCAGGGACAGACACTGTGGAGCAGGGACAGACACCAGCGAGCAGGGACAGACACCAGCGAGCAGGGACAGACACCAGCGAGCAGGGACAGACACGGGGACCAGGGACAGACACAGTGGAGCAGGGAAGGACACCAGGGAGCAGGGACAGACACCAGGGAGCAGGGACAGACACCAGGGAGCAGGGACAGACACCAGGGAGCAGGGACAGACACCAGGGAGCAGGGACAGACAACAGGGAGTAGGGACAGACACCAGGGACAGACACCGGGGAGCAGGGACAGACACCAGGGCGGGAACAGACATCAGGGAGCAGGAACAGACATCAGGGAGGAGGGACAGACACCAGGGAGCAGGGATAGACACCGGGGAGCAGGGACAGACACCGGGGAGCAGGAACAGACACCGGGGAGCAGGAACAGACACCGGGGAGCAGGGACAGACACCATGGAGCAGGGACAGACACCGTGGAGCAGGGACAGACACAGTGGAGCAGGGACGGACACCGGGGAGGAGGGACGGACACCGGGGAGGAGGGACGGACACCGGGGAGGAGGGACAGACACCAGGGAGCAGGGACAGACACCTGGGAGCAGGAACAGACACCTGGGAGCAGGGACAGACACCTGGGAGCAAGGACAGACACCTGGGAGCAGACACAGACACCTGGGAGCAGACACAGACACCAGGGAGCAGACACAGACACCAGGGAGCAGACACAGACACCAGGGACAGACACCTGGGAGCAGGGACAGACACCTGGGAGCAGGGACAGACACCGGGGAGCAGGGACAGACATCGGGGAGCAGGGACAGACAGCAGGGACGGACTCAAGGGACGGACACCAGGGAGCAGGGACAGACACCAGGGCGGGGACAGAAATCAGGGAGCAGGAACAGACACCAGGGAGCAGGAACAGACACCAGGGAGCAGGGACAGACACAGGGGAGCAGGGACAGACACCGGGGAGCAGGGACAGACACCGGGGAGCAGGGACAGACACCGGGGAGCAGGGACAGACACCGGGGAGCAGGGACAGACACCGGGGAGCAGGAACAGACACCGCGGAGCAGGGACAGACACCAGGGAGCAGGGACAGACACCGGGGAGCAGGGACAGACACCAGGGAGCAGGGACAGACACCAGGGAGCAGGGACAGACACCAGGGAGCAGGGACAGACACCAGGGAGCAGGGACAGACAACAGGGAGTAGGGACAGACACCAGGGACGGACACCGGGGAGCAGGGACAGACACCAGGGCGGGAACAGACACCAGGGCGGGAACAGACACCAGGGTGGGAACAGACATCAGGGAGCAGGAACAGATATCAGGGAGCAGGGACAGACACCAGGGAGCAGGGACAGACACTGGGGAGCAGGGACAGACACCGGGGAGCAGGGACAGACACCGGGAAGCAGGGACAGACACCGGGGAGCAGGGACAGACATTAGGGACGGACACCAGAGAGCAGGGACAGACACTGGGGAGCAGGGACAGACACCGGGGAGCAGGGACAGACACCGGGGAGCAGGGACAGACACCGGGGAGCAGGGACAGACACCAGGGAGCAGGGACAGACACCAGGGAGCAGGGACAGACACCAGGGAGCAGGAACAGACACCAGGGAGTAGGGACAGACAACAGAGAGTAGGGACAGACACCAGGGACGGACACCGGGGAGCAGGGACAGACACCAGGGCGGGAACAGACACCAGGGCGGGAACAGACACCAGGGCGGGAACAGACACCAGGGCGGGAACAGACATCAGGGAGCAGGAACAGATATCAGGGAGCAGGGACAGACACCAGGGAGCAGGGACAGACACCGGGGAGCAGGGACAGATACCGGGGAGCAGGGACAGACACCGGGGAGCAGGGACAGACACCAGGGAGCAGGGACAGACATTAGGGACGGACACCAGGGAGCAGGGACAGACACCGGGGAGCAGGGACAGACACTGTGGAGCAGGGACAGACACCAGCGAGCAGGGACAGACACCAGCGAGCAGGGACAGACACTGTGGAGCAGGGACAGACACTGTGGAGCAGGGACAGACACTGTGGAGCAGGGACAGACACTGTGGATCAGGGACAGACACCGGGGAGCAGGGACAGACACCAGGGCGGGAACAGACATCAGGGAGCAGGAACAGACATCAGGGAGCAGGGACAGACACCAGGGAGCAGGGACAGACACGGGGGAGCAGGGACAGACACCAGGGAGCAGGGACAGACACCGGGGAGCAGGGACAGACATTAGGGACGGACACCAGGGAGCAGGGACAGACACCGGGGACAGGGACAGACACTGTGGAGCAGGGACAGACACCAGCGAGCAGGGACAGACACCAGCGAGCAGGGACAGACACCAGGGCGGGAACAGACATCAGGGAGCAGGAAAAGATATCAGGGAGCAGGAACAGATATCAGGGAGCAGGAACAGATATCAGGGAGCAGGGACAGACACCAGGGAGCAGGGACAGACACCGGGGAGCAGGGACAGACACCGGGGAGCAGGGACAGACACCGGGGAGCAGGGAAAGACATTAGGGACGGACACCAGGGAGCAGGGACGGACACCGGGGAGCAGGGACAGACACCGGGGAGCAGGGACAGACACTGTGGAGCAGGGACAGAAACCAGCGAGCAGGGACAGACACTGTGGAGCAGGGACAGACACTGTGGAGCAGGGACAGACACCAGCGAGCAGGGACAGACACCAGCGAGCAGGGACAGACACCAGTGAGCAGGGACAGACACGGGGAGCAGGGACAGACACCAGGGAGCAGGGACAGACACCGGGGAGCAGGGACAGACACCGTGGAGCAGGGACAGACACTGTGGAGCAGGGACAGACACCAGCGAGCAGGGACAGACACTGTGGAGCAGGGACAGACACCAGCGAGCAGGGACAGACACCAGCAAGCAGGGACAGACACCAGCGAGCAGGGACAGACACGGAGAGCAGGGACAGACACAGTGGAGCAGGGACGGACACCAGGGAGCAGGGACAGACACCAGGGAGCAGGGACAGACACCAGGGAGCAGGGACAGACACCAGGGAGCAGGGACAGACACCAGGGAGCAGGGACAGACAACAGGGAGTAGGGACAGACACCAGGGACGGACACCGGGGAGCAGGGACAGACACCAGGGCGGGAACAGACACCAGGGCGGGAACAGACACCAGGGCGGGAACAGACATCAGGGAGCAGGAACAGATATCAGGGAGCAGGGACAGACACCAGGGAGCAGGGACAGACACCGGGGAGCAGGGACAGACACCGGGGAGCAGGGACAGACATTAGGGACGGACACCAGGGAGCAGGGACAGACACCGGGGACCAGGGACAGACACTGTGGAGCAGGGACAGACACCAGCGAGCAGGTACAGACTCCAGCGAGCAGGGACAGACACCAGCGAGCAGGGACAGACACCTGGGCGGGAACAGACATCAGGGAGCAGGAACAGATATCAGGGAGCAGGAACAGATATCAGGGAGCAGGAACAGATATCAGGGAGCAGGGACAGACACCAGGGAGCAGGGACAGACACCGGGGAGCAGGGACAGACACCGGGGAGCAGGGACAGACACCGGGGAGCAGGGACAGACACCGGGGAGCAGGGACAGACATTAGGGACGGACACCAGGGAGCAGGGACAGACAGCGGGGAGCAGGGACAGACACCGGGGAGCAGGGACAGACACTGTGGAGCAGGGACAGACACCAGCGAGCAGGGACAGACACTGTGGAGCAGGGACAGACACTGTGGAGCAGGGACAGACACCAGCGAGCAGGGACAGACACGGGGAGCAGGGACAGACACCAGGGAGCAGGGACAGACACCGGGGAGCAGGGACAGACACCGGGGAGCAGGGACAGACACTGTGGAGCAGGGACAGACACCAGCGAGCAGGGACAGACACTGTGGAGCAGGGACAGACACCAGCGAGCAGGGACAGACACCAGCGAGCAGGGACAGACACCAGCGAGCAGGGACAGACACGGGGAGCAGGGACAGACACAGTGGAGCAGGGACGGACACCAGGGAGGAGGGACAGACACCAGGGAGGAGGGACGGACACCAGGGAGCAGGGACAGACACCGTGGAGCAGGGACAGACACCGTGGAGCAGGGACAGACACAGTGGAGCAGGGAGAGACACCAGCGAGCAGGGACAGACACGGGGAGCAGGGACAGACACAGTGGAGGAGGGACGGACACCAGGGAGCAGGGACAGACACCGTGGAGCAGGGACAGGCACCGGGGAGCAGGGACAGGCACCGGGGAGCAGGGACAGGCACCGGGGAGCAGGGACAGACACCGGGGAGCAGGGACAGACACCGGGGAGCAGGGACAGACATCAGGTAGCAGGGACAGACACCGTGGAGCAGGGACGGACACCGTGGAGCAGGGACAGACACCATGGAGCAGGGACAGACACAGTGGAGCAGGGACGGACACCAGGGAGGAGGGACGGACACCGGGGAGCAGAGAGCAGAAAGGCACCAAAAACGAGTGGGGCAGAGGACAGAAGGGCACCAAAAACGATAGGACAGAGGGCAAGAGAGCATAAAGGCACAACAACGAGTGGGACAGAGGGTAGAAGGGCACCAAAAACGAGTGGGACAGAGGTCAGAAGGGCACTAAAAACGAGTGGGGCAGAGGGCAGAAGGGCACCAAAAACGATGGGACAGAGGGCAGAAGGGCACAAAAAACGAGTGGGACAGAGGGCAGAAGGGCCCAAAAAAGATTGGGACAGAGGGCAGGAGGGCACCAAAAAGGAGTGGGTTAGAGGGCAGGAGAGCACCAAAAATGAGTGGCATTTGGTGCCGCAGACAAGCGAGGTTCGGTTCCTGGCGCACATAGCCATGGTTGCAGCGCACAGAGACCCTCCACTGCCGAACACAGAGGAAAAAAATTAGAGGGAACATTGTGTGCCTCACTCGTTTTTTGTGCCTTTCTGACCTGTGCCTCACTTGTTTTTTGTGCCTTTCTGACCTGTGCATCACTCGTTTTTTGTGCCTTTCTGTCCTGTGCCTCACTCGTTTTTTGCGCCTTTCTGACCTGTGCATCACTCGTTTTTTGTGCCTTTCTGACCTGTGCCTCACTCGTTTTTTATGCCTTTCTGTCCGGTGCCTCACTCGTTTTTTGTGCCTTTCTGTCCTGCGCCTCACTCGTTTTTTGTGCCTTTCTGTCCTGCGCCTCACTCGTTTTTTGTGCCTTTCTGACCTGCGCCTGCGCCTCACTCGTTTTTTGTGCCTTTCTGACCTGCGCCTCACTCGTTTTTTGTGCCTTTCTGACCTGTGCCTCACTCGTTTTTTGTGCCTTTCTGTCCTGTGCCTCAGTCGTTTTTTGTGCCTTTCTGACCTGTGCATCACTCGTTTTTTGTGCCTTTCTGTCCTGTGCCTCACTCGTTTTTTTTGCCTTTCTGACCTGTGCATCACTCGTTTTTTGTGCCTTTCTGACCTGTGTGACACGCATTTTTTGTGTCTGCTGTGGCCTTTTGTTTAAATATTGCTGACAATCAGAGCCCCCTCATGGGCTCCGATTAACAGCAATACTTAAACAGTGAAAGATAGGGCTAGTCTAGACAGAAATATTTCGGTAACCTAAGCGGCAAAGCGCTCAGCTTAAGAAAGGATTAGCGATGGTACAGACATTTCATTCTTCTGATTCCGCTCGAGGTTTCCATGCAAAAAAGCTGAGAAAGAGGAGACGATTCTTCCCGCCCACGTCTCCCGCCCAGGCTGTCTAGTAAGGCGCTGAAGGGCGAGAGCGTCAAGGCTTTTTAAGAAGGCTATCTATCAGCAGTCTGGAGAATACTCAAACCCCTGACAAGCCAATTCTCCTGCTCCCACACTGCCATAATCCCCACAATAACCACCAGTTCCCCCCGCCTCCCGCCTCCTGCCTCCCGCTCCTTACCAGCAACTTCTCACGCCCGCACCGCCGCCACCACTGGAAAAGTGCAGCATGTCATGTTCGCGCCGCTCCCTTTTTAAAATCGGCGGGCGGCGGAAATCTCTTGCGACGGCCTGTGTGCGCGCTCCACGCTAGGTGGTGCGCGCTGACGTCAGGGAAGGTGCGCGCACGCACGCGCGCGGCTTAGAGGGAACAGTGCTCTGCATTCATAATGCACTTGCGCTGTTCACCCTACACCTCACCCTGCAGTCACACAAGCACACTACACCCTGCACTTATGTGACACTTTAGTCACCTTTCAGCCTCAATCCTCACTTTGCAATCTAACTCAAAGAAGCCCATCACTAATCATGCATTCATCAGTCCCACTTTGCACAAACATGCGAGCCCAAATTCATAAGGTCACCTCACTCACCCTACTCTCACACTATCGCATCGCTCACAGTGCACTCACATGGGCACTCCATTTTCCATTTCCATTTCCATTTTTTGCATTTATATAGCGCGTAAGTCACCCGAAGGTCTCAGAGCGCTTGCAGAAAAAAAGAACCTCCCAGCAGATGACCCAAAGCAGAGCATTTGGCAGGTCTAGAAAAGCCAGGTTTTTAACTGTCTGCGGAACCTCGGGTAATCAGGTTCTATCCTGATGTGGAGGGGCAGGGAGTTCCAGGCTTTAAGGGCAGTTTTACTAAATGCCCTGTCGCCATTTCTGGCTGTGCATACCCTAGGGACGGTTAAAAGAGACTTACCGGATGATCCAAGCGTTCTTGCCGGATTATGGGCCTTGAGTTTTTGTTCCAAATATGTTGGACCGTGACCATTGATGGATTTATGGACCAGGCAGCATAATTTAAACTTTATACGCTTTTGTATTGGGAGCCAGTGTAGGGTTTTTAAGCAGGGCAATGACCGGGTGCGAGAAGGTAGGTCAAGCACCAGCCTTGCAGCGGTGTTCTGAAGGACCTGTGGACGGGCCATGAGCGTAGTGTTTATCGAGGATAGAAGTGCGTTCCCATAGTCAATCCTCCTGACAATGAGTCCCTGTACTATGGGCATGCGAGCTGAGAGGGGAATCCATTTAAAGATTTTCCTCAAACTCCGCATGAGGCCAAAGCTGGTGCGTACTACTTTGCTTATGTGATCAGACATGTGAGGTAATGGAAATTTTCAGGTAGCTAATGTGTCCCCCACTCGCACCCTATCCATGCACCCATGTTTCCTTGTATGTCGTGTAACTTCCTTCCCGTACATGCTAGAAAGACGCATATACATTTGCGTCCAACCTTAACATGTCAGCTATCCAGTCCTGCAAGAAAACCCAGATAATTAGGCTTCTAGGCCTATGGTGCCAACGTCTTTACATGGTACACTTCTGAATCTCGCACACGTTTTCTCTATGTTTCCTGGCTCAGTTGAGCTAGGCCCTTAAACGAGGCCCCGAGTCTCATCTCTCCTGTCTCCGAAAACTGTATGCATCCCTGACCCCTGCCTTACTTCCTGCCAGCGAAGCGGTGCCCGGCTCGTCCTGGCCTGCCTGCCAAAATTGTATTTTGCCTACAGTTATCTGCTCAGCCTCCTCGAAAACACATTCCAGTCTAGTGAAATAGGTAAACATATTCCCGGCTGCAGAGCAAAGGGCCCGTCTTCCTGTCCTCCTTGCAAGTGATTTACTGAACCCGTTACCTTGGTAGGCCCATGGCTCCGCACATTGCACCAAGACATGTATGCACGCACTAGCATTCAGTATTGAACGGCCTCTGCCCGAGCGACCTTTTACTTCAGACACTACATCCTCCAAACATGAGATATCAGATATGCTATAGGTACAGGCTGCTCTGACATCCCAGACATCAGTCTCCTCTACTAGTGCTAAAGTCAAAGCCCCCAGTTCTCCCCAGTTCCACGTCATGCTCAGTTGCGCGCGCATTCAGGTCATAGGTTTCTGCTGATCCTGCAAACTTTCTCTATGCATCCACCCACTTGTGACGTTTCTTGTGACGTTTCTCTGACATGTCCAGTGCACGCCCATGTGTACGCCTTTTTACACGCCTCCTGTTACGCACATGTGTTCTTATCTCTCTCTTTTCACCTGTTACACCTACTGTATTCATTTCAATTATACTGTTATACTATATATAATGTGTGATGTTAATAAAACGTTGAATGTCCCTTCCTGAACCTTAGCGGTGATGGAACATGATATCCTGCAACTCGAGTCGCATAATTAAAGCCCGTATGACTCAGATACCACGGACTCTGCCTCTTATTTGATTGAGCTGTCCTTTATTGATAAGTAATTGTATGGAAAAATTATACGGTAAAATTATTTACCACACATGGACAGCTTATTGTCGATTATTACCACAAGATTCCTAACAGAAGGTTTGGGCGAGGGGCATGGACCAAGAGAGGCTGGCCACCAATCTTCTGACCAGATTTTATCGGCCAGTCCAAATAACATAACCTCTGTCTTGCCCGTATTCATCATTAGAAAGTACCTGGTCATCCAATCGTGAATGTCTACCATGCATTTTTTGAACCTCAGTTTGGTTTCGTCTGGGTTCTGGTTGATTGTGATCAGTATTTCGGTGTCATCTGCGTAGGATACGGTTCCAAAACTGTGTGCTCAAATGACCTTTGCGAGGGGGGACACATACAGGTTAAGGAGCGTAGGGCTCAGTATTGACCCCTGAGGGACACACTTGTCATTGTCATGGAAGTCGGAGGAGTGAGCACCAACTTGGACCTTGGACTGCCTGTTGGACTAATAGCTTTTTATCCAGTGTAATGCAGAGACCTCGACACCAGCCTCAACAAGACACTCTAGAAGAATGAGATGCAAGATGGTGTCGAAGGCTGCGGATAAATTGAGCAACCAGTATGGCAGACTGGTTGGAATCCAGTGTCATTCTTACATTGTCGACAATTTTGAGCAGGGCAGTTTCAGTTCTATAGGATGCCCTGAAACCCGACTGGGATGGGTCCAAGAGCTTGTTGGTCTCGAGGTATGTTATGAGTTGTTTATTTATTAGGGACTCGATAATCTTCCCAAATAGGGGGAGGAGGGAGATAGGCCGATAGGGAGTGATTTTGGATCCGCCGAGGGTTTTTTTAAGATTGGTCTTATTACTGCCTCCTTCCAATGTGATGGGACAGAAGAATGTAGTAGGGACTGATTCAAGGTTTTTGTTAGGGCAGAGATCAAGACGGGAGCTATTTTTGATAGGATTTGAGGGGATGCAGGGTCTCCAGGGGCTCCGGACTTCATTTTGTACAGGGTTACCTCAACCTCTGTTTCTGAGCAAGGTGAGAATTCCCTTGGTGTGGCAATGCAATTGTTGGTGTCCCTGCAGCTGTTGTTGGGTGAGATTATGACCTGGCATATAGGAGGTGGCTGAGGGAAGAGTTTGTGAATATCATTGATTTTATCGTGAAAGTACGAGGCCACAGAGTCCACCCATTCTTTTGATTCGTTGAGTGGCTGCTGGTTAGCAGGATGGTTAGTGAATTCTTGTACTATGCTGTAAAGCTCTCTCTGTGAGTTGGCTGCCTGTGTTATCCTGTTGGACAGGCCTCGTGAAAGGCCCGCTCCCTCCCCGCATGAGAAGACCCGGACACCGGCTCTCCCGGTGTCCCCAGAAGGCACCACCCCTGCAACACACCGAAGCAACCCGAAACCCGTCCCCAACGGGACACCTGCTCCCGAACACCCCAGCATCGGCTGACCCGGGCCTCCATCAGCACCATTGCCCAAACCAGCCGCCGTCTTGGACACTGCACCATGAGGCCGCGTGGCCTCAGCTCGACCCCAACCCTGGGCCTGGCCAGGCCCCGACATCGAGGCACCACCATCCACCCGGGAGGTGAGGAGACCACTTGGCACTTGGCAGCCAGCGGCCTCCCCGGGCGCTGGCTCCACCCCCCTGCTGGGTGTCTGGACTCTCTCATCCCGGACCTCCTGACCTCCAAGCACGAGGGTCCGGACATCAAAGGAGACCAGACCTATAACTGGGGCAGCTCCAGAGCAGGAAGGCAGTTGTATCCTGGAGTCGAGAGACACCTTGAAGAACTCATCCCTGACGGACTGCTGGCGCTGCCGCAGCCCTGCCTTGTGAACCATTTCTGAAGCCTGCTGGCGCTGCCGCGGCCCTCTGCAATGTGCATCTTCGTCTGGACCTGCTGGCGCTGCCGCGGCCCATCCTTGTGAACCATCGCTCTTGCCTGCTGGCGCTGCAGCGGCCCCTCTGCAAAGAAGTCATCATCGTAGCCTGCTGGCACTGCCGCGGCCCACCGTACTGAGAACCATCGTCCTAGCCTGCTGGTGCTGCCGCGGCCCTCCTTGCCGAGACTTTTCATCCTAGCCTGCTGGCGCTGCCGCGGCCCGACCTTATAGACCTCCGAGCTTGAGGATTGTGAGCTCCTTCTGGCCGCCCTTGTACCGGACCGGTACCCAAGACTGTCCCGCTACCCCTTACGCTACAGAGACTAGAATTGGGAGGATCCTCGTGTCCTGCCCCCACTGTATCGTTGATAACCTTGCCTCAAGAATCCTATATAAAGTGTTCAGATCTTATCCTTGTGTGGTGTCCATCTGTGGGGGGGAAGTTACTTGTCTGTACGATCGCCAGAGACGGCCCTCACCGGAGGCCTCTCCCCCTGTACTCGGCCGACCCTCCAGGTCCCTGTCTAACATTGGTGGCCAGCGGCGCGATCCGAACCAACGCGTAATCGTACAGAGAGTAACTCACCCCACGACACAACAACAATAACCACAAAAGAGAGCGGAACCACTGAGAAATTCCAGATGGAAAAATTAGAGGAGTATAACCACAGAGAACTAAAGCAGTTCTGCATAGAACTAGGCATTGCTACCACAGGACTGAGCACGAAAGAAGACTTCAAAAAAGCCCTGGAATCTTGGGCAGAGACGGGTACGGCCGTACCCCAAGACCAAAGCCTCGAGGCACCGGAAACGAACTCCACTCCGACGGAAGAAAGAAGATCGGGCCTCTCCCCAGAGGAGATCCGGGAACGGGAAAAAAGCAGGCTCCATGAATTGGAGCTAGCTTGACTTCGGCTGGATGGAGAACTGAAGTTGGCGGAACAAAAAATAACATTGGAACACTTGCGGCTCCGAGAAGAGCGGGAAGAAAAACAAAGACAGAGAGAGTTAGAAGAGAAAAAGCTAGCCTACGAACATGAGCGCAACCTAAAAGAAATAGAGCTTCGGAAACAGAATAAAGATCTCGGGGTGCCCGAGCGCCCGAACACTCCTGCCACTACCGACCCGAAAGTCCACATCCCCAAGGATGTCGTCAGAGAGTATTACCGGAACGACGACATCCAGCAATGGTTCAAAGCCTATGAAGTAGCCATGACCTCCCACCGGATTCCCTGAAGCGACTGGGGAGCCGGGTTATGGGGGAGGTTCGTCAACGAAGGTCGAGACGCCCTGCTGCAACTCCCAGACCATCAGATGACCTCCTACGACCACATGAAAGCCGCCCTTCTCACTCGATACGGACTCACGCCCGAGATGTACCGCCAGCGGTTCCGCGACTGCAAACGGATCCCGGGTACAACTTGGGTGGAGTACGTGAACTTTTTCAGCAGAGCGTTCGAAGGGTGGATCAAGGGCAGCAAGGTGACCACGTACGAGCAACTCTTTGACCTTATTGTGTGGGAGCACCTTTCCAACAACTGCTTCGTCGAGCTCAGGCAGCACCTCCTCGACAGTAAATTAACTGAACCTCGGCAACTCGCCGCCGAAGCTGACCGATGGGAAAGCACCCGAGTTGGCCGAAACGGCCCCAGCGAATCAAACAGAACCAACCAAGGACCCCAACGCCCCCGAGGGGAGGAGGAGGCCAGAGTCGGGGCAGAGACGCCGTCCCGGTGGCTCCCGCCAGCAGCGCCCCGCCCCCGGCCGGCAGGGGAAACCCCCCCATGCGTCCAGGGTTCCGAGCCAATGTTACTTGCCACCGATGCCAGTGACCCGGCCACTACGCCAACGACCCTAATTGCCCGAAGAACCAGAACCCTATGCCACGCCAAGTCATTGCCGCCGCCCTGGGAGAGGAGCCAACCCCAGAAGACACTGAGGAGTACGAGGCCGACCAGCCAGAGTGGGAACCAGCCGCCATGTCCCTGGTCTGCCTAGGGGAAAGAGACATGATTCCACGGGCTCCCCTACCCGCCAATACGCGGAAATACAGCCAGTGGGTCAACATTAACGGGCGCCAGGCTGAAGCCCTACGTGACACCGGGGCCAGTGTGACGGCAGTCCGCTGTCATCTGGTGACCCCGGAGCAGATCTTGCCGAACGTCCTGTGCCCCGTCCGGTCAGCCGACAACTCCGAAAGCCTGTGTCGGATGGCCTGCGTCCCCTTCGAGTGGGGAGGAGTGTCTGGAATGCTGAAGGTGACTGTCCGCGATGATGCCCCAGTGGACTGCCTCCTGGGGAACGACCTCGAAAGTTCCCCCTGGGCAGCCGTCGAAAGAAGAGAGCACCTTGGGACGTTGGGCCTCCCTGAATGGGCCTGCATACCGACCCGGTCCATGGCCGCCCGCGCCATCTCCAGTCCCGAAGAACCAGAATGGCCAGAACCTCCTCCCCCGATCGTCCCGGAGGGAGCCGCCCTAAGCACCAATCCCCCAGAGCAGACCGAAGAAGGGCCCGTTCAACTCCAGGACCTGCCCGAACTGGCCCAGTGGCGGCAAGAGGGTGGTCCCACCCAGGAGCAGTTCCGACAAGAGCAGAGGACCTGTCCCTCCCTCGAGGGACTCCGGCAGCAAGCCCTCGCCCAGAGCGCAGGAGACCCCGCAGGGGCCCACTGGATTTATTGGGACAATGACCTGGTCTACAGTGAGCAAACAATTGCTGAGCTGGGGGCCAGTCGGGTGCTGGTGGTGCCCCTCCGCTTCAGAGACTTCCTTTTGAACTTGGCACACGATGTCCCCCTTGCTGGGCATCTGGGGGAAGACAAAACCTACAACCGCCTGGTGACTCACTTCTACTGGCCCAAAATGGGTATGGATGTCTCCAACCACTGCCGGGCCTGCCCTACCTGCCAGGCCAGTGGGAAGAGCGGCCGAAAGATCAAAGCACCCTTGCAACCCTTTCCCGTCGTCACCACCCCCTTCGAGCGGGTCAAAATAGACATTGTGGGGCCCCTAGACCCCCGAACGGCCCAGGGGCACCGGTTCATCCTAGTCCTGGTGGACCACGCCACCCGCTATCCCGAGGCCATACCTCTTCGGACAGTGACAGCACCCGTGGTAGGCCGAGCCCTGATGGGGATCTCTCGAGTGGGCTTCCCCCGGGAAGTCGTCAGCGACAGGGGCACGAACTTTATCTCAAAGTACATGAGGTCTCTCTGGCAACAGTGCGGGGTCACCTACCGGTTCACGACCCCTTATCACCCACAAGGAAATGGACTGGTCGAGCGGTTTAACCGCACTCTCAAGGGAATGATCATGGGCCTGGAAGAACCCCTACGTCGCCAATGGGACGTGCTGCTCCCGTGCCTCCTCTTCGCCTACCGAGAAGTTCCCCAGAAATCCCTCGGCTTCAGTCCCTTTGAGCTCCTGTACAGACACCCCGTCCGGGGCCCCCTCAGCCTGGTCAAGGAAGGATGGGAGATGGCCCCCCAGAAGACCCTTCCAGATGTCTATAAGTATCTCCTGACCCTCCGCAACCAGACCCGGCAATTCAGGGAACTCGCCAAAGCCAACCTTGAGGCCAGTCAGAAGGATATGAAGAAATGGTACGATCAGCATGCCTCCTCCATCGAGTTCGAACCAGGCCAGCAAGTGTGGGTGATGGCCCCAGTCGAACCCTGTGCCCTGCAGGACAAATGGACAGGCCCCTTCAAAGTGATAGAGCGCAAGGGCCCAGTCACCTACCTAATAGACATGGAGTCCTCCCGAAACCCCCTGCGAGTCCTCTACGCCAACAGACTCAAACCCCACTTCGTACGTTCGGAGCTCAGCCTACTGATGGCTACCGATAGTGGGACGGAAGAGGACTCTGAGCCACTCACTGACCTACTGAGGACCCGAGAGAAAGATGTCTCAGTGGAAGGGGTCAGACTCTCCGATGCCTTGTCCCCGGAACAACGCCAAGACTGTCGGGCTCTCCTGCTACAATTTGCGAACCTGTTCTCCCTCACCCCCAGGTCACTACCTGGTGCCTTCACGATGTAGACACCGGGGATAGTCCACCCATTCGACACAGGGCGTACCGAGTGCTAGATCGGGTGCGCACCTGCATCCAGGACGAAGTCACTAAGATGCTGTCCCTAGGAGTGATCGAGCCATCCGACAGCCCCTGGGCCAGCCCAGTCGTACTGGTCCCCAAGGCTGCCACCCCTGGCGTTGCCCCCGAGCTCCGGTTCTGCGTAGACTACCGGGGCCTGAACGCTGTTACCAGAACCGACGCTCACCCCATCAGCCGGGCGGATGAGCTGATTGACCGCATGGGGGCTGCCCGCTACCTGAGCATCTTCTATCTAACAGCGGGCTACTGGCAAATCGGCCTCACCCCCAGAGCCCAAGAACGATCCGCCTTCTCTACCCCGGATGGCCACTACCACTTCAAAGTGATGCCATTCGGCATGAAAAACGCACCAGCTACCTTCCAACGACTCGTGAACCAGGTACTGGCGGGCCTCGAAGAATTCAGCGCCGCCTACCTGGACGATATCGCTGTGTACAGTCGCCACTGGGCAGACCACCTTCACCACCTCCGAGAAGTCCTGCACGCCCTCCAGCAGGCTGGCCTCACTGTCAAAGCCAGCAAATGTCAGATTGGCCAGGGGTCCGTGACCTACCACGGACACCAAGTGGGGAGCGGTCTGGTGGCCCCCCTTCAGCTCAAGATCGCTGCCATCCAGTCCTGGCAACCACCTGTCACCCAAACCGAGGTCCGGGCCTTCCTAGGGCTCACCGGATACTACCGGCGGTTTGTAAAAGACTATGGCAGCATTGTGGGGCCCCTCACAGAACTAACATCCAAGAAAAACCCCAAAACCGTCAACTGGACTTCGGACTGTCAAACGGCCTTCGAGAAGTTGAAGGCTGCCATGTGCACAGCCCCTGTGCTCCAGGCCCCCGACTACAGCCGGGAATTCATAGTCCAGACAGACGCCTCAGATCATGGCATTGGGGCAGCCCTCTCCCAACTCAACGCCGAGGGAGTCGACCAGCCAGTGGCCTTCATCAGCCGACGCCTGCTAGCTCAAGAACAGCGCTGGAGCACTATCGAGCGGGAGGCCTTCGCAGTGGTATGGGCCCTCAAGAAACTCCGGCCCTACCTCTTCGGCACCCATTTCAGGGTACAAACAGACCAAAGACCCCTGCAATGGCTGATGCAAATGCGGGGGGAGAACCCAAAACTGCTGCGATGGTCCATCTCCTTGCAGGGGATGGACTTCACTGTGGAGCATCGTCCTGGCCAAGACCACGCCAACGCGGACGGCCTGTCACACTTTTTCCGCCTCGGCGAGGAGAGTACCCAAGAGGATGGGTGACTCTCCCTGCCTTCAGCTGGGGGGGACGCATGTTGGACAGACCTCGTGAAAAGCCCGCTCCCTCCCCGCATGAGAAGACCCGGACGCCGGCTCTCCCGGTGTCCCTAGAAGGCACCACCCCTGCAACCCACCGAAGCAACCCGCAACCCGTCCCCAACGGGACACCTGCTCCCGAACACCCCAGCATCGGCTGACCCGGGCCTCCGTTTATTTATTTATTTATTAAGCAACTTGTATTGCGCAGACTAAACCCGAAGGTATCAAGGCGCCTATCAAAATCAATAAACAGAAAATACAGAATGCCACTAGGGGTATGCAAGTGTGAAAAGATGAGTTTTAAGCGCAGATCTAAAGGTTTGCAGAGAGGGGCTAGATTTTACTCCGAGAGGGAGGGCATTCCACCACTTGGGTGCCAGAAAGGAAAAGGCCTTACCTCCCCATCTTGCTTTTCTGACACGGGGTACAGAGAGGAGGAGTTTGTGACCGGAACGAAGATTCCTACTAGGGTTGTGCCGAGAAAGAATGGATCCCATACTAGTAAGGCTGGGTTTAGCAAGAGCTTTATACACCAGGCACATAGATTTGAAAAGGATCCGGTATTCAACGGGGAGCCAGTGCAGTTGTTTTCGGGCTTCAGTGGCAGAAGCACGCTTTGGAAGGTCAAGAGCAAATCTCGCTGCCGCGTTCCGGACCACCTGCAAGCGCTGTAGGTGACTCTTGTTCAACCCTGCATACAGCGCATTGCAGTAGTCCAGTCGCGAGCCCAGAAAAGCGACAGCAAGTTGCTTTCTTGCCTGGGGTGACAGGAAATGCCTGATTTTCCTCAGTGTGTGGATAATCCCCCAGCAGGTCGAAACAGTCCTGTTGACCTGTTGGCACATACTGAGGTTGGGGTCGATCATAACTCCCAAGTTTTTTGCTGACAAGGTGGGCTCGGGACATGCACCCAGCGAATTCGGCCACCACTCCGCCGACCAGATCGATTCCTTTCCTCCAAAAACCATCACCTCCGTCTTCTCCCCATTCAGCTTTAGTGAATTGTGGATCATCCACTGGCCAACTGCCTCCATGCAGGATCTAAAGTTAGCGGCAGTTGACGTAGCTGGCTGGGAGAGAGAGACTAGGATCTGGGTGTCGTCCGCATAGGAAACTACCTCCATCCCAAAAGATCTAATAAGTCTGGCAAGGGGGGTCACGTAGATATTGAAAAGGGTAGGGCTAAGCGCTGACCCTTGGGGGACCCCACATTGCACAGACAGGGATGGAGATAGGAATGAGCCCAGCATTATCCTTTGTTCTCTGTGATCGAGAAAAGAGGAAAGAAGTCCCAGAGCAGACCCGCGGACCCCAATTTCCCTTAGGCGAGATGTTAATACCGCAGGAGAAAGGGTATCGAAGGCCGCGGTGAGGTCTAGAAGGATCAGGAGGGAGGTCTGACCCTCATCAACTCTGGTGCGGATGGTATCCAGCACTATGGTGAGGGCAGACTCGGTACTATGTTCCCTCCTGAACCCATGCTGGGAAAGATCCAAACAACCCGAGCTCTCCACAAATGCAGCCAGATGTTTATTTAAATGGGCTTCGAGCATCTTTGCGGGAGCCGGGAGCAGTGAAATGGGGCGAAAGTTCTTTAACACCCCGGGGTCCAGAGAAGGCTTTTTAAGCAAAGGTTTTACAACAGCATTTTTCCACTGTTGGGGAAAAATGCCTTCCTTCATCGCTCTGTTCATGATGTCAACCAGAGGAGGAAGGAGAGATTCTCTGCACTGCTTGAGGATCTTTAGCGGGCAAACATCCAACGGAGAACCAGATTTGGTTTTATCAAGCAGGATTTCAAGATCCTGACAGGAAAGAGGAGGAAAGGAAATCAATTCCTGATGTGGAGAGGATACCGCAACACTGGGCTCAAGGAGGGCAGGCAACAGGGGGACGGCGGTCAGGGATTTTTGGACCTCCAAAGCAGCATAGATGTCAGCGATTTTAGACTGAAAAAAGGCAGCTATCTTGTTGCACAAATCCTGGGAGGCAACCACAGGATCCGGTGTCTGAAGTGTCGTAAGGGAATCGACAATCCTGAAGAGTTCTCTAGGAGATGACAATGAGGAGGTGAGTGCCGTGAAGTATTCCTGCTTGGTCTTGATAACTTCAAGTTTATAGTTTTTGAGCAAGACCCTATGGGCTTCTCTGTCCTTAGAGGCCCAGCTAGAGTGCCATAACCGCTCCTGCCTTCTTACTTCCTGTCTCCGAAGCCGGAGCTGTTCGGAGAACCAGGGAGCGGAAGGTCTTTTCCTCGCCGAATAGCAGGACCTTGCGGGAGCAAGTTCCTCCATGGCTTCAGCAATGGTATTTTCAAATAAGGAGACCGCAGTGGAGGTATCTGCCTCCCGAGGAATGGACAACCTAGTTGTCCATGGGAGGAAGGAGTTTTCCCTGATCTTTTTAAGGTTCCTTCGCACTTCCGTGGTGCTCGAGGCCCTTCTAATATAGCCCCGTGCGGGATACAACAGGTTGAAGGGGACGGCCAGATGGTCCGACCAGGAGAGATGAAAGGGGCTAGCAACTGTCAACCTAGGATCGTTGGAGAAAATGCCATCGAGCGTGTGCCCCGCTCGGTGGGTGGGACCGTTCACCAGCTGGGTGAGTCCGCAGGCTGACATTATTTCTACCAGGGAGATCGTGTCGTGAGCCTCCAATAGCTCAAGGTGAAAATTAAAATCACCTAAGATGGTCAGATTTTGTATGCCAAAATAGGGTTCCAGAACCTGCATCAGTTTCAACCCAAAGCCTGCTCTTGGGCCAGGAGGGCGGTATATCAAGATTCCATTGAATGCTGGGTTAGCAGAATCGGAGAGGGAAAAGTATAAGACCTGAAATGTGTCCTTAGGACCTGAAAGCGGTATAGTGTGACAATGAAATTTGTCCCGATATAGAATGGCCAATCCACCGCCAACACGGCCTGATCTGTCCAATCGAGTAAGGCAGTAGCCCTCAGGGACCGCTTCAACCAGATCAGGACCGGAAGAGTCTTTAGCCCAGGTCTCCGTAATAAAGACCCAGGAAGGTGTCTTATCTAAGACCAGTTCCTTGAATACAACGTTATTTTTTATAAGCGAGCGAGCGTTGAGAAGGAGACAAGACTCGCTAGGGTTTTTAGGTGTTGATAAAGAACAAGCTTCCGGAGGAACAGAGGCAGGAGTGAGTAGAGGCTCATCCGCCTCAGTAGAGAAGCACGCGCAGCTGGGACATGTCAGATAATCCTCAGGTCTATAGCGATGAGAGCAAGGGGCAGGAGCGGGCTTCAGCCGCAGCATCTCACCTACAGAGTATTTCAGGACAGGGGCGCCTGTATTGTAGAGGCCAGTGGTCCAGCCGTCCAGCCCGTCCTCAGCGCGGACGGGCGCAGACGGGCTGGACTCTGGCGTGACTCCGGCGGGCATCCGGCGCATCCGCTGCCGCGTCCGTCAGCACCATTGCCCGGCCCAGCCGCCATCTTGGACACTGCACCACGAGGCCGCGTGGCCTCAGCTCGACCCCAACCCTGGGCCTGGCCAGGCCCCGACATCGAGGCACCACCATCCACCCAGGAGGTGAGGAGACCACTTGGCAGGTCAATGGGAGAAAGGAGTGTCGATGGCTCTCCCCCGCCAGGTGCCGATCGCCCCCGGCCTCCCCGGGCGCTGGCTCCACCCCCCTGCTGGGTGTCTGGACTCTCTCATCCCGGACCTCCCGACCTCCAAGCGCGAGGGTCGGACATCAAAGGAGACCAGACCTATAACTGGGGCAGCTCCAGAGCAGGAAGGCAGTTGTATCCTGGAGTCGAGAGACACCTTGAAGAACTCATCCCTGACGGACTGCTGGCGCTGCCGCAGCCCTGCCTTGTGAACCATCCTTGAAGCCTGCTGGCGCTGCCGCGGCCCTCTGCAACGTGCATCTTCGTCTGGACCTGCTGGCGCTGCCGCGGCCCATCCTTGTGAACCATCGCTCTTGCCTGCTGGCGCTGCCGCGGCCCCTCTGCAAAGAAGTCATCATCGTAGCCTGCTGGCGCTGCCGCGGCCCACCGTACTGAGAACCATCGTCCTAGCCTGCTGGCGCTGCCGCGGCCCTCCTTGCCGAGACTTTTCATCCTAGCCTGCTGGCGCTGCCGCGGCCCGACCTTTCAGACCTCCGAGCTCGAGGATTGTGAGCTCCTTCTGGCCGCCCTTGTACCGAATCGGTACCCAAGACTGTCCCGCTACCCCTTACCCTACAGAGACTAGAATTGGGAGGATCCTCGTGTCCTGCCCCCACTGTATCGTTGATAACCTTGCCTCAAGAATCCTATATAATGTGTTCAGATCTTATCCTTGTGTGGTGTCCATCTGTGGGGGGGAAGTTACTTGTCTGTACGATCGCCGGAGACGGCCTGTTAGAAATGGGATCCCTGGCTGGCCAGGGCTTTCGCCAAAGTCAGTCAGAGACCACCAGTCCTAAGTCAGGGCAAGGGAGTTACACGCCAAGATAACCCCTACTCGCCCTCTAGGTAACGTGGCGCGAGCAGCAAGGCTAAAATTGGAGGCGATATGAGTTAAGTATTTGCGCACGCACCCCGGGCACAACAACACCCAAGGCCCACCACAAAGGAAACTCCACACAAGGTTATATATAAAAATAGCCTTTGTATTACACCAAAACACATTAGATAAAACACACACTTTACAATGTGCCAGAGGCACGGGCAGAATTTACAGGGGATATGTACAAGACAGGGCCACCTGGACCACTGTCAGGAATCAGAAGTAACACTTTCAGAAATAGCACTTTTAGAATGTAAAGTCACTGTAGCACAAAAATAACATACAACCAGTCACTTCTGGTAACCAGGACCTAACTAGCACCACCTGCACTAGGAGAACAACCAACTAAATATCACCATACATTTAGGGGTATAGACCTGGGGACAAAACACATGATGTATCAACAACACATTCAGCGGTGTAAGGAACACATGACGCATCAACACACGTTCAGCGGTGTAAGGAACAAGGCACATGATGCATCTACAACACATTCAGAGGTGCAGCCCAGGAGAACACATGATGAATAATCTACCCATTCAGAGGTGTAAGGAAGGAAAACACATGATGCAGTACCCACATTCAGTGGTGTAAAGCAAAAACACACAGTTGCGCAAAACTCAGATAAGTCACCACCTGTGACAGTCCCTGTGTCCCAATGTCAGGGCCTAAACGTGGCAGTTGCCCACAAAGTGCTGGGCAACTGGTGAGAATGGTGGGGACAATGTTGGAGCCTCACAGGCTCTGAGGAAATGACTGTCCCCCTTTTGGAGCCTCTCCGGGCTCTCAACAAAAGATGTAGCCTCACTGGGCGGTGGGGTCCCTCACAGGGGACACGGGAACACTGGGGGTGCCCTGAGCCTCTCTAGGCTGTAGGTACAATTGCGGGCATCGTTGGAGTCCCCCTCCTGGGGACTCAGAGAACAAAGGAATGCCCCCTTGAGCCTCGTGGGCTCTCAGTAAATCAGAATGCCCCTTCTACGTTGGAATCCCTCTCGGGGGACTCGAGGACAACTGGGGAGCCTCTCAGGCTTAAGAGAACAAAGGAGCCTCTTAGGGCTCAGCATCTGGGAGCCTCTCGGGGCTCCGGGCAACAGCGGGGGAGCCTCGCAGGGCTCAGCATCTCAGAGCCTCTCGGGGCTCACTAGCAAGGTGGGGGGGTAGGCGAAGTCCCTCTCGGGGGACTCAGCATTGCTGGAGGCCTCACGGGCCTCGGGACACACAGGGTCTCGCTATGGAGGGGAGGGGCGGACACCGGCAATATGCCCCGACGCCCCTCCTCTCCCTTTAGCATGCACTCACCGGGTCTCTGGTGCTCGGCGGCGCTCTGCTTCCTCGCTCCGTCTCCTTCTCGGCAGGTGGGGCTCTCTCTCTCTGCCGGACTTCCCTCCACTGCGGGGGCGCCTCGCAACACAGGGGCTACACTTTGCTGGCTGCCCCGGTTCTCTCTCCACCTCATGGGGGCCCCGGGCAGCCATGACTCGGCTTCTCACTCCTGCGGTCGGCAGCGGCGGGCGGGACTTCCGGCCGGCCGCGCTGCCATTGGCCGGCCGGCCAATGCACTTCCGGGTCGCCGCGGGCAGCGTGGCGGCTCGTTTCAGGCAGGCAGAAGGGGACTCAATATCCGAGGAGTGGGCTCCCTTATGATAATTCTAAAAATGTCGGCAAGGTCCCTGGCAGGGTGGGCACCTGCCAGGGGACAAAGTACTCAAAAATAAGCGAGGTGGCACTCGCTTGGGGTGGACAATGCCGGGTGGGCACCGGCCTCTGCAGACAAAGCGCTAGCTACAAGGATAAAGCGCCCCCAGGCGCTGGGCAGCAAATAAAAGTGCTCCCAAGCGCTATGAGGCAAGACACAGCGCTAGAGCAAAGAAAAAGCGCTTCCAGGCGCTTTGGGAAGGAATCCAGGGCCCCCAGGCGCTAGAGGAGCCAAAAGTCCAGCAAAAGTCCTTTAGGAGTCCAGGGGCTGGGCAGAGCCCAGGGGAGGCAAGCCTTCCCCTGGGCCCAAGCAGCAGCATGCCCCTGGCAGATTCAAGCCGCAAACAAGAACATTTTCATGGGGTCACAGCCCCTCTTTTATACACCTTTCTCTTTTGTCTGTAGGTGCAGGGTGGGGGCAGAACCAGTCGCAGCTGGTCTGTGAGCACTGTTGATGGCTCAACCACCCCTTTCATTCATCAGGCAGGCTAGGGTCATTAGTCACACCACAGGGGGGCGGAGCCAGCATTGTGTGGGGAAAACCCAGCCCATCCAGGACACAGGTACACTCCTCCCACACATCACTCATGCTAATCTCTCCATTCACCACCGGGGCAGACCCACACAGACTTCCTGGAGCCTGGCATCCCAGCCAGCTCCAGCCAATCACACGCCAGGCATATTTTACACTAACATGCCAACTCCTAGAAGTGGCGCTTCCGCACAAGACACATACACACTGCACATACCATTGCGCAGCATTCACTCTCACGAGTGCGCACATACCAAACTTGACCATGCACACCTCACGCATCAGGAACTACCAGGGACACAGACATTCCCCATGCATTCCTATGGGAGAGCAGGCCAATCTCAAACACACACTCAGGGAGAGCACGCACTTTACACTGCGCCACAGTGTCAAAGTGTGCAAAGACCAGAAATCACTAGGCAAAAAGTTCAGGGGTGAACCTGCCAGAAGGGCAAAGTCCAACACAACCCCCTTCCAGCCAAAACGCAGGGGAGAACAATCACCACCGTGATGGACTTCCCTGCTTGGGGCGATAGAACACGGACGCGGGCCCGCACTGCAGGGACACCCTCCGGTTCTACGCTACGTTGATCCATAAGACAAGCACATACTTAAAAAAAAAACAGGCCCAACTAGGCTACCCCACTGGTACTCCTTAGTTGTCCACGGCTAGGACCAGGCCCTAGGCCACCCAGATACCACTAATCCTTGCCAATCCACAGAGTGGGGGGTAGTAACCCCTGGCCTACAATAGCCATTCTCCACTCCCTTTCTCAGTGTAGTTCCAAACTACCACTGATCCTCCAACCTAGGGTCCGCACCCTCAGGCTGACCAGAGGTCACAGGCAAGAATGCCCCACCCTACCTCTACTTCTGAAGCACCCTCCAGAACACAACTCTCCCACCAGTTTAGGACCTTACTCCCTCAGCAGCAGTGACCACGGTCAGACCAGCACAAGAACGGTGTAGTGAGGCGTTGCACGTTGCGGTACCCCCCAGTTGCGGTGCAGCCTATGGCTCGTTGACGGCGTCGAGACGGTGTCGGTGAGCGCAGAGGCAGCGTTGCTCGAGGGGGACGTTGCTCAGTGCGGTGCCTACAGGACACCAGGCTGGTCATGACAGAGTCACAGCTCCCTTAACTGGTCTACCACCTGGGATTCGAATTCACTCCTCCTTCAGCAGCAAGGCAACCACTGCAGGTCAATCCCCCTTACAGATTACCCAGTTCCTTCTCTTCAGGCAGGAGTTCCTTCAGGACACTACATACAGTTGCCCTTATATCCAGATCCGGACACACCGGCTACTGGCTCCCCAACTGAGGGACGTACCCCTTTGGTCAGATGCCTGGCGCACCAGGACTTCCTTGAGGGTGACACATAACTAATGTGTCGTGTACAAGTCTGCCTGACACTCAGGACAGAAGTGGCATCACCCTGGTCACTCCTTGGCGACACAACCCTTCTGGTTGGCCCATGACCCACTGGTTACTCCACTGGGGAACCTATCCCCCTCGCACCCCTCCATCTGGACTTCTGCACCCTCCCAACTGGAGCGGTACTGCCAGATAATAGAACTGCTAGAGCCCTGCTTACAGGCGCTCCACGTTCTCTCCACACTGGGAGATCTCCCTAGAAGGACGCTCCATACGGACATACTAGGCTCCCTCACCTGGTGTTCCTAAGAAAAAAACACCCAGACTACGAAGACCAGGCTTGTGCTCCTCTGAGCCACTTCCACCACACTGGGCTGGAAGACCAGAACCTTTCCTTAGGGTCACTCCCCAACAATTAACACAATAGCACAGGGGCAGGGGAAACTCCCATGAGCTTCAGGCCCACCCATGAAATCATGTTCACTGATGTTTTACATTCTTCAAATACTATGGGAGATCTTCCTCAAATGACCTATTGGTACAGCCTAGGCCCCCGACCTGACGTTCCCTGCAGAAACATTCCAGGCCCTCACACTGGGTTTCGGGCACCTGGAGACATGCAGTCCCACCCACTCCTTCTCCTCTTGAGACAGGACGTGAGCCCCTACACCGAGACCTAGCTGGGCTACACTTAACCTCTTCCACCACACTGGGCTGGAAGACACCTCAGCCACTCCTTTTGGAATCACTCCATCCCCTATGCCTCTCTCCTCCCAGAACATTACCAACTCCAAACATCTGTCTCTAAACAGACCACAGAAAATCAGAAGCAGGCTCCACTGTCTGCAGACGTTCTTGGGAAAAGTTTAACACACGGAACTTTAGGTATCTGAGCAAAACAAGAGTACACAAGCATTCAGCAAGCTCCCAATCCAGAGAACTCAAACCACTGGTCCAGTGCATCACACCATTCATCCACACACACCCCTCCCCAGACTGGTAAGGCAGTTTCTACCACCCCTGATTTCTCAACCTGACCACATGTGACACAGGTACCATTACTCCAGGGCAGGGACGGGGGACACATGCACTGAACACATTTATGCTGCCACCGCTGGATCCCACCCTTCTGGTGAATCCAGAAAACACACTGCACTTAGGGGGGTGATCTACCCTCCCGAGCTAGGGACACCTAACTCAAAGTGCACAAGAAACACATTTCCACAGAAATGACATTTTTAGCAAACTCCATACAATAATCCCCAAAAATGTGGTCATCTAAAATGCAGAGTTTTGTAGTGTGGCCTGTCGCCACTGTGGTACAGCGCAAACACAAATCCTTATCCCACCGCTGCCACCAATGTTAGAAATGGGATCCCTGGCTGGCCAGGGCTTTCGCCAAAGTCAGTCAGAGACCATTACTCCTAAGTCAGGGCAAGGGAGTTACACGCCAAGATAACCCCTACTCGCCCTCTAGGTAACGTGGTGCGAGCAGCAAGGCTAAACTTGGAGGCGATATGAGTTAAGTATTTGCGCACGCACCCCAGCAACAACACCCAAGACCCACCACAAAGGAAACTCCACACAAGGTTATATATAAAAATAGCCTTTGTACTACACCAAAACACATTAGATAAAACACACACTTTACAATGTGCCAGAGGCACGGGCAGAATTTACAGGGGATATGTACAAGACAGGGCCACCTGGACCACTGTCAGGAATCAGAAGTAACCCTTTTAGAAATAGCACTTTTAGAATGTAAAGTCACTGTAGCACAAAAATAACATACAACCAGTCACTACTGGTAACCAGGACCTCACTAGCACCACCTGCACTAGGAGAACAACCAACTAAATATCACCATACATTTAGGGGTATAGACCTGGGGACAAAACACATGATGTATCAACAACACATTCAGCGGTGTAAGGAACACATGACGCATCAACACACGTTCAGCGGTGTAAGGAACAAGGCACATGATGCATCTACAACACATTCAGAGGTGCAGCCCAGGAGAACACATGATGAATAATCTATCCATTCAGAGGTGTAAGGAAGGAAAACACATGATGCAGAACCCACATTCAGTGGTGTAAAGCAAAAACACACAGTTGCGCAAAACTCAGATAAGTCACCACCTGTGACAGTCCCTGTGTCCCAATGTCAGGGCCTAAACGTGGCAGTTGCCCACAAAGTGCTGGGCAACTGGTGAGAATGGTCGGACAATGTTGGAGCCTCACAGGCTCTGAGGAAATGACTGTCCCCCTTTTGGAGCCTCTCCGGGCTCTCAACAAAAGATGTAGCCTCACTGGGCGGTGGGGTCCCTCACAGGGGACCCGGGAACACTGGGGGTGCCCTGAACCTCTCTAGCCTGTAGGTACAATTGCGGGCATTGTTGGCGTCCCCCTCCTGGGGACTCAGAGAACAAAGGAATGCCCCCTTGAGCCTCGTGGGTTCTCAGTAAATCAGAATGCCCCTTCTACGTTGGAGTCCCTCTCGGGGGACTCGAGGACAACTGGGGAGCCTCTCAGGCTCAAGAGAAAAAAGGAGCCTCTTAGGGCTCAGCATCTGGGAGCCTCTCGGGGCTCCGGGCAACAGCGGGGGAGCCTCGCAGGGCTCAGCATCTCAGAGCCTCTCGGGGCTCACTAGCAAGGTGGGGGGGTTAGGCAGAGTCCCTCTCGGGGGACTCGGCATTGCTGGAGGCCTCACGGGCCTCGGGACACACAGGGTCTCGCTATGGAGGGGAGGGGCGGGCACCGGCAATATGCCCCGATGCCCCTCCTCTCCCTTTAGCATGCACTCACCGGGTCTCTGGTGCTCGGCGGCGCTCTGCTTCCTCGCTCCGTCTCCTTCTCAGCAGGCGGGGCTCTCTCTCTCTGCCGGACTTCCCTCCACTGCGGGGGCGCCTCGCAACACAAGGGCTACACTTTGCTGGCTGCCCCGGGGCTCTCTCCACCTCATGGGGGCCCCGGGCAGCCATCACTCGGCTTCTCACTCCTGCGGTCGGCAGCGGCGGGTGGGACTTCCGGCCGGCCGCGCTGCCATTGGCCGGCCGGCCAATGCACTTCCGGGTCGCCGCGGGCAGCGCGGCGGCTCGTTTCAGGCAGGCAGGCGGGGACTCAATATCCGAGGAGTGGGCTCCCTCGTGATAATTCTAAAAATGTCGGCAAGGTCCCTGGCAGGGTGGGCACCTGCCAGGGGACAAAGTACTCAAAAATAAGCGAGGTGGCACTCGCTTGGGGCGGACAATGCTGGGTGGGCACCGGTCTCTGCAGACAAAGCGCTAGCCACAAGGATAAAGCGCCCCCAGGCGCTGGGCAGTAAATAAAAGCGCTCCCAAGCGCTATGAGGCAAGACACAGCGCTAGAGCAAAGAAAAAGCGCTTCCAGGCGCTTTGGGAAGGAATCCAGGGCCCCCAGGCGCTAGAGGAGCCAAAAGTCCAGCAAAAGTCCTTTAGGAGTCCAGGGGCTGGGCAGAGCCCAGGGGAGGCAAGCCTTCCTCTGGGCCCAAGCAGCAGCATGCCCCTGGCAGATTCAAGCCGCAAACAAGAACATTTTCATGGGGTCACAGCCCCTCTTTTATACACCTTTCTCTTTTGTCTGTAGGTGCAGGGTGGGGGCAGAACCAGTCGCAGCTGGTCTGTGAGCACTGTTGATGGCTCAACCACCCCTTTCATTCATCAGGCAGGCTAGGGTCATCAGTCACACCACAGTGGGGCGGAGCCAGCATTGTGTGGGGAAAACCCAGCCCATCCAGGACACAGGTACACTCCTCCCACACATCACTCATGCTAATCTCTCCATTCACCACCGGGGCAGACCCACACAGACTTCCTGGAGCCTGGCATCCCAGCCAGCTCCAGCCAATCACACGCCAGGCATATTTTACACTAACATGCCAACTCCTAGAAGTGGCGCTTCCGCACAAGACACATACACACTGCACATACCATTGCGCAGCATTCACTCTCACGAGTGCGCACATACCAAACTTGACCATGCACGCCTCACGCATCAAGAACTACCAGGGACACAGACATTCCCCATGCATTCCTATGGGAGAGCAGGCCAATCTCACACACGCACTCAGGGAGAGCACGCACTTTACACTGCGCCACAGTGTCAAAGTGCGCAAAGACCAGAAATCACTAGGCAAAAAGTTCAGGGGTGAACCTGCCAGAAGGGCCAAGTCCAACACGGCCCTCACCGGAGGCCTCTCCCCCTGTACTCGGCCGACTCTCCAGGTCCCTGTCTAACATATCCTATTACCAAAGTACACTTTTTTTGCCTCAGCGATTCCTTTCAAATACTGCCTGTGTGCTGCCTTATACTGTTCCCTATCTCTTAGATCTTTAGCTTGACGCCATTTCCTTTCTAATGCCCTGACCGAGTGTTTGATTTGCTCCAGATCCGGCGTGAACCAGGGTGAGTTTTTTGTAGGAGGCCTGGATGCTCGTGCCAGGGCAATGCAATCTAACGCCGAAGTAATTGCGGATTCCAGCTCCTTAGCTGCTATGTTAGGGTCAGTTTTATCTGTGATGGTTGGAGGGGAAAAGTGCTCAGAGAAGGAGTCTGAGGTGATCTTATTCCATGGTCTACTCAGTTTCACTTGAGTGGTTTTTGGGACTTCGACCTGGGAGCCAGTGATATCAAATTTTATAAGAAAGTGATCAGTCCAAAGGAGTGGATCAATCTGCTTGATCACAACTTTTGGAGAGTTCGTACATATAAGATCTAATGCATGTCCAGCAGTGTGCGTTGGGCCTGTCGAAAGTAGGCATAGCTGTAAGGCCTCAAAGCTAGTGATTAGGTCTACAGTGCAGGGGTCAAGAGTTTGGTCAAGATGATAATTAATATCTCCTAACAAGAGGAAGTTCCCTGTGGCTAGAGCGTAGGGTGCTATTGCTTCAACTAGCTTTTCCACAAAATGGGTTTTGGCTCCTGGGGGTCTATAGATAAGAGCCACCTTCCATGACTCTTTATTTCCTATGGTCATTGTAGCAATGCACATTTCGCCCCAGCATTCAAAATAGGAGTCGTTAATATGAAGCTTAATAGCAGATTTATAAATTATACCTGTTCCGCCTCCTTTTTTACCTGGGTGGTCAAGCCTGTATATCCTCTGCCAACCACACATCACAGAGGATTAATGTGCCTGCTACCAAGAAAATGTACCATGCAGATCATAGAATTGCGTGTAAGTAAACTATAAGTATCGCTATAAAAAATGAAATTTTTGTCAGAAAGGTGCTACAGCGAGAAGAGGTGCATTGTTGGTGAGGGGTAGTGAGGGAATTCATGAAGAAGGAGGAAATGGGGCAGGGGGGCCCCAAAAAAACGGTTACACTGTGCCAACCCCTCCCTTCCCCGCCTCCCGAAGTTTGGGTCTTGTTGTGCCCAGGTGCGCAACGCCCATTGGACTCAAAGGGCTTCAGCCCCCCCCCCGTCATGTGTGTCAGCCAGGGATGAGACACCTTCCCGGACACACACAGCCACACCCGATTACTTCAAAGGTCTTTAAAATACCTTTTGCTTGTAAATGAGGCTTTGAAGTTTTTCACCCCTTCTTAGAGCCCCTGCAGCTCGCCTCGGCCTTTTGCTTGAAGAATCAACCCCCCCAGAAATGTTGTACCTAGCTCCCACTCTCCCGCAACCCCCCCACTCCCCTCCCCCCGAAATTTGGCTCTAGTTGTGACTTTGGTTGTGCTCCTTGTACATGTCCACATCCAAAGCTCACTGGGGCAGGGATCTTTTGTCTAGTGGTGCTTTACCAAAGCCCTTATTATTACAAGAAACAAAAACATTCTCATTCTACATATGACAATATACAACCTAGCGCTGTGCTTACAAAGATGTAAACCCCTCTATTAATTTTAAAAAACGAATGTCTGCCAGAGAGTTTCAAAATTGGAGCAAGGTACACGCATTTCACTGTACTAGTAATGCCACATTTCCTCTGTTGCTTTTAAATGAGTGAAAGCGTGTCCTAAATACAAGTTAGAGGGAGAACAACTCGTACAACAAGTGCTGCTAGTGAAAATAATACGAACATGACCGCCACCAAGCCTTCCAGGTCATGTGCACGGGTTTAATCATCCTGTTTACGGACTACTTCCAATCATACGATTTCTGTTCATTGGTGGTTTCCTTTAGTAGGCATATAACGTGCAATTCGTCCCACCATATTTTGCCCCCCACAAAAGGCACCATACAAAGTGGCTGGTCTTCACTGCGTAGTCTTTATTAATTCTCTTAGATAACGCCTTCTTTATTTGTTGATGCATTGTCAACATTAGACCAACTTTATTAAACAATCCAACACACATTGATAAACATAGATTTGTGCAGTATTCATTTGACCACAGTTTACAATTGTATTTACAATTCAGTATCTCCAGATCCACCTTGGATGTGGGTTGTACCAGCAGGACACAACCCATCTCCATTGCTTCCATTCCATTCAAGGTGACCACCAGTCGTCTACCCCCTAGACGCGGCCACTTGGTACTGCTTTGCGCCTTTCCTTGCGCCCCAGCTTTCCCCAAATTGCTTCTTCCAAGTACTGGCATCTCGGGTAGGGCCGGAGAGTCCAGGACCACCAGCAGGACGGCCCCTTCTCCCGCCAGCCCAGAGCCCCTTTGACTGCCCTCCTTGTTCCAGGATGAGCCAGTGCCCGCCAAAAAGGAGTCCCCGACATTTTTCTTGGCCGGGACCCCGCCACAGGGCGAGGAGCCAACTGGCACTCTCGCCCTCCCCCCAATAGCTGCTCCCTTCTTATTTCCGGCTCTACGGCCCCCAATTTAGTGTGGTTGAATTAACCAACCCAGCATTCCTCATCATCGGAGAGTACTGCAAAAACCATTTTTGTACTCGCCCCAATCTATTATTGTTGGTTAATTTATGGGGCATGCCATATTGCTGCAACGCAATGCATATGTTTTATATCCCCTGATGGGGCACCCGCTCCCAAAAACTGCCCCCTGCTGCTTATAGGAGACGCTTTATTTATTTATTTCTTTTTCGCCCATTAAACCCAGCAGTGACATCACCCTACTAGAAAATTATGCAACCGGGTAACATGTGTGAAATTGATCCAGATCATATCAGCCGCCTGTACGGGCTTCCCACCTTCAGCACTGCCCAAAGTCAGTAGAAATTGCAATTGAGTGCAATATTTACTTACTGGCATCTGCTCCATCCATGGTAATTCCGAATCCCCAATACCAGAATAACTGAGCCTGGTTCCCTCTCTGTGCCCCAAAGCGAATGCCCCCTCCAGTATTTCCCGCACAGAACCGTCACTGTGTCAATGCCCAGGGGGAAGCTCCCGCATATGCCCCATATCCATCCAATTTACCTACATGTGGCTATGCCCCAAGTGTGTACCTTGTAGCGTTCCTTATGCCCCTGATGATAAGCGCTACCCTTTATTCTTTTACTCCCTTAGGATGGTGACTGAACTATGGCCCATGACAAAACACATAACTGTTACAGCACACCGCACCAAACCCGAAGACATCCACCATTGTGTGCCGGGACTGAATGCTGGCTATCTTGAAGTTTCTGCCAGTTGCCATCCGGAGATCATGTTAACGCCCTGTCAGAGCCATGCGCCTCCCACCAGCATGTGGAAAAAAGGAAAAGAAAACAGTCAGCGTTTGAAGATCCATCTTCTTGAAGGAGCATTTACAAATATATAGCCAACAGTACATTAATATAAACCCATGAGTCATTCCCTGGCAAGCAAGGTGATAATGGCTTCCTGCATAGCAGCGAAAAAGTTACTCGTCCAAAATGCTTTTTGGCCCCATGTCTAACCCGCCGGGCTGTCCGCCATTTAATGTCACTGCCCCCACTAATATTATAGTAATGTGCAGACCTGCCAGCTATTTAATGGAAGTGCACAACTTGTCTTTTGAGATTAGCCTGTTGACTAGCCCACCATTTAAAGTAATTGCCCCCTTTGGCATTGAGAAAGAAACAGATTGAAAAACCCTTATGCTCGTATGAATACATAACCAAACAGTTATTGCTAAGCCAAGTAGAATCCAACTGAACCTTTCAGCTCCCACCTGGCAAACCCATGACATGTTACCAATTAACTCCAGAGTAACACGGATTACTAAGTTACTCCACTAGCAAAGACTGACACGTGTATTGTCTGTGCCCAGCCCCGCCCTTCGCCTCGAGTAATAGAATCTAACCTCTCCAGTCTGGGTGTCAATTTTGTCGCAAGATACACCAGCCATCATTAAACCTGGTCTGTCGGGTCCGTTTCATCCACTCAAATTGCCAACCTGAGAACCCTTAAGTTGGGTAATGACAACCGCTGCTACTCAGCACCAAAACACCCACGAGTGAACCCAACATATTATTATTATTATTATTATTAATGGACATTTATTAAGCGCCTGGTTACGCCACTGGCGTGTCCCCGCGCTATGACAAGTGGAGTGACTGTCCCCCCTCCTCCCAACCAAGCTATCTGCTGAAAAGGTGCGTTTTAAGTTTTTTCCTAAACTGGACTTCGGAGGGTTCAAGCCGAAGTTCCAGCGGAAGATTGTTCCAGCGCTTGGGAGCAAGGTATCTAAAGGATCTACCTCCCATACGAGCTTTGAATATTCTTGGGACTTTTAACAGCCCGGTCTGCGAGGACCGAAGACTGCGTGCAGGCTCATAATGGGATACTAGGCTCTGGAGCGGAAGAGGTGCTATGCCGTTCAAGATATGATGACAAGTGGCAAGGGCCTTAAACTCCACTCTCCTCTCAATGGGGAGCCAGTGGAGGGCCCGTAAGGCTGGTTTGGCGGATGACCTCCTAGGGAGTCTGAGGACCAGCCGCGCTGCCGCATTTTGAAGAACCTGCAGGCGGCCGATGACCCTGCCTGTGGCCCCCAAATAGAGCAGGTTCCCATAATCAAGTCGGGAGGTGACCAAGGCATGCACCAGTGTCTGACGAGCAGAAATGGGAAGCAGATCTAAAACTTTCCTAAGGGCTCTCAGAACACTGAAGCATATCCCTGCCACCCGACCGACCTGTGAGCCAAAGGTGAGGTCCTTATCCAGCCACACGCCAAGGTTCCTGGCTTCACGGCAGGGAGCAGGAACTTCCCCCAGACAGGGTGGCCACCACGCCGACGACCACGCAGACGGTGCACCCCCCACCACGAGCACCTCAGTCTTGCTCCCGTTCAACTTTAAACAGTTTGCAGACATCCAGGCAGCAAGGTCTTTCATGCAGTTCCTGAAGATGTCCGCCGCAAGTCCGGGCGCGCGCGATAGGGAGATGACCAACTGCGTGTCATCGGCGTAGGACACCAAGCGGAGACCATACCCCTCCACGATAGCCGCCAGGGGGGAGACGTAGATGTTGAATAGAGTTGGGCTCAGGGACGAACCCTGAGGTACGCCCTGGCCCAACTCAATCTCCCTGGAATAGCAGTCACCCAATCTGACTTGAAAGCACCTCTCAGAAATGAAGGACTTGATCCAGCCAAGCGCAGCTCCTGTCACCCCTCCTCCATTCAGACACTGTAGCAAGGTAGAATGTGCTACAGTGTCGAATGCTGCGCTTAAGTCTAGTAGGATCAATGCCATCGTTTGGCCCTCGTCTACTCCCTGTCTGAGTGCTTCCACCGCCACGAGGAGAGCAGACTCCGTCGAGTGACGGGGGCGGAAGCCAAATTGCGAGTCGTGGAGTAGCGAAGTCGTCTCCACGAACTGCATAAGCTGTATGTTGGCTATTTTTTCCGCCACCTTCGCCATATAGGGAAGGAGGGAAATAGGACGGAGGTTATCCAGCTTCTCGAAGCTAACGTTGGTCTTCTTTTGCAGAGGAAGTACCACTGCCTGTTTCCAGGCCTTCGGGACCACCTGAGACTCAAAGGAGATGTCCAGTAACTGACGCACATAGGGCTCTAGTGCTGGCAAACTCGCCTTTAGCCGAGTGGGAGTGGTCGGATCTCTAGGGGAACCGGATTTTATGGATCCGCAAATACGGAGAAGCTCCGTAGTGGAAGGAGTAACAAAAGTAGTTAGCTGATGTTCCCCTTTCATTCTTGGGAATTCCGAGGGGGCAGAACCACTGTCTGTCTTCTTGGGGAAGGAATTGTAAATGTTGGAGACCTTGGTTGCAAAGAACTCAGCAATTCGATTGCAGCCCTCCGTGGTGCAGAGTTTCTTAGGCACTTACCGCTTATAATGCAGAACATAATCTTGTTGATTATTAACGGAACAACCCAACTCCGTTTCCAAAGGCAGTGATAAAACTGTCATGCTATCCCAAAAAGACGACAACACCAATTAATTGCAAACAACTTAGGAGTGCAACAGGTTCTAAATGGCCCTCCGTAATCTGACGCCGCTTACAATTATTGCCCTACCAACTATGCAGATGTGTACATAACGTTGCATCCCCGCCCCTTAGTCTGCTACACCACCCGTACAGAATTTTCCTTTGTTCATACAATTGTAACCAGCAACCCCATTTGCCGTAACATTAAAAAATGTGAACCCAAAATGACAGGATCTGAACTCATAACTTGATGTAAGAATCCGGGCTCTTGACCATGAGCCCCCCATGACTCCTTTGAACACTGTTGATTAATTGTGCCATCGTCTGCCCCCCCAATGCGCCTGTCACCAAAGAGTGAACCTGTCAACTTGTTTCATCGAGACAACTGAGAAGTGCCGCAGATCTCATCGGGCATCTGCAATCCGAAGCCAAAACATGCCGCAGTATATACGACTATGCATCCCCAAAACCTTAGCCCGCTACCCCTTTCATTCATAATCTTACTTGTCCATAAAATGCCACCAGTAGTCCCTTTTCAATCAGTAGTCACTTTCAAAGAAATACCAAAACTGTGAACTCAAAAGACATGATTTGAACGCATAATCTTTAGATTGAGTGTCAATGACCTTAACCACGCGACTGAGGTGACTCATTACCTCCCCTGTTCTTTAAATGTGCGAGTCTTGATGTTGTGCCCCCCGGGAACAGACTCGCCCGTACTGACCCTCCATTCCTTTAACAAAGTGGCTACTCAAAGTGAAAAGCCCAACGCCGTGCTCTCTAGCCACATACTTGTGACCGAAATAATGTATAAAAAAGGCCCCTTACATTAAACTTTTCTTGCACCCTTGACAACCATCGCTTGCATTATCCTTTTAGCTCTGCAAACCAGGGGCTCTTACCTGTATCTCATCCGTGACCCAAGGGCAAAACAAAAAGAAATCCTCCCGCCTAATGTCAGCGACTTACAATTCTAATCATTCCTGAATCAACTGAAGATCAGCCCTCGATGTGTACCAACTGAATCGGGCCTGCATGACAAGCCATGGCTGTATTTAAGCAGGAGAAGAACCCTGGACCGAGGGTGGGACCTTCTTCCTTCTGTCAAAGTCCCCCTACCGGTCTTGCTTTCAAGTCCCTGTTGCTCTGCTCCCTATTCCCGCTGTGCTGGCTCTTCCTTCCTTTGCACCAGCCCATTAAACCCCAGACTCACATTACCGAGAGTTAAGTAAATGCATCCCAATAATGAAGCACGCACAATGGTAAATGAAAATACCTATGAACCCAGATGACCTAATAGCTGCGTCAACCACTAACGCATTCACAAAGGCAGACCACGCATGACGTTCAAGAGGCTGCCATTTATTGCAGTATTATCCTTCTACTTGTGTTTGGTTCTCGTTTGTGACATGCACCCGTCACCTTTCTCTTGTAACACTGTTTTTCTACCTCTTACCTTTTGTTTGTTTTCAATACCTGCACAAATGCCACCAGTGCCTACGTAGCGTTTGTTCTTGTGTTTGAGTGTCCCCCCTATATTGCAGTATTATACCGTTATGTTTACTTTGTACGCTTTTTTAACCTACGCACATGTCACTTTTTCCCCCTGTAATGCACCGTTAGCTACCTTCTGTATTGGTTGGCTCACGATTTTCACTTTTGCCTCATGCAATATAACGTTTACTTTTGTAATTTGCCCATTCGTAGCGTTCTCATGTAACCGCTCCCCTTCCTCGTGAAGCGCTCTGACCCCTGCAGGTAAAGTCCGCGCCACACAAAAAATGCCGGAGCGCTCGCAGCCCTGCCTGCCGCCCCACGGGCCACGCTCCTCACATTCCAGCCTCTACTCCGGTGCGCCTAGGGTGACCAGACGTCCCCGTTTTCCCAGGACGGTCCCCGTTTTTTGAGAAGTGTCCCCGTGTCCCAACACTTTTCTCCAAGTGACTCAAATGTCCCCGTTTTCAACCAGTGTCCCAGGTAAACACAGAAATGTCCCTGTTTTTCATTGTTCCAGTTGAGCATGTGTGCACATGTCTCTTTGCACTGGCATTTGCTAGCCTGTGATGTTTTATTGATTTTTGGCAAATATATGCTGTAGTCCTTAAAAGTATAAATGTAGTAAGAAGTACTAATGCTGCTGTGTAAAGGAGAGGGGTGCCAATAAAAGACCTCAGATTAGTTGTCTGTAATGCTTCATCTCGGTCTGTGGAGGGAGCTGTGGTTGTTGTCCCTTTTCTATGTCTATGACAGCTGTCAAATAATCCTACTTTTATGTCGATGGTTACTGCAAACTGTAGTCCTACTTCTATGTCTATGACCTGTCCCCGTTTTTTGTTTTGAGAATCTGGTCACCCTAGGTGCGCCGCGCCTCAGATATTCACCTTAGCTAAGCCCCTGAGTTTCCCGCTTCCTTTCCCCTGCAAAAAGCGGGCGCTTCGCCCCACTATCCCCCTGAGTGCATTCGAAAAGTCGCCCTCGGTTGAATACTGTACATAACAGGTTTTTATTTTACGCATTCCCATACAGCGCAAAACCCTTCCCAAAGGTGCTCAAGCGCCCCACAACAAGAACATCATTGCTACATCAGGATAAAGCGAACTAACACCCCCACCGCAATCTAATTTCAACCGCAATCTATTCCTAATAGAAAGAGGCTCACTCCCAGATAAAGTACAGAGCGAGAAAAAGTACCGCCAGGACCGGGGAAACAAACACGGACAAAATGTCAGTCCGGGTCCCAGATGTGGCACACCACCCACAGGAACGGCGAAACACTGTTCTGTACCTTGTGCAGGACATTGCCATTTAGTTTAATGTAAGGTCGGGGATACATTATTCCATCGATCCTGTCACAATTGGCTTTGAGGGGACCCACTGTAACCCTCTGATCTGTGTATGTTTCCTGTATTCCTAGCGCCTGCCATCGGTTGCCCTGCACCGATACCCCCTTATGCCACTTCAACATGTGGTTAACCGGTTCCGTTCTCATCTACTTGGATAGTTTATAATCTTGCTCACATAATGCGGTCCTAACTTGCTGATCTCTTTCGTACTATTGAGACACAGTAATTAGATATCCCTGTTTCCAGCACCAGTGTCCTTTCCCTGACCTTGATGATAACATATTTTTCTTCCTACAAGACGCAGCTGTCCTCTATGAGGTTATCCTTCCCCATGATCTGTTTAAGTCACTGCTATATATTGGACGTTGTGCACTAGCTTATTTACATATATACAATTCAAAATATAACTTCTGTGTGTATACGTAACATAGTCATTAGTTCCTGGTGTAGCTCTCCTGGCTGCTACGCCCTCTCCTCAGAGACATGACTGATAAGAGCTCCGCGCGAAGCAGTGTGCTCCAAATTATTTCTACAAAACGCTGCCTAACACCGCCTACTCCTCGATCGCCTCTGCCCTAAAGCCATCGCACTCTATCATGCACTTTTAACGATCCTCCTCATTCAACAGTTATTCCACAAAATACTTGAAACAGTTCCCACCGGCCCCCTGCGCATTCCGGATTAACAACATAATCACGTGCACTTGCCAAAATTAAAAGCCCTGAGTCAATACGAACCTTGCCTGCTTGCTACGCTGTGAGGCCCCCTCACCCCGGTGACCGCCGCAACTCGCAACTTTCTATCATCTATGACCCGCGGCACCCGAGGCAATAACCCTCGCATGTGCCCATTCCGTGGTGACCTCTTCATACATACTTACCGGCCCCCGCACTCTGCTGTTTGCCAATGGTGGGAAATAATATCAGCCAACAATAACTGGTATTAGTAGTGGTTGTTGTTGGCCGCAGTTTATTAATAACCAAAGACATATTAATAACACAAACTGGTTTCAAGCTATCTTCCATTTTACGAACATTAAACATCAATCATAATTGCCATATACAAATTATGACACCATCATGTGATAACAGGTGTCAGTCTTTTTTATGCCCATCTTAGTTCGAAAATGGGGCTTGTACCCAAACCAGTTTGTTGCCAGTCTATTGGTGCTCCAGTGGTTGGTTGCCCATGCTCTTTGCGTGTTGCGGAGGGTAGCTTTTCTGTCGGGAGTTAGGTCCCCAGCTCGCTACCATTTGCGCCCTGCCGTCCGGCCGGGTCTGGGCCGCGAGTGCCGTCTCCTCTTGTTACTCCCCTCCTTTATGCCGCCACGTCACCCTGCCGTGCGGCATCCCAAAGTGAGTGGCCATCCTCTTACACACCGCCCGCTGGTGTGTTTTCTTAGCCAACCAGTGTAGGATTTCCGCCACGCCGCAGGGAGGCTCACGTCTTACTGTGGCTCCCCCCCCCTGCACCTGGTTCGTGGCTCCCACCTCTTTCCATCCTTGTGTATAACTTTTTATCTCCTTTTTCCTCTTTTTCTTTTTTTTTTTTTGTAAATTGCAACCTGCGAGTGTCATTGCACTTCACAAGTTATCCCAAAACACCTCCATCCCCTTTTCGGAGAGGTGTACCCCGTCTTGCCCATATAGTTCAGGGCGGCCCGGCTGGATGAGGCCGTGCCGGATTGATTCCAGGCCATTGGCGAGGCAGAACTTGTGCATCGCCACATTTAATTTCCTCCTTGCGTTATCAACGGCCTTGTTGGAATCGGCACCTCTCCAATACTTCCTGCTGATCATCTCAGACCAGACTATCGTTGTGGGACCCAGCCACGCTGCCGTCTTGGTGAGATCTTTTGGATGGCCTGCCCGACTGCTTTTCGCCCTAGCCGGGTCAGGTCGTTGCCCCCAAGGTGGATGATCAGGATGTCGGGCAACCAGGCCGAATCTGCCATGAGGCCGTCCAGCGTCGGCAGAAGCTGCTCCCATCTCATACCCGGCTCCCCTATCCAGCGGATGCACGTTGACTTGGGCCTGCTTATGCTGTGGCCCCCTCTTCGCCACCAAGACTCCATTCGGGACACGAATGAATGTCCCACCACCCAGACGGGCAGCGGGCGTCCCCCTGTCGAGAGAAAGCATTCTGTTAGGGGGCCTTCTGCGCACCGTGTGTACTTCCGGGGAGGGGATTGTCACCCTGCCGTGCGGCATCCCAAAGTGAGCACCTCTACCTCCCCCTCCCTCGGGGCTTTCTCTCCCCTTTTTTTTTTTTTTTTTTTACGCTCTTTGCGTGTTGCGGAGGGAAGCTTTCTTGTCGGGAGTTAGGTCCCCAGCTCGCTACCATTTGCGCCCTGCCGTCCGGCCGGGTCTGGGCCGCGAGTGCCGTCTCCTCTTGTTACTCCCCTCCTTTACGCCGCCACGTCACCCTGCCGTGGGGCATCCCATCTCTTTTTTTTTTTTTTTTATATCAGGTGGGGGCGTATGTACGACTTGTACGCCTTGGAGCGCCATCTTCCCACCGCCTGGATCCTGTCCTCAGCCATGCCATGCTGCGCTGCCGAGGTCGCTGCGCCAATCCTGAATGAGTGCGAGGCAAACGATGCCGCACGCTTTACCAAGGCCTTGGCGCATTAAAACTGTAAACTGGAACTTACTCCGGTTTTTTCCATCCTTATGTATAAAGAGAGGACCCTCTCCCGCTGGTCGGGCCCCCATGTACTTAAACAGCCAGCATACCGCACAGAGCCCAGCCTCTGGGATGCAATGGAGATGTATCGTCGTCCCCTTCCTTGCCCTGTCCGTTTTGGACTGCCTCAGCGTTAATTCCACCGCTTTAGCCATTGGTTTAATGTCTCTTGCCTGCAGGCATTGCTGCGCTGGGCCTGACTTGCTGGGAGCCACTAGCTCACTGATTCGGAATGCTCCGAAGAAGGCCGTGGTGAATGCCGCCCTAAACAGCAGCAGCTCATATTTGTCTGATATTAGACCTGTGAGGGCTCCTAGGAGCTGCCCCGGCTTGGCGAAATCGATGGGACGCCTGTCGTCCTTTTTTCTGCCCTCAACCTTTCTCCAGCCCTTTAGGGCCGCCTTTAAATAGGCCAAGGTAGTTGGGTCCTCGCCTGTATAGAGCCTGGCGAAATGGGCGATGGCGGACAAATGTGCCTGAGCCCATGATCTCGTTTTCTTCCTGTCGAATGCCCATTGTATGAATTTCTCCACTGCTGTGCGATCTTTCTCCGTTTCCGAGGACCGCGCCAAAACCCAGGCTTCCGGCCGCGTCCGTGTAAAGCGCTATCTGTTCGGCCATTACCCACCCTTCTCTCCACATCCGCACCCCATTGAAATCTTGTAGGAACTCGTCCCACACCAGCAGGTCCTGTTTCACGCCTGCACTCAGTCTGATGTGGTGGTGCTTGTGGGTAACGCCGGCCGTTAGCCCTGTTAGGCGCCTCGAAAATACCCTGGCGGGCGGGATTACCCGAGCCGCGAAGTTAAGTTTACCAATCACTCCCTGGATCTCCCTCAGGGTGGCTTTCTTCCGACCCCGCAGCTTCGCTACTTCCCTGCGGAACTCTTTCACTTTGTCTGGAGGCAGCCTGGCCGTTCCTGCTACGGAATCTAGTTCTATGCGCAGAACCGTAAGCCTCGTGGTCGGGGTTGTCGTTTTTTCCCTTGTGAGGGGGACCCCCAGGGACCTGGCTAGATCCTCGAAGGCCGCCAAGGTGCTCGCGCAATCTGGGGAACCTGCTGGGCCTGTGAATAGGAAATCGTCAAGGTAGTGCAGTTTTCCCCCTTTCTGGTGATGATCGTGCAGCGCCCATTCCAAGAAATTGGGGAACTGCTCGAAATATGCGCATGATATCACGCAGCCCATGGGCATGGCTTTGTCAACAAACACCTCCTCGCCCCATTGGAAGCCCAGTAGGTGGAAACTGGAAGGGTGGACCGGCAATAGGCGGAATGCCGATTCAATATCCGCTTTCGCCATAAGGGCTCCTATACCTGCCGCCTTCACCAGTTCAATTGCGTCATCGACCGACGCGTAGCCCACTGAACAAGCCTCGGGGTCGATACCGTCGTTCACTGATGAGCCTTCCGGAAACGAAAGGTGATGTATCAGCCTGAATTGCCCTTCTTCTTTCTTGGGAACTATGCCTAGCGGTGAGATGACTATGCCCTCTTGAGCTTTCTTCGGGAGGGGGCCCTCAACTCTGCCCAGGTTCAGTTCCTTTTCTATCTTGGCGTTTAACCACTTCGGGGTGTAACCTCGCTGACTTCAAATTACTCGCCCCCGCCGAGGGGAGCGGGCCTCGGAATGGGATAACACAGCCTTGCTCGAAGCCTTCCACTAATAACTTGGCATCATCTTTGTTCGGGTATTTGTTTGCCAATCTGCGCAGCCGTTGTGTATCTATAGGGGATCTGGCCAGCTGGCACTTACTAACGTCCACCAGTTCCCCCCTTTTTTTTTTTTTTTTTGCGGCTAACGCTTCTTGCTCTTTTCTCTCTTTTCCCTTTTCGATTCGTGTTTGGTACCCTTGCATGCCGAGGATGCGTGCTTGCCTCCGCAGCTGGCGCATGCGTGCTGAAACTTACAAGCGGACCCCCATGAGCAGTCCCCTGCTTCATATCTCCAACAGATTGCCCTAGTTGCAGTTGGGGAGTGCGCTCTCCCGTTCGACCGCCTCTGGTAATTACCGCTCTTCCCCTTTTGGTATGAGCTCCAAAAGGGCTGGTCGCTTTTGCCTGCCCAGGACCTAGCTTCCTTACCCGTAAGCATCTTGTGGATGAACCCTGATACATCCTCCTCGTTCTATTCCATTTCGGGGTGCTTCTGCATTTTTAATCTAAACCCTTTGTCGTATTCTAACCAGGCATCCCCAGGGAATTGCCTCTGTGCTAGATGTATGTTGGCCTCGTATAGCCACAAGTCAGCGGCGCAATGGGGGAACCTTTCCACTATTATGCGTGCCATGATTCTGAACGCATCTAGCCAATTTTCGAAATTGCGCTCCTTTCTGCCCCCGCGGCTTTCTCTCCTGTCCTCTTCTTTCTTGTCGCACGTGGTTAGATCGAGCCCTTCTAACTGAATTTCTAGCAGTGAAAATATGTCTATGAATTCCTTGCGCCATATCCTCTCCTTTACCGCAAGCGGGATGAGACATGCCAAGCCGGTGGCCTTCGTGGTCAGGGACGCTGGACCAGGGGATGTAAAGATCATTGACTACTCCACTCGGAGGTGGGCTTCCCGAAACGGGGCCGTACCCCCAACCGGGTAGCGGGGAAATCTGTTCACCTTGGGCGGACAAGCTTACCTGCTCCTGCACTCTTGTTTGTCGGGCCCACCCTGGATCGACCATAAGCCACGTGAGACCTGCCGCTTCCTCTGCGCGCTGCTCCCTAGGCCCTGCCACTCCTTGCCCTGTGCCACTAAGTAACCCCGGCGCCAGCGATTTTAAACATTCCTTTATGATGTCGCTAATATGCTCACCCGTTTTCTTTTTGCTGGTCGTTTCGCCCTGGTCGATGTCTTCCGGCCTCGCCGGAAGGGGTTTCTGCCGTACTTTCCTCGGGGGGTTCCTCTTGGATGATCTCTTCATCGGCATGTTCTTCGGTTTCTTCAGTGCGGATGGCCCTGGTTCTTCGTCCGCCTGTTTATTTTATTTATTTATTTAATTTATATGGCGCGTTATAACCACAGGGGTCTCTAAGCGCTGTCTGACCAGATTTACGTGATAGATGTTATATTCACTTGAAACCAGCTGTGCACCTAAGGTCTGCTCCATGCTTGTTTAAACAGTACAGTTTTTAGTTTTATTCTGAAGGAAAGTAAATTACTTTCCTTCCTGAGCTCTGGATCCAATTTGTTCCATAAAGCTGGAATCGTGTTGGAAAAAGCACGGCCCCCCACCGTGGTCATTTTGAAGCGGGACTGAGACAGAAGAGTGGCGTCCGACGAACGCAAGGTCCTACCCGGTATGTAGGGGGATAGTCGGGATTTCAGGTATTTTGGTGCTTTGCCATACAAAGCCTTGTGGGCAATGCACATTCCTTTGAAGATAATTCTCTGGCGAATTGGCAGCCAGTGCGACTCCTGCATCAGGGGAGAGGCATGGGCATTTCTGGGTTTTTTAAATATCAACCTAGCTGCATCATTCATAACTCCCTGTAGTTTGTCCAGCAGCCGCTGTGGCAAACCTAAATAAAGGGAGTTCCCGTAGTCCAGCCTAGCCAGAATTGTGGCTGAGACCACGTGTCTCAAGGTAGAGAATGAGAGTAGGGCAGCGATCTTCCTAAGTTGTCTTAACAGGCCTATACTGGTGCCTACTACGGTGGTAACTTGTTTTTCCATGGATAATTTATTATCCATATATAGGCCTAGGCTTTTAACTGCCGGCTTTGGTGATGCACCCAGCTCCCTAGGCCAAAATTTATCACTCCAAGGGTTACCCGAGATGGAAATGGGTAATACTTCCGTCTTATCCGGGTTAACTTTCAAGGAGTTCTCGGACATCCAATTGACTGTAGTTTTCAATATGTCCTGTAACCTGGTGGATGCTCCTGGACCATCATCCAGCCGGATGATTATCTGGGTGTCATCGGCATAGTTGTACACTAGGCAGTCCATCCTATTCAGGAGAGCAATTAGTGGCTGCAGGTAGATGTTAAAAAGTAGGGGGGACAAGGCAGAACACTGGGGGACCCCGCAGGTGATCGGAGCAGGGGTGGAAAGTAGATCCCCCAGCTGCACTCGTTGTGTCCTACCCTGCAGAAATGATGTGAGCCATGCATGTGCTGTACCCATGACGCCAAAGGATCTCAACCGCGACAGAAGCTGTTTATGGCACACGGTGTCAAACGCCGCGGAGAGATCCAGTAGTGTGGAAAAAGGTAGGGCTAAGACCTTTTTCAAGATGTGCCCGGCGCTAACCACCCTTGTACCATTCAAATTACCAAGCAATGAGGCAGGCGCCGGAGACCAGAAGGCAGGAAACAGAAGTTGTATTCCGACGGAGCAGAACACATCAGATCAGACAACAAGGTATCGTCTCGAGGTGCTCTAACAGCCTCTCGGAGGCCTGGCCTCTTATACACTGGTTTATGGCATGTGACCTTTCTTTATTACAATCAGAACATTGTGAACAACAAGGAAAATGACATCCCCGTAATCCTCGTGTCAATCCCACCCCACATGCCACTACAATAGAGATCCTCAACATGCTGATAAGAGGAGGGGGTCATCACGCAGCTGAGTGTTCTGCCGATTCTTAGGATGTGTGCGCCTGATCATATCCCGGGGGGTGGGGAGGTCTTGATCAATAGAGGGTCCTTTGAAGAAGAGTGACTTCATACAATAAGGGGCAGTAAATGATATCTCCCGGCTTAGGCGATGGCCTCGGACCTGTGTGGACAGCTGGACACGGGGGGAAGGGGTCATCAAAGAAGTGGTATTCATGCCGCGTGGACAATCGAGCGTGGAGGGGAGGTTTATCAACAGAGGGGCATTCATGGGAAGAGAGGATATGCTGGTCAGGCGCAGGCGTGACTCCCAAGGACAGGGTCATGCAGAAGGGTTATGCTCATGAGAGGGAGGGAGGGGGAGCCAGGGTGCGCGGAGGATGCTTGCTGGGTCAGAGGGGCGCGCTGACGATAGATCGCGGACAGGGAGACCATGATACCTAAAATGGCTGCCGTGCACGTAGTACGTAGGTGACAAGCTGGTGCAGATGATGTTTAGATCGCAAACTAAAATTCCACAGTCCTCCCTTTTAACATGTCTCGCCAACTTGTCAGTTTGGATTTATCCCCATAAGGCCACGTATTTCTACTTCATAGAGGGGACTCATGTGCTCAGTTCGAAAGTCCAAAGTCTTTGGGCACATACAGTTAGAAACGAAGCTGCACAAGGAGGGTAGACATTGAATGCCCAAGCAACACCCACATAATATCACAACAGGTATCAGTATGAAGTAAAACAACTTCCAACCCCAGCCCTTCAAAGTGTCCCAAAACCAGCTTCCAAGCGACCATCCTTCTTGTTCTTGGTGAACCTCAGAGGAAAGTCTGTGGAGGTGCTCAATTGCCTTGTAGACTGAAGGCGAGTTGTCAGGCACGTAGGTGCAGCAGCTAGATCCGATGATGCGGCATGCTCCTCCTCGGTCGGCTAGGACCACGTCTAGGACAAGGCGGTTTTGAAGTGTCACAAGGCGGACCGCTCGAAGCTCAGCCGTGTTGTTAGCGAGGATGCCAGCCGTGATGTTGATTGTTGTTTCTACTGCCTGGGTCAGGTGTCGGATAGCGCAGCTGTTTGCCATTGGGCCCCACAGAGGAACAAGTCCCTTTGCTGCATCTAGGAACTGTGCTCCAGTGGAGTCGGCTTGTCCAATGTCATCTGCACGCCTCTGCCGGTGATGGTTGGCAGGGGCTACATACGTGGGCGGAAGAACGAAGGCAATGTAACAGACACCCTTCCAACCTTTCGGGAGCCAGGTGTAAGCTTTGGTGCCACACACAAAGTACATGTTTGGAGAAGCAACAAAGGAAGGGGGGTCGGCTGAGTCCAATGTTCTGATGATTCAGCAGGAACTGCGACTCACCGGCTGTGTTCCCTGGCCTTCGAGACACACAAGACCTGTAGCATTGATAACAGACAGAGCCACAGTCAGAGTGGCAGTGGTTTGTTTTTGCAGATGAGAGAAGGTGGATCTAGCTGGATTGTGGAGCACCTGTACTTCGACACGTTCCTTGGCTGGAATGTCTTTAAGGAAGGTGGCGCCCGTGAGCGCAGGACACAGGGCAGCAGAGGTCTTTCCGGTTTTGTTCAGCCAGAAACCAGAGTAGAAGTGCGACACTGTCTGGCTGGAGGTGGCGTTGTCCTTGTGGCTCTCTTGCATGAGGATCAACCAGGCGAGGCAAGAGCCGTGAACTGAGAAAGGAGAAGGGATGAAGGGGATGGAGTGTCCAGTGGCATGCGGGAGCAACCCGCAGATCCAGCAGTTCGTAGCATTTGCAGCAAGGTTGTGTTGGTGCAACAGTTGCACGAAGGAATTGTTCCAAAATTCCCTGCGCCTTTCTCGGAGCTGAGGCGACAGAGAGATTAGGTGATGCTCTCTCAGGGGTGTTGGTTGTGCAGCAGGTAGCAATGCCTCATGAGCCGGTGTGCCTTCCTCCAGAATCCAGAAGGAGGTCATGAGGAGGAGGCAGAAGAGGAAGACGATAAAGAGGGCGATTGTCTTTGATTTGTGCAAATTGTCAGTCTTTGGGTTTCTATAGTGGGTATTTCCTGTTGCTTCCATCATCTTCTTATCTGGCGCTTCCATCATCTTCTTATCTGGCGCTTCCATCACCTTCAAGGGGCTCGGTAGCGGGCAGAACCACAGACTTCGTTTAGCTTCTCTCCCGGCAACCCTTGGTTGTGCTTAGGTCACCGTTCTGAGATTTAACTTAGTCCGTGGCCTACTTAGCCGAAGCTCCCTCCTTTTGAAGCAGGAAATACCCTTCTCTGGATGGCACAGTGGGATCAGAGAATTTTGCAAGTCCGAGTGCCTCAGTATCGGGATAACAGTTCAATGTCGGTCGGTCTTTGTTCAGGAGCTCTTCTTGGGTGTTGACGTTTTCTGTCGTGGCCAGGTTTGCAGAGACCTTCCGGCAGTGATGCGCGTGCAGCCAGTGCCTCTTCCCCTCCACTCGAAGCGCCGTCCGTGTGGTAATCAGCACTTGCCAGGGGCCCGTCCACCGGGGTTCCAGACTCTTGGTCCGCTGGAAATTTCGTATCAGCACGAAATCTCCCGGCTGGATGTCGTGGCCGGGGCCCCTGGAAGCATCGGGGATGGCCTGCTGCACCTGTTGATGAATGACAGACAACGTTTTAGTTAATTTGCACAAATAATCAGATAGTAGGACGTCCGGGACGTCATGAATGGAGGATGGTTTGGGAGCAGTCCAGAGGTTCATCGGTCGCCCGAATACAACCTCATAGGGGGTCAAATGGTGTTTGGTGGGAGTGGAGCGCATCGATAACAATGCCAGTGGGAGGGCATCCGGCCATTTAAGTCCAGTGGTGGCCACTATTTTTGACAATTTCAGCTTCAGTGTGGCGTTATGACGTTCCACCAGGCCGGCGGATTGGGGGTGGAAGACCGCATGAAACCTTTGCTTCACCCCCAACCCCTTTAAGATTAATTGGATAACCTCAGCTATGAAGTAGGGGCCATTGTCGCTCCATAAAATTCTACAAAGGCCATAGCGAGGGAAGAATTCTTTCAGTAGTACTTTGGCAGTAGTCATGGCAGTGTTGTCACGGGTTGGATAGGCCTCTACCCATTTGCTGAAGGCACATACGATGACTAGTACATACTTCAAGCTTTGGCATCTCTCTAGTTGGATGTAGTCCATCTGAAGGACCTCAAAGGGGTGATTGGGGATCCCAAACCCTCCCCGGGGTACCACAGTTCCTTTCCCGGGGTTGTGTTGCAGACAGATAAGACACTGTTCGACTAGGCGTCTGGCTGAGTCGGGGATTTTGTCGTTGTGCCAGACCTTGGAAATGAGCTCGATCATGGGTGCAGATCCTATGTGTGCGGGGGAATGAGCCATCGTCAGTATGGGGATCAGGTATGAGTCAGGCAGCAACCATTTGTTTGCATCTTTTGTTCGCCAGCAGCCCTCATCGTCCTTCAAACCCTCCCTTGTCCACTTAGTCAGTTCGTGAGGGGCGCTGGCCGACTGGATGTCTCTGATCATTTCCCTTGCGTCAGTCCATTTTTCTGCTTGTGACCTGGTCACATACATGCGGGTCACCGTCCTATTCTCAGCTGTGGTTCGTGCAGTGATGTCTGCCAGTGCATTCCCTTGTCCGACTATGTCTGTCACCCTTTTGTGCGCCTGACATTTGATCACCGCTAATCGTTTGGGGAGGAGAACTGCATCAATCAGGGCGGAGACTAGATCTCCATGGAGGATAGGGGTGCCGTGGGACGTCAGGAATCCCCTCTCCCTCCACAGGAGCCCAAAATGGTGAACCACCCCGAAGGCATACTGGCTGTCTGTATATACGTTCGTAGTGGTCCCCGTGGCTATGATGCATGCTCGTGTGAGGGCTATCAGCTCAGCTGCCTGGGCAGATCGTTGTGTGATGCAGGCTGTCTCAACTACTGTTCGGGCTGTCGTGACTGCATAGGCAGCTGAAGTGGTGCCATCTGGGAGTTTGATGCAGGAGCCGTCTACCCATAGCTCTCCATCGGGGTCAGTGAAAGCAGTATCTCGGAGGTCAACTCTACTCCTAGTTTGTTCGTCCGTGAGGGTCACACAGTCGTGTATGGGAGGAACGTCGGGGTCATTTTCAGGCAAGGGCAACAATGTGGCAGGATTCAAAGTCGTGCATCTCTTTAGTGTGATGTGGGGTGCAAGTAGCGTCAGTTCGTACCCTGTCAGTCGTGCGCTAGTCAGGTGTTGAGTCTTGGTTTGGTTCAGGAGGGTGTCGACAGCATGGGGTACTAGTACAGTGAGGGAGTTCGAAAGTACTATTCCCTCGCTCTGACGGATAGAGACAGCAGCGGCAGCTACTGCTCGAAGGCAGGCAGGCAAAGCTCTGGCTACAGGATCAAGAGTGGCAGAGAAGTAGGCACAAGGGCGCTGCTTAGGGCCAATTGATTGAGTCAGGACAGACAATGCACACCCCTCCCTTTCGTGGGTGAAGAGGGAGAAGGGTTTGGAGTAATCCGGGGTTCCTAGGACGGGTGCTGAACAGAGTGCATTTCGTAATTCACAAAAGGATGTTTGACACTCAGGGGTCCAAGGGAGCGGGGAGGGGACATCTTTGGCCAACAGGGCAAGTAGGGGTTTTACAATGAGGCTGAAATTAGGTAACCACTGTCTGCAAAAAGAAGTTAGGCCAACCAAAGAGCGGACTTGCTTTTGCGTTTTTGGGACAGGGGTGTCTAGAATGGTTTGGATTCGGTCGGGTGTGAGTTTCCTCCCTTCTTTGGACAGGAGATGGCCTAGGTATGTCACTTGTGGCTGGCAGAACTGTAATTTCTTTTTGGAAACTTTATGGCCATTCTCTGCAAGAAAATGTAGGAGTTGGACAGTGGCTGTGACTGCAAGTGGGATGGTGTCGGCCGCCAAAAGGATATCATCGACATATTGGATCAACACCACTCCATCTGGTAGCTGGAAGGCATCCAGCTGTCTTTTGAGGGCCTGGCTGTAAATGCTGGGGCTTTCAGTGTACCCCTGGGGAGCTCTACAGAATCGGTATGAGCGGGATTTTAAAGTGAAGCCGAAGAGATAACGGCTGTCTGGATGGATGGGGATAGAGAAAAACGCATTCTTAAGGTCGATAACAGTGAAGGTGGTGGCAGTGGACGGGATGAGGGTCAGAATGGTGGTGATATCGGAGACTACAGGGTATTGGGGTACAACCACTTTGTTAATTTCTCGCAAGTCGATGATGAAGCGGTATGCTTTCTCATCTCCTTCGCCTTGCTTCTTAACAATAGGTAGGATTGGGCTGTTGCAGACGTTGCTAACCACTTCTTCAACCACTCCTGCATCTACCAGAGACTGAATGATCGCTACCAGTGCCTTCTCGCCCTCTGGGGATATCCGATATTGTGGGAGTTTCGGGAGCATAGCGTCCTGTCTTACAGTTATATGAATAGGGTCAATCATCATTCGTCCCACATCAGAGTCACTTTTGGCCCACAGGTACGGAGGCAGGGTGTCAAGCAAGGACAGGTCAGCGTCAGTTATGGAGCACATGTGTCGTGAGGGGCAGGATCTGGGCATGCCTGGATTGTCGTACAGGATGACTCGGATTCCATCTGGGGAGCACCTAATGGTAGCTCGAAAATGTTTCAGTAAGTCAATGCCCATAATGGCGTCGGGGGAGTTGGAGGAGAGCAGAAATGTCGTGTCAGTGGTGTTGCTTTCTAGGTCAAAGGTGATAGGTACGGACAGGGGGTTAGTGGAGGGCGTCCCATCGAAACCTATCGAGGTAATGTGTGAGCCAGACAAGGGTGCCCTTGGAATCAGTCGTTTCGATAACACACTACGTGTCGCCCCAGTGTCTACCAAAAATGGAGACTCTGTACCCAGGACCTTAGCGGTGACATAAGGACCTTGCTGGTCAACACAGAGCTCGACTGGATCCCTCCCTTGTCCCTGGCAGTCCTATGCAAAATCAGGGGTATTCTCACCGTTAGATACTTGATACTGGTTCTGTCGGGGACGGTCAAATGTGTTCAATCTCCCTGATCTGTCATTGTTGGTGTCGTTTGTGTGCCCTCGTCCTTGTCCTCTGTTTCTCTGACCACCTGCCACATCCCTGGGGTCCCTGTTTCTATTCATCTCTAGCAGAACCGGACACTCGGATTTCCAGTGGCCGAATCCTTTGCAGAAGGCGCATTGGTCATTGCTAATGTCTCTACGTCCAAGGTGTGGTGTTGGGGAGTGATCTTTAGGGGGTAGATTTCTGGGGGTGGTCGATTGGTAGTTCCCTCTTTGGTGTTCCCGTCCTACCGCTATACCTTGTATCTGGGCTATCATTACCCTTTCCTTTAAATCTTTCTTCTTTTTCTCAGACGCCCTATCATTCTCATTCTTTTGGTGCTCGTAATACTGAGCCATCTGAAGGATAGCTGCGGGTTTGGAGGCCCCCCAACTACTCTCACTCATCTGCAGTTTTTGGGAGACTTCTTGTGTTAGGCCCTTTACATAATTTTGTACAAACAGGTGCTGTCCGGTTGCGGTGGTCATGTCTTGGCCACTGTAGTCGGAGAACACTGTCTCGAATCGGGAGAAGTATTCTGACACATCTTCCTGGGGTTTCTGTCGACAGGCCGTGACTATCGACCAGTCTACCTTTCTTTCTGGGATCAGTGTCTTTAACTTCTGAACTAGTTTGTCTGGGAGTTCCAGTATGTCCTTTACTGGTTTCCTTCCTGGCTCTCGCTGTCTATCTAGTTTACCGAGTTGGTCCCAGGTATGTCCAAACAGATCTGTGTGGTCAGCCTTCCGGATTTGCTTCCACACGTCAGCTGGCAGGCATAACCCGAAGAACAAGTCAATGTCCGCTAAAGTCATTATCGTCGAACCCAAGGCTGTGCCCAATTCGGTATAGAATGCTGTCGGGTTCTTTCTCAAATCGGGCAGAGTTTGTTTAAAGGTTAGGATATCTTGTCGGTCCCATGGTTGGTAAACCCAATTATACACAACTCTCCCTTTTGCGTCTGCGTGATTAATATCGTCGCTTGTTCCCAGGCCACGTGGCGGGATCCAGTAAGGGGCCGCCTCTCTGATGGGCATCATAGTATTGGCTACTTCTACTGAGGTCGTTTCAGGGACTGTAACCTTGGCTTCTGGTTTTTGTTCCGTGAGGTGGCGGAGGACCTCAAGCATCTGCATGAAGAGCTCCGTCGCCTCACATTCAGTCCCATCTCCAACATCAATCTTCCTATACAGCGTTGTTAGTTTAGCGGGGCCCTTACTTTGATACCTATCTTCATAGGCGTTCAGGATGTGGTAGCTGAATCGCAAAACGAAATGTCGTCTGTGGCTGTCAGCATGTGAATTATATATGCTCATTGTGTATTCTTCGCTCTCCCTTCGTTCTACTAATGTCTTTGCTATTTTGTCGATCCCATCCCGCTCATCTTTGCTCAACCTATTTGGTCTGGCTGGTGGTTGTTTGCTAGCCTCAGGGTTGTCTGACGATGTTGTTAATGTGGCTGGTGCGGAGGCCGTGAGGGCTGGTGCACTAGCACTAAGGTCACTTTCGCTCGCACTCGGGGCTTGCAAGCTTTGTTGGCAGGGGGCATATGGAGGGGGCATGTACATGATTGGGGGACCTAGCAGTAACTCATCGTTCGCCCGTTGTTTGGAGGGCAATTCAGGGTAGAGCGCAGAGGGGGTCCTAACAGGACATTGACCTGTCGACCCTGATTCTTGGTTTTGTGTAGCTTCCTTTCTTTCTTTTATTTCTTCTTCTAGTTGCTTAGCGGCTAGGTGGGCTGCCTTTCGTAATTCTTTCCCTATTTTTGCTTCTTCTCTTTTCTTTCGTTGTTCCGTTTCTTTGCGCCACATGCCTATACTATCGAGCATAGTGGGCGTGGTCTTATTTTTCTGGAGCGCTATTTCCAATGTTTTTATTTTGTTTTCATCGAAGGAACCTATCAGTGGCCACTGACTTTCAGGGTTCTTCTTTGTATATTTATGCCATAGCTTAGTATAAGCTATAGCGACTAGTCCATGCTTAGTGAACATGTCCTTATTAGGGGTGCCCTCCAGTGGAGCCGGATGGTTCATCTCTAATAAGCGGTCCGGGCTGTACAGGCTACCAATCAGTGGGGAGAAGATAGGCATGACGGGTTACAACGGGGACAAAGGTCTGCACTACCTATCTTATCACGGCGGGCAAAGACTAGACAGAATATTTCTATTCTCCGTTGTTTGCCGGCGGTGAATACCTCAAACGAACCAATACCGAACAATCAGTGTTCGGTCAATCAAACAATCAGTGGGGAGAATAAGTGGGTACGAAAAGTTTGCGTTACCCACCCTTTCTCTACCTGCAAAGAGAGACCTTGTTCTTCCCTGTTTGCAGACAAAGAATCTCCAGACAATAATCCACGAACGATAGTTCGGGACAACAGTGGGGGAGGAAGATAGGCACGACGGATTACAATGGGGACAAAAGTCTGCGTTACCTATCCTTCACTGCTTGCAAAGAGAGAGCCTGTTATTTTCTCCGTTTGCAGACGGTGAATCTCCAGAGGGTTCAACAAAGCGTAATACTAGTATTATCCAAACCAAACAATCTTTTCTCAGTTCGTCGTGTCTACACGACCTTACCCGGACCGCACGGACGGTTTCCTGTCTTCTGAATCCAGCGCCCGATCGTCCTCTCTTCTTCGTGATGTTCGTGGCACTCCTGATGGTTCCCAGTCAGGACCGTAGATCACTTGAGAGAGGTCTGTTCGGAACTAGTGAAGGTCGGATGATCGGCTGTCAGACGAGGGTCTATCGGACACAAGCTCTCCCGATCGTTGCAGTCGTTCACTCTGTCGTTGGGACCTCTCCCACTGGATCCACGTGTCGCTGATGGGCCCCACGCTTTGGGACGCCAATTGTGGAAAAAGGTAGGGCTAAGACCTTTTTCAAGATGTGCCCGGCGCTAACCACCCTTGTACCATTCAAATTACCAAGCAATGAGGCAGGCGCCGGAGACCAGAAGGCAGGAAACAGAAGTTTTATTCCGACGGAGCAGAACACATCAGATCAGACAACAAGGTATCGTCTCGAGGTGCTCTAACAGCCTCTCCGAGGCCTGGCCTCTTATACACTGGTTTATGGCATGTGACCTTTCTTTATTACAATCAGAACATTGTGAACAACAAGGAAAATGACATCCCCGTAATCCTCGTGTCAATCCCACCCCACATGCCTCTACAATAGAGATCCTCAACATGCTGATAAGAGGAGGGGGTCATCACGCAGCTGAGTGTTCTGCCGATTCTTAGGATGTGTGCGCCTGATCATATCCCGGGGGGTGGGGAGGTCTTGATCAATAGAGGGTCCTTTGAAGAAGAGTGACTTCATACAATAAGGGGCAGTAAATGATATCTCCCGGCTTAGGCGATGGCCTCGGACCTGTGTGGACAGCTGGACACGGGGGGAAGGGGACATCAAAGGAGTGGTATTCATGCCGCGTGGACAATCGAGCATGGAGGGGAGGTTTATCAACAGAGGGGCATTCATGGGAGGAGAGGATATGCTGGTCAGGCGCAGGCGTGACTCCCAAGGACAGGGTCATGCAGAAGGGTTATGCTCATGAGAGGGAGGGAGGGGGAGCCAGGGTGCGCGGAGGATGCTTGCTGGGTCAGAGGGGCGCGCTGACGATAGATCGCGGACAGGGAGACCATGATACCTAAAATGGCTGCCGTGCACGTAGTACGTAGGTGACAAGCTGGCGCAGATGATGTTTAAATCGCAAACTAAAATTCCACAGTAGTACCAGGGCGCTCGGTGTTTTTACATCAGCTCGCATCCTTAGCTCATCCAGAATGGATAGCATAACTAGTTCCGTGCTGTGATTAGCACGGAACCCTGCCTGATTGGTCTCCAGCAGGTTGTTACTCTCTAGATGGCCCGATAATAGAGCTAACACGTGCTGCTCAATTACCTTAGCCAGGAAAGGCAGCTGGGAGATGGGCCGGAAATTTTTCAGACATTTTGTGTCTGCTCAAGGTTTCTTCAGTAAGGGGATCAGGCGAGCCTCTTTAAAAGCTAAAGGGATCTGTCCTGTACGAAGAGAGGTGTTCAATAGGTGCAGAACCTCTTCCTCTATTCCTGGCATTGCCATCTTGAATATGTCAGGCGGGCAAGGGTCCACCAAGGAACCTGATTTGACTCGGCCTATGATTTTGAGTAATTCCTGTTTGGAAATAAGGGATAGCTCAGCTAAAGGTGGAATGTTTAGCGGGGCAGTAAGGTCCGGTATGCGCGGACATTCGAGGGGTGCGGTTTCCGCAATTTCATCCAAGATATCGGATATCTTCTTGACGAAGAAATCCTGGAACCTCTGACAGTCCTCCTGGGTGAACTCGGGACTTTGCTCCTTATTCACCCTGAGCTCCGCCAGGACCCGGAAAATTTCTTTTTGCGGATTTCTAGCAGTAGTTATTCTTTCCTCAAAGAAAGCAGCCTTCCTTGAATGTATGGCTAGTTTGTACTGGGCTAAGGATGAAGTATATTCTTGTTTGGAGATAGCGTCGTACTTTTTACGCCATGCCCGTTCTTTCTTTCTCACCCCGCGTTTCATCTCTCTAAGGGAATCATTATACCAAGGCGCCCCGGCTCCTCTCGCCACCTTCTTCATCCTGCGGAGATGTGCCACCACATCAATGGCACTCCCCTGTTTATGCTGGAGGTGTCCGCATAGAGCATCAACGTTGGCATCCTGCTCTTTGTCTGAAGGATGGTGTTCTAAGAGGTGGACCAGTTTTTCCCCATCAAGATTTCTCCATTTGCGGGCCATTTTCCAGCCCTCCTCAGGTTTGGACAGGGGGCCCCTCAATATGAGTCTACCGGTCTGTTCTCTTTTCCTTTACCCAAGTGAGGGTGAAGCCAGTCGTCGCCGTGGATGGCCGCTAACTCGCGGATCTTCTTCAGTACCTCTGACCTCTCGTCTGGCTGACCCTCAGACATGTTGTGATCGCCTGCGCACTTCGTGTGGCTTTCTGGTTCGTCTGCGTCAGACCGTCGGCTGGGGCACAGCTAACTTCGTGTGCCTACCCCCGGGCTCTGAGCTTGTTGCCGCTTTACCTATTGGTCACTTCGGAGGAACTGGCACGGCGCGCCGTACTCTGCGAGACGTCTTCGGAGACGATGACCTGTATCTTCCAACCGTGGCCTCCCTTTCTTCAGCTTCGTCCTTCGCCGCGTCGCCTCTCTCCTTCAGTCATTGTTGTTGTCGCGCCGATCTCCCAGCTCCTCGAAGGTGTTGTGCCTCTTGCTGGGCGGTGGCGTCGCTTAAATCCTCCTGGGCCCTCCCTGCGGGCCCAGGTGAGACCCCCTGATTGGGGGGTTCAAATAAAGCCAGGTTGAGCATTGGGCGCCCTTTGGGGGCGCTCAGGTCAACAGGTCACTTCCGGTCGGGTGGCTGGTGCGCACCCCGCTTCCGCTGGTTCCTGGGCACATCAAAGCGCCCAGAACCAGTTTACCCCTGCTCTTGGCACCACAAGGGTTATGGCGCCGGCCTTCAAGCCTCCCCCACCCTACGGGCGGATGCGGCGGCCTCTGCAAGAAGACAAAGAGGGCTTCTGCCTCGTGGTCCGTGCTCTTATCCATTTCCTTGGGGGAGGGGATCGCCTGCGCCCCCTAGGTGACGCACAGATGGCTCGCCCTACCTTCTCGCTTTTCCTTTTAAACCCTCCCACTACCCTTGACAACATGCCTAATGGCCCAGACTCTTTCTTGCCGCCTCTTGCTCGTAATGCCACTAAAGGCCCCCCTCCCCTAAGCGCGGGGGGGGGCTCTCAATACAATTGCATTGAGAGAATCAACGGCGTCTTAACCCGGTATGAATGAGATGGCTCCTCGGCTTCAGAGCAGAAAGGTGCAGTCCCAACAGTCCAATAGACAAAACCTCCGGAGGTTGCCGAAGGCCAGGGGATACCTGATCCCAAGGGGATGCCTGATATTACACAACACCGGCAATGATACAAGAGGCGGAGTCGAGGATCGCGCACCTCAAAGATCAAATGACTGCAATCCGACAGCTGGCGACCGTGGTTCCTAAGGAGACAGTTATACTGGACCAATCATGGCGTGCAAATCTCCACATAGTGGGGGTCCCAGAAGGGAGTGGAGAGTCACAACCCCTTCAATGGGTCGAATCTTTCATTAAGAAGAGCGTACTCCCAGAATTCACAAGCAATCTTACCATAACAAGGGCTCATTGGGATCCTTCACACACTTTGCCGAATTCAAAGCTACCTCGAAGAATTCTGATCAACTTTGCCAACTACTGCATCAAGGAGCAGATTTTATCTGAGGCAATCAAGCAGAGACAATTCTCAATTATTGGTGTCCCCATCTGTCGAGTATTTTCAGATATGTCTGCGAAAAGAGTTTGTCAAAATGCTCTATCTCTTTAAAGCACAGGGTGCACAGGTGTCGATAGCCCAGCAGTCAAAGTGAAGGGTGTCAGTGAGGGGCAAGTTCCATATATTTGTAAATGTAGACGAAGCGCAAGATCCTTTGAAAGAAATCTCTTCTGTAAAGTAGATCAGAAGTATTAAATGTAAGGTCAGGAGGCCGCTTGAGGTAGGGGGAGACGGGGGTCACTCAGGGTGCAGCATCAAGGCACCCCACAAGAGAGGTATTTGGGGAGGACGGAGATGGGGCTGCGGGCCATTATCCCATCTCCTGGGGAGAGTTAGCTACGGGGAGGCATTGGGAGCAGGAGGGTTTTGGGTGCAAGGGGCAAAACATTTGCAGAATCATAGGGGTGGGATTGCAGGGAAACAGTTTATTGTGCTGAATAGATTAATGCAATATTTAAGTATGAATTTAAAAAAGTGAAATTTAAATGTCGGATTATTTCGGTCAGATTAAACGGTGTTTTGAACAAAGAGAAGTATGGAGGGATAATAAGGTGGTTACCTTAGTTTTCACCCCAAGTCCTTTTCCTTCAAGAAATTCATTTTAAAACAAACACTCCAAAGCTTTTTGTATCTAAATTGTTTTCTTACGTTTCTTTTGCATCAGCAGGGATGGCAGTAAGGAGGGTTGCCATATATTTTAGTTGGGGGTAGATTGTGAATTCTTCCAAATACAGAGGGATCCACATGGTCGATGGCTATGGGTCACAACAAGTTTAAATTGGAATATTATTATGGTCCAATTGTTGATGACACATCCTCTATGGTGAAGATTTCTGGCCTACATGACAAATTATTTTTGGTGGGGATTTTAATTATATTCAGGACTTGACACAGTATACTTTGAATAAAAATAAAAAACAGCTGAAGCCGAAGACTAAAAAAGTGATCAATGTTATTCCACAAGATTATCAGCTAATTAATCCATGGCGTAGAGTCCATCGTGAGGAACAAGAATATACTTGTTTTTCCCAACAATTTCAGTCAGCCTCCGCATTGACTTCTTTCTAATATCTTGTTCTTTGAAATATTCTGTATCAGAAATGGGCGCTAATTCTTTTTCAGACCACTCGTTGGTCAATGGAGAAATAGAAATAGATGAGGTCAGGAGGATGAGGTCTAGGTGGCAGATGGATCGACTCCTTCTTTCAAATCACCAATAGCTAGTTGATACAAGAAAATGGATATTGAATTTTTGAAGGTCAATAAGGGCGCAGCAGATATTTTTTCACTATGGGGGCTTTTAATTTCACAATCCATGGGGAGCCCGTTGCCTTTACGGCCGAACAGTCTAAAACTCACAGGACTCATATAGATCAACTCCAGTTGGCAGTTGATTCTGCTTTGCTCCTGAAAAACGCCTGTTAGACCTGTCAGCCTTAGGGTGGTCTTTCCCTATTTTTTTCGCCTTTGCCTCATTTTTCCTAACTTCTTTTTGTTGGCCTTAGGTCTCTGGGCACCTTCCCATTGGTAATCAATGCTAAGGTGCTGGTACTCTCTTCCCCCAACATGGCTGCCACTGACCCCTGCTACTGCAGCGTGGTCTTTTTAGACGCACTCTAGTAGCCAGGAGCTGGCTGGAACCCCTAAACATTGTTGCGACTCCAGCCTGCCTGCCCTGCCCACAGCTAGATTGAGGAAGCTCCTGAAACCTTCTGGAATAGGGGAGTGGTCACCAACTGCCAACTGCCACTATAAAAGAAAAGGGAGGGAAACTTTCCAGTCAGTTGGAGAATCACTGACCTGGGGGACCCCACGCAGAAGACTTAGGCGGTAGGGCCTAGTCAGGAACCTATACCACTGGGGATGTCAGGGTTTAGGCGCTGCCCACCAAGCTGAGTGAGGAACACTGAACTAGCCCACTGATCTGGCCCGGCGGAAGGGGAACCCAGGGACCATCTGAAGTGACCTGCTGAGGAAAGCCTTCAACTCAACCCCCCCACCTCAAGAAACCAAGAGACTGTAACCTATCAAGGTCGCAGGAACCACCAAGCGCCAAGGACAAACCTAACTGCCAGGACTACTGGGGATCAATCAGGTACTGGGCTGTGTCCCTTCTGCGCCCCTCATATGGGCCCGCGCTGTCCTGCCTACCCCCCCTTTGCTGTCCTACATCATCTCCACTGTGGTGCTGCCTGCCCTACCTGCCCAGCGCTCCCCTACTGTGCTCTGAAGTGCTAGTGAGAAACCTGTCCCCAGCGCTATCCCTACTAAGCGATGCATTCCCCCCTGAGCGCTCTGCCACCTGTGAAGCGCTGTACTTCTGCCTCAAGCGCCCACCTGCTGGGTCCTGTGAAGTGCTGGTATTGGCGACCCTGAGAGGGACTTCCCGCGTTCCTATTCCCCGCGAGACGCTGCGAGGAGCGGGGGCTGTGTGCCTTGTGGAGCGCCCCCCCGGCTGTCATCTGCCCCAGCGGCCCCCGACAACAGGAGAGGGCCACCGCTGTGCTGCTGTGGGCCGCGCCCGGCCCAGGAGGAATTAGGGGGAAAGGCGCTGCCCTGCCGTGCGCCTGGTGGGGCCCCGTCACCGCCGCAGCCCAACCCGACCACGAAGAGTCCCCGCGACGGCCCCTGAGGCTGCGAGAAGGCGGCCGCGGAATTCCAGTCAGGCCTCGTTAGGCCTGAGAGGCTGAGACACTCACCCCACGTGACGGGGGCGCGTTCCAAGCCCCGCCCCCACCACACACCAATTGGTCCGCACTGCTGAGCCCCGCCAGGTGAGGCCGCTGATTGGCCGGACGTCGGGAGAAGCCCGGTCGGCCCGAGAATCCACACGGAGGGGGCCCAGAGGAGCGAGAGTCCCCTCCGTTGTGCTGCACCACTGAGGCTGGCTATTTCATTGGCGCTGGGGCCCAGGAAGCCCGGCTGCGCCCGCAACCTGCCCCCAATTGGCCCCTTTCAAGCACTGGAACCGGGATAGGACCCCCAAGAGACACCGTGGGGGCCTCAGCTGATAACAATTAACCCCTCGTTAGGGGATAGGCCCTGATTAAGGAACAGTTAGTTATTCTTGCCCCATGAATGGGGGTTATCCTGGCCTAAGGAAATGCTCATTTTACCGGGACGCATGGTTTACTAGTGCCTAATGCCTATTTAATGAACTGATGTATTTTACCTAATGAAATGTTTACTGCTGAGCAATGAAATGGTTATGAATTCCGACAGGTAGCTGCTCAAAGGGTGTCCTTACCTACTGAAGGGTTTACTTCTAATTAATGAATTGCTTTATTCCAGCCTTGTGAAATTTGAATGTGAATTTTTTGAATTTACAGGAATTTATATAGCGCACATATAACCAGCGGTTTCATGGTGCTAGATGTTCTACATCTGCTGTTGAACTGCTTATCTTTGCAGCTAGGAAATGTTTTACCCCCATTTAATGACATGCTGACTCCTGCAGCGATGAAATGTTGATTGCTAAGTAATGCAATGTTATTTGAATGTCTCTATAAGGAATTCCTTGCAGGTGCTGACTAGGAGCAATGCTGATGTCAGGCCCACAGATATTTACTATTTAATATTTATTTATTTATGTATTTATGGCCGAGCAATGAAAAATATGCGCTTTTAAGGAAAGGTATTGAGTTATTACTACTGTGATTTTTGATTGCCCTGATCTTGATCTTAGATAAAACGTATTTATTTGAGTCAAACATACTGGTGTGGTCTCAGTCTTTGCGTGCATTTATTGTCTCAGTGGATGTGTGTGCTGTGTAGTCACTTAACACCTAAGTATTGGGTGCCTACCTGCTCGGGCCAAGCTACCCTCCTGGGGATCTGGGGAACCCAGGTCCTACAAAGCCTCTTTAAGAAGAAACAGTCCAGTGGGAGGGCGGCTTGAAAAAGATAAGCAGGAGTTAAATAAGTTTATTATTCTAGAAGAAATGAACAGTTCCCGGACATTCCAGCAGCGAGTCCACAATGAGAGCCAAATAGTAGGTGAGTTGCTGGTCTGGCCTACTAAGTGGAAACAGGAAGCTGCCAAAGTTACAGAACCCCGGTGATTGATAAGGAAAATATTTCTAAAGCTTTCTTGCAGCATTATGAGAAGCTGTATGAAACTAAATATATGGAGGGGTGTTAGAACAGGGGGTCTCTAATTAGCAATGGTTTGCACCTTTGACTAAATAAGGATGCTTGCTTTTAGTCAGGGAAAGGGGGATACACTCCTAAAATAACCCCTGCTCACCCCCTTGGTAGCTTGGCACGAGCAGACAGGCTTATCTCAGAGGCAGTGTGTAAAACATTTGTGAACACATACAGTAACACAGTAAAACACTACAAATGGACACCACAACAGCTTAGAAAAATAGATAACCTTTATCTAAACAAGACACAACGACACAAATCCACAATACAGTATCAAAAATAGGCTCTTCAATGGTAGAACTAGTTAAGTTCAATGCAAGTTGTAAATGCAACACTTTTCCAACAAAATACCGTAGATGTGTCACGCAAAGCAAACAAAAGGGTCGCAAGGAAGGTGATGCGCCGTTCCTTACACTCAGGGAAGTGGATGCGTCTGCTCCTTACTGCAGCACAGGGGATGTGATGCGTTGCTTCCTTACTGTGTGGGGAGTTGATGCGTCAGTTTCGTGCTGCGTTCCGGTTACGATATGACAAGATGGCGCCTCTATGCGTGGCGACGATCCGGTGCGATGCGAAAATATGGTGGCTCGATGCGATGAGCCAGTCCCATGCGTGAACTTATTCAGCTTCACGGTAGGCGCTGCGATCATGTTCTCGGTGATGCGTTAAGACTCAGTGTAGATGCGTCACACTTCTTTCCCGTGGCTCAGTGATGCATCGGGTGTCGGTGCGGATACAACACACTTCTTTGTTGTTGCATCGTGCTTCCAGCTCCCAGTGACAAACAGTCTCTAGAGGTCCTAAACAGAAGCAGGCACCTCTCTGCAGGTTAGAATTCCAGCAAGGAAATTCAGGGGAGCAAACAAAGCAAACAACAAAGTCCTTTTTTCCTTTACATGGCAACAAGTAACCACTGCAAGCCAACCCCCAAACAGCAAACAGCACAGGGGCAGTAATCTTCCTTCAACTTCTCCACTTTCTTCTCTTTGGCAAAGGTTCCTCTTGATTTTGCAGAAGTGATCTAAAGTTGTGGGGTCTGGGTCCCCCTTTTTATACACACAAATCCTTTGTCTCTGAAGGCAGTGAGTGTCTGTACCCTGCCAAAACTAGTTCTGTCCTCTCTGGTGCAGCTTCCTGGCAGGAGGTGGAGACAGCAACGTTGAAAGCGGACCTGACCCAGGCAGGTGAAAGGAAATCTCCTCACCCTACTCTAAATTCAAACCAGGTCCCATTCAGCCAAGACATGCAATACACAACCTAGCAGAGGCACACTGGATAGTTAGGCAAGACAATACCTAGTTTCTAAAAGTGGTATTTTCAAACACAGAATGTTAAAATCACCCACACTAAAAGATACACTTTAAAATTCTGAGTTAAGGCATACTAAACTTTATTTTCCTATCTTGTTCCCTGAGTCAGTTATGTTTATAAGATATTTTAATCAAACTGCCCATTTAGGCCTATGGGAACAGATAGCCTTGCCTGATAGGGTACCTGAGACCCCCCTCCCCACTGAAAGGGAACCTAAGCCACCTTGCAGTAGCTCTCTGAATTGTCAACGGCAATTACAGGGTAGAATGCATTGGGACCACCTGCTCCGACAACCCAAAGCTGTTACACTGGCTCCGGTGTCTCTCAGAGCCTCCATCCTATGGCCATTGATGGTCCCCACTGCCTTTATTTCTTAGTGTTATCAGGCAGCTGAGTCCTAGGAACCAGTTCACTGACTCCTAAAGAGACTAGGGACATCTCTGCTGGAACACACCCACCTTGGACACCCATCTCCTCCCCCCAGGGCTACAGTAGCCATCTGCCTGGGCGGTGCACCAGTGGGTGCTGCCTTAGCCTTTTTGAGGCACTATGGATCCAAAAAGAAGTGGCCTACCTCACCACAACCAAAGCAGGTCTTGGGACCCCTTTGAACAGGCCTATCTGTTGGGGAAATGGGTTTCTTCTCAGTGGGAGGCTGTGAACCTTTCCCTTGGTTCCCTTGGGGATTACTTTGGGGCCCTTTCTGGAACTCCTTCTGTTTACCCTTGTCCACCCCACTCTTCTGCTGAGGACCCTGCCCACCTTTGGTTAAGTCTCCCCCATGACCCTTGTGGACCCGGCTACCGACCCAGTGGTCTGCCTCCATAGCAAGCTCTCTGGGCACCGTTAGCTTACTATCAATCAGGTGCTGGCGTAGCTCTGGAAAACAATTACTGAACAGGTACTCCCATGCAACCAAATCATAGAGCGCCTGAAAATCATTTACTTTGCTACCCTTCACCCAACCACCCAATGTTCTGCAAAACAAAGACACATATTCCAACCAGGTACTAGACACCAGGTTCTTGCCATTCCTAAATTTCTGCCTATAAAGCTCTGCGGTCAACTCATACCTGGTAAGGCTTCCTTTATGGGGGCAGAGGAAATCTGTTCCTCTCTAGGCAGGTCTAACATGGTGTTCCTCCCATCACTAACAAAGAGGCCCCAAAGCCCCGCTCCCCAGTCCTTCTCAGGGATTCTATGGGATGTCATGGCTACCTCATAAGCCTTAAACTACTGCCCAATGTCCTCATGTGTCATAAAGTCCTTAATCACAACTTTGGGTATGTATACTTTCCCTTTAACAGGCACTGATGGTGTGCTGCCACCAGAGGGCGTGATCTCTAGCCTCATTGCTTTGAGCTCCAGCTCCCTCACCACACTCTCATGCTCTAAAAGCATCTTCTTTTCTTCCAATGCCAAACTCTTATTTTCTAACTCCAACTTCCCCTTTTCTATGTCATTCTGACTCCCCACCTTGAGCTTGGCTAGCTCCATTGCATCCACTCTACTCCTCTCCCTGTCCTCCAGCTCTTCTGGGGTAGGGGCCTTTGAAGAAACACTGCTGCCCACTCTGGAAGGCGCTTTGAGTTGTGGCACAGTGTAGGTATCAACCCTTTCTTCATCAAAATCAAAATCTGTAGGTGCAATGGATGCTGCTTTGCTCATGGTGAAAGAAATTTGGCAGTTCTCAACAGAAATAGAAGTTCCGAGGAAAAGACTCTACAAAAAATGTATGTGGTCGCGTAATGGTCTGCACTCACTAGTAGTGTACACCAATCACTGTATGTAAGTCACAAATACAGGTCCAAATCCTCACAGCTGACCACCAATGTTAGAACTGGGAGTCTCTAGTTGACAATGGTTTGCACCTTTGTCCAAATAGGGACCCTTGCTTGTAGTTAGGGAAAGGGGGCTACACTCCTAAAATAACCCCTGCTCACCCCCTTGGTAGCTTGGCACGAGCAGACAGGCTTATCTCAGAGGCAGTGTGTAAAGCATTTGTGAACACATACAGTAACAAAGTAAAAACACTACAAATGGACACCACTCCAGTTTAGAGAAATAGGCAACCTTTATCTAAACAAGACCACACAACAAAAATCCTCAATACAGTATAAACAATTAGGCTCTTCAATGGTAGAAATAGTTTTGCTCAGGGCAAGTTATAAATGCAACACTATTCCAACAAAGTACCTCATATACATCACACAGAGCAAGCAAAATGGTCACAGGGAATGGGACATGGGCCTTTCTTTACACTCTGGGAAGTGGATGCATATGTTCCTTATTGCAGCGCAGGGAAGGTGATGCATTGCTTCATTACTGTGTGGGGAGTTGATGTGTCAGTTTCCTACTGCGTTCTGGTTGCAATGCGACAAGATGGTGCCTCGATGCATTGCGACGATCCTTTGCGATGCAGAAAAATGGCAGCTCGATACGATGTGGTGATCCGGTGCGATGGGTGAACTTTTGCAGCTGCACGACATGCGCTGCGAAGATGTTCTCGGTGATGCGTCGGGACTCGGTGTAGATGTTGCACGCTTCTTCCCTGTGGTTTGCGTTACACCTCACAGACCGTACAAAACTCAGCCACCAGCCTCGTCCTCAACCCACCAGCCTGCATGCATAGCACGTTACACCTCAAAGACCTTACAAAACTCAGCCAGCAGCCTCATCCTCAACCCACCACCTGGCATGCATAGCACGTTACATCTCACAGACCTTAAAAAACTCAGCCACCCGCCTCGTCCTCATCCTACCAGCCTGCATGCATAGCACGTTACACCTCACAGACCTTACAAAACTCAGCCACCAGCCTCATCCTCAACTTACCAGCCTGCATGCATAGCACGTTACACCTCACAGACCTTACAAAACTCAGCTACCAGCCTCATCCTCATGCTACCAGCCTGCATGCAGAGCATGTCACCCCTCACTGAACTTACAAAACTCAGCCACCAGCCTCATCCTTAACCCACCAGCCTACAGGCATAGAACATTACACCTCAGACCTTACAAAACTCAGCCACCAGCCTCATCCTCAACCCACCAGCCTGTATGCATAGGACTTTACACCTCACACACCTTACAAAACTCAGCCGTCAGCCTCATCCTTAACCTACCAGCCTGCATGCATAGCAAGTTACACCTCACAGACCTAACAAAACTCAGCCACCAGCCTCCTCCTCAACCCACCGGCCTGCATGCATAGGACTTTACACCTCACACACCTTACAAATTCAGCCACCAGCCTCTTCCTCAACCCAACAGCTTGCATGCATAGCATGTTACACCTGACAGACCTTACAAAACTCAGCCAAAATCCTCATCCTCAACCCACCAGCCTGCATGCATAGGACTTTACACCTCACACACCTTACAAAACTCAGCCGTCAGCCTCATCCTTAACCAACCAGCCTGCATACATAGCAAGTTATACCTCACAGACCTAACAAAACTCAGCCACCAGCCTCATCCTCAACCCACCAGCCTGCATGCATAGCACGTTACACCTCACAGTCCTTACAAAACTCAGTGACCAGCCTCTTCCTAAACCCACAAGCCTGCATGCATAGGACGTTAGACCTCATAGAGCTTACAAAACTCAGCCACTAGCCTCATTTTCAACCTACCAGCCTGCATGCATAGCATGTTACTCCTCACACCTCAAGTTGCAAAACTCCTCAAATTACAAAACTCAGACTTCGGACTCATCCTCAACCTACCAGCCTGCATGCATAGCACGTTACACCTCACTGACATTACAAAACTCAGCCTCCAGCCTCGTCCTCAACCTAGCAGCCTGCATGCATAGCATGTTACACCTCACAGACCTTACAAAACTCAGCCACCAGCCTCATCCTCAACCTACCAGCCTGCTTGCATAGCATGTTACACCTCACAGACCTTACAAAACTCAGCCACCAGCCTCATCCTCAACCTACCAGCCTGCTTGCATAGCATGTTACCTTCACAGACCTTACACAACGCAGATTCAGGATGGTGAGTGTAAAAATTCAGGACAAGGGGACAAAATTCAGGACAAAAATTCGGGGCACCAGGTATGCTTTGCAGACACATCAGTGGATGTCGTGCTATTGTATATAAATAAATAGGCAAGGAACATAAGTACAAGTCACTTCTCATCCCCCGTCACTGCCCCTTCCCTTTAATTGCCCCTGTCCCGTCACCACTCCTGTCCATTCACCGCTCCTGCCCATTCACCGATCCTGCCCGTTAAACGCTCCCACCCATTCACCACTACTGATCATGCCTAATCACTGCTCCTGCCCAATCACTGCTCCTGCCCAATCTCTTCTCCTGAATAATCACTTCTCCTGCCCAATCACTTCTCCTGTCCAATCACTTCTCCTGCCCAATCACTTCTCCTGCCCCGTCACTTCTCCTGCCCCGTCACTTCTCCTGCCCCATCACCGCTCCTGCCCCGTCACCTCTCCTGCCCCGTCACGTCTCCTGCCCCCTCCACCGCTCCTACCCATTTACCGCTCCAATCAATCAATCAATCAATCAATCAATCAATCATAACACTTGTATAGCGCGCTACTCACCCGGGAGGGTCTCAAGGTGCTTGGGGAGGGGGTCCGCTACTGCTCGAACAGCCAGGTCTTGAGTTGTCTCCTGAAGGCAAGATGGTTCTGGGTCAGTCGAAGGTGGATGAGGAGGGAGTTCCATGTCTTGGCCGCCAGGTAGGAGAAGGATCTGCCTCCGGCGGTGGCTCTTCGGATGAGTGGTAGGGCGGCGAGGACGAGGCTAGTAGATCGTAGCTGGCGGGTGGGCGTGTAGAAGGTCAGTCAGTCGTTGAGGTACTTGGGGCTCAGGTCGTGGAGAGACTTATGTGCGTGGGTGAGGAGCCTGAACGTGATCCTCTTGTTGATGGGGAGCCAGTGCTCGTCCCTCAGGTGGCCGGAGATGTGGCTGCGTCGGGGGATGTTCAGGATGAGTTGGGTAGAGGCGTTCTGGATGCATTGGAGTCTCCTCTGTAGCTTGGCTGTGGTTCCAGTGTAGAGGGTGTTTCCGTAGTACAGTTGGCGGGTGATGAGTGCCTGGGTGACCGTCTTCCTGGTTTCGGTCGGGATCCATCAGAAGATCTTGCGGAGCATGCCTAGGGTGTTGAAGCACGATGAGGAGACGGCGTTGACTTGTCTGGTCATCGAGAGGGAAGAGTCCAGGATGAAGCCCAGGTTGCGTGCGTGGTCTGTTGGTTTGGGAGCGTGCCCAGGGCGGGAGGCCATCAGGAGTCGTCCCAGGCAGAAGGCGATGGTCCCAGGATGAGGACTTCCGTCTTGTCCAAGTTCAGTTTCAGGCGGCTGTTCTTCATCCACTCGGCGACGTCTTTCATCCCTTCGTGTAGGCTGGTTCTGGCAGTGTCGAGGTCCCTGGTGAGGGAGAGGATCAGCTGGTTGTCGTCGGCGTAAGAGATGATGTTGAGGTTGTGTTGGTGTGAGATGGCTGCAAGTGGTCTCATGTGGACGTTGAAGAGGGTGGGGCTGAGTGATGATCCTTGTGGTACTCCGCAGATGACTTTGGTGGCCTCGGATCGAAACGGGGGGAGGCGAACTCTCTGTGTTCTTCCGGCAAGAAACGAGATGATCCACTCCAGTGCCTTCTCTTGGATGCCGATGTTGCTGAGGCGTTGAACTAGGGTGCGGTGGCAGACAATGTTGAACGCTGCGGAGAGGTCCAGGGGGAAGAGTGCCGCTGTTTCCCCGTTTTCGAGCAGGGCTCGGATGTCGTCAGTGGCTGCGATCAGGGCGGTCTCGGTGCTGTGGTTGGCTCTGAAACCGGATTGCGAGGGGTCGAGGGATCCGTTCATCATGAGGAAGGCGGCCAGCTGTCTGTTGACGATTTTCTCGATGACTTTCACAGGAAAAGGGAGGAGTGAGATAGGGCGGAAGTTCTTGAGGTCGGTGGGGTCCGCTGTTGGTTTCTTCAGTAGGGCGCTGAGCTCGGCATGCTTCCAGCTCTCCGGGAAGGTGGTGGTGTTGAAGGAGGTGTTGATGATGTTCCGGAGTTGGGGTGCGATGGTGGAGTCGGCCTTGTTGAAGACGTGGTGGGGGCAGGGGTCGGTCGGAGATCCGGAGTGGATGGTGTTCATCGTGCGGGCTGTGTCTTCGGTGGTCACCGTGGTCCAGGTGCGGAGGGTGGCGGTGGGGGGCGTTGGTTCGACGGTTGGGTGCTTGGATGGTGCGCCGAAGCTGTTGTGGATGTCGGCGATCTTGCGGTGGAAGAACGAGGTGAGAGAGTCGCAGAGATCTTGTGAAGGAGTGATGTCGTTGTTGCCGGTGCAGGGGTTGGAGAACTCCTTGTCGATGCTGAAGAGTTCTTTGCTGTCGTGGGCGTTGTTGTCCAGTCGACCCTCCCGACTCGTACAGAAGCGGTCCCTCCGCACGCTCCCAAGGCTTTTGGTATCGTAATGCTTTCAAGCTGATTTTGATCACTGCTGCTGATAGTTGGTCTGCGCTTCGCTCGCTCTGCTGCCATTATCATTTGCGATATTTCATTGCCATTGTTGTGATTTCCTAGCACTATAGTGCCTCTGCATTGCTGCCATTGCCTGTATTGTCATATTGTCATTTGTACTGCCTGGTAGCATGAACCTACATTATATTGCTCGCATTGCACTGCTCGCATTGATTTTAAAGTTATTTGTGCCCGATTGTGCCTCAGCCCATATCTAGGAGTCACCACAGATTGTACCCCAGTCTCGCCCTGTTTCGCTTTCTTTTTTGCTGCCATTTTGTTGTTGTTGTGCCTCATAGCCCGTCTCTCCACCCCGCTCCCGCCTCCCAGCTGCTCCTCCCTCGCTCCGCCCCCTCCACTTTCCACTTATGTCAGAACAGCTGACCGAAGGTGCGCCAAAGGTAAGCCCGTCTACGCCCGTCCGCGCCTGGACCGCGCCCAGCGCCAGACCCCCTTGCCCCTGCAAACTCCTCCCCACCCGCATAACGTACGACTCCGCTACCCTCTCAGCACTCAACTCCGGCCGTCTCCCAGACTGCTACCAAGCCGCCCCAGGACACACCCATGGACCCTTCACCTGCCACTCCAGCAAGTTCGACTGCATCAGGACCCACACCAAATCCACAGACTCCAAACAGAACTCCGACACTAACCACCTGAAGTGCATCCTACTCAACACCCGCTCGGTCCACAGACACGCCATTGAACTTTGGAACCTACTCGACACCACATCGCAGGACGTCGCGTTTCTTACAGAAACCTGGATGAACGCCTCATCAGCGCCCGACATCGCCATAGCCATCCCGGACGGCTACAAGATCATCCAAAAGGACCGCATCAACCAACCAGGAGGAGGAATCGCCATCGTTCATAAGAACACCGTCCACATCACGACCAGTTCCAATGACAACCTCACAACTGCCGAACACCTTCATTTCCAGATTCACACCGACCCTAAGACCACACTCAGAGGCACCCTCATCTATAGACCACCCGGACCCCGCACACAATTCAGCGAAGACATCACTGACTTCATCAGCCCCCATGCCCTCCCCTCCGAGGACTACATCCTACTGGGAGACCTCAACTTCCACCTGGAAAAGAACAACAACAGCAACACCACCACCCTTTTGGACAACCTCGCCAATCTCGGACTCAAACAACTTGTTGACACCCCCACCCACTTTGCCGGGCACACGCTCGACCCAATCTTCACCTCCAGCAAGCACATCTCCTTTAATCACACCACAGCTCTCCATTGGACGGACCACAGCTGCGTTCACTTCAACTACAAAAAGACTACGACCCACAACCACCCACAACCAATTCCCCGGAGATACTGGAATAAAATTACCACAGACCAGCTCTTTAAATCACTTCACCAGGGGGCGTGGCTAAGATGGCGGCCTGAGAGGACGCGTTTTCGGGGAGCTCCTCGTCCCGATCCTCCCGTTGCATAGCCACGCTGCAGCAGCTAGCCCAATCTTGGTGACCAAGACGCCCCAAGCTCGCTGAACCCGGGGGGCGGCCGTCTGTCCGTTGACTCAGCCCCGGACACCCCGGGCGGACCCATCTGCCGCTGCCGCGCGGCGGACCTGGGCCCTTTGGCGCCAGTGCAGACGGAGTGGCCGAGAGCGGAGCCGCAGAGCCGGGCCCACGGGAGCGGCGCCGGGCGCCGGAGGGCGTGGAGGCCTGACCGAAGGAGCAGCGCTGGGAGTGGTGACCCGCTCGAGGGAGCAGCAAGGGGAGCAGCGGCCACGCCGATAGCCCCGGGAGGGCCCCGCGGACGGCCCGGCGGAGGAGCAAGAGGCGGCGGCCTGACAGTCTGCGCGAGGCCCCTGGCTTGGGCCTTCCCCCCATCACTCGGAGAGGAGGTGAGGAACTGCGAGCCCTGCACCGGGGGACGGCCAGTCGAGCCCCCTCCGCCCCGCACTCATCACAGCCCGGGCCCTGGGACCGTGCCCGAGGATGCTGCTCGCCGGCCGTTGGGTGGCCATTTTCCACGTGGCCTGGTGGACGGCGCGACCCGGGCTCCCCCGGGATGTCTAATAACGGCCGCCGGCGGGGCCAAACTATCCCCGATATGCTAGCGGAGGGGGCCTCCAAAGGGGACAAGAGCCCAGACAAGCCGACGACGGTCCCCCCGCCTAAAGTCAAGGAGCGGGATGAGGGCGATTCTCCGGCCACCAAGGCCTTCATGGAGGAACTGTTCTCCTCCCTTAAAGCGGACTTTCTGACCCTCCGGCAAGATATGGCGGGGGAATTCAGGGAACTCCGTCGCGATGTGGACGACATTGGTGAACGGGTGGCAGCGGTTGAGACATCCGACCAGGCTAGGAGCGCGGAAGTGGAACATTTGCAGCAAGAAATCCTCCGGCTCCACGACCAACAGACGCAGCTCCAGGCCCATGCAGAGGACCTGGAAAACCGGTCCCGGAGAAATAACATCAGGGTGAGGAACGTGCCGCTTAAAGCAGAGGGAGGCGATATTGTCGCCTACTTACGGGACTTGTTCCGGGAGGTCCTGGGAGAGGGAGATGACTTTGACATCCGCATAGACAGGGCCCACCGGGTCGGCCTGGCATGCAGGGCGCCGGCCCCCCCACCCGACATCCTGGCATTCCTCCCGGACTACCCCCTCAAAGAACGCATCCTGAAAGCAGCCCGCCAAAAACAGCCTCTCCACTTCAGGGACCACGCCATCGAGCTTTTCCAAGATCTGTCGGCGATCACTCTACAAAAGAGGCGGACATTCAAGGTGGCGACTACTTTTCTCCGTGATAAAGGTGTCCCGTACTCTTGGGGCCACCCCTTTAGACTGATCTTTAAGTGGAACGGCACACTTCACCAGCTACGGTCCCTGCGGGACACTTGTGCAGTGCTGGGCCTCAATGCGGAGGAGGAGGGCCAGAGCGACGACGCGGACCCCGAGCCTTCCCAGGCGCGATCTTCCCGTCCCCAGGCGGACGGCTGGCAGAATGTGCGGAACCGCCGCTCCCCCAGGAAAGGATTCAAGCCGGACCCTACGGAGGTCACGACAGAACATGCAGCGGCGATTCAGAAGGTCTCCACGGACACTGCGGCTGCGCCTTGAGGAGCCCTGTGCACAAAGGTAGACTAATGCATAGCACGCTGTATGGGGGACGGGACGGGGGGCTCCGGGCCCGCCATTGCCACGTTCTCCCATTTCCAGAGACTTCACCAGGGGCCTGGACTATCGCCGGATAAGCCCCGGACAATGTGTTCTTGTTGGGGATTGTTGGTTGGGGTTCAGGGTTTGGGGGGGACATGTTCGGGACTGGGGTGGGGTACTCGGTGTGTTCGGGGTGTGCTAACGGCTGCAGGGTACGGGGAGGGCGGGAGGGGGCCGGTCCTACTGCGACGCATTTCCACACTTTCCCATGGCAGTTGATGGTATCCGCGTCCTATCTCTTAACGTGAAGGGGCTTAACAACCCGATCAAGCGCAGGGCAGTGCTTTCTTTTCTAGAACATTCCGGGGCTGAGCTCTGCTTGCTGCAAGAAACACACCTGTTGGCAAAGGACTGGCACCGCATGAAGGCTAGGGCCTTCCCGCAGCAGTTTTTCTCGGCGACTCCCGAGAAGAAAGCGGGGGTGTCTCTCCTGGTATCTAGGCATTTTAAGGGGCAGGTGGGCAGTAAGGTGGCCGAAATCAAGGGCAGACTCCTGGCTTACACTGTTCACATTGGCACGTTTTCTTTCACACTCGGCTCGATCTACGCGCCTAATGCCCGCCAAAAGGCCTTCCTGCGGGGGGCCCTGTCGGAGGCGCTGTCGGGCGACCTGAGGCATGTCCTGATCGGGGGAGACCTGAACCTGGTCATGGACAATGAGAGGGACAGATCAGGCAAGAGGTTTGGGGACTCGGGGGTACTCTCAGCTGCTGGGAAGCAATGGCTCACAGACAGGGGGTTGATCGATGCTTGGCGGGAATTTCACCACACTGCCCCAGGGTACACTTTCTATTCAGCAGTCCACCGCACCGACGCCAGAATTGACCACTTCCTATGCTCCGCTGACCTCCTTCCCACGCTTACAGACATTGACACTACCCCGGCGGCATTGTCAGACCACGACGCGGTGGTCCTTCAGTTGAGCGTTCCTCACACACCCCCACACAAAGGACGGTGGCGGCTTAGGGAAAGCTTACTATCCAGACAGGGGACGGTCCAGAGGCTTTCCCAGACCATTACTGACTATCTGGGGGTGAATGACACTGGGGAGGTAACCCATGCGACGCTATGGGGGACACTCAAGGCAGTGGTCAGGGGCGACATCATAGCGATTGCAGCCGCAGACAACAAGGAGCGCAGGGACCGCCGGAGGGTGCTGGAAGAGCAGGTAACAATGCTGGAAAGGGCCCACTGCCGCACGGGAGCCTCTCGCATTTGGCGCCAACTTAAGGCGGCTAGAGCCCAGCTGGCGAGCCTAGACCTCGACAGGGTGGAATATGCAACGCTTCGCCTCCGCCACACGTACTACGTGGGTGGCGATAAAACGGGTCGCCTCCTGGCCAGCACACTTAAAGCCAAGACAGTCCGCTCTAGGGTTCCAGTTATACAGGGGGAAGGCGGCGAGGAATTCCGGGACGATGCCAGCATTGCCGAAGCTTTCCGCGCCTTTTATGCCCGACTCTATGCCGCGGACCCGGCCATCGAGGGTACGGCCGGACAGGCCTACCTTGAGACCATGGAGGTCACCTCCCTTAATGAGACCAACACCAGCGCCTTGGATAGCCCTATCCGGCTAGAGGAGGTGGTGTCGGCCATTGCCAAACTTAAACCCCTGAAGGCTCCCGGCCCTGACGGTTTTTCCGCGGGTTTCTATAAAACCTTTTGCCACCTCCTGGCGCCGGTTCTCACGAGGCTTTTTAACTCCTTTGGGGGGCCGGGTTCGATTCCGGCAGAGCTATTGGAGGCAGACGTAGTGGTCTTGCCGAAGCCAGGGAAGGACCCCAAGCAGTGCGCAGCCTATAGGCCGATATCGCTGCTCAATGTCGACCTGAAACTCTTCACGAGCATTTTGGCTTCACGCCACGGCCCGTGCCTCCCGGGCATTATTGAACCCGACCAGGCAGGCTTTGTCCCTTCCCGCCAATGTGCGGATAACACCAAACGCATATTGCATGTCATCGACAAGGCCCACTTCAACGCCTCGGACGCCGCACTGCTTTCAGTGGACGCCGAGAAGGCGTTTAACAGGGTTGACTGGCGATTTCTCGACCACACTCTAGCGAAATTTGGGGTCGGCCCCCGTTTTTGCTCTTGGATAGCGGGCTGCTACGCGACACCCAGAGCGTCCATTAAGGTGAACGGACTAAGCTCAAAGCCGTTTGATATCCGACGCGGCACGCGGCAGGGCTGCCCGCTCTCGCCGCTCTTATTCGCCCTCTACGTCGAGCCCTTCGCTCAACGTGTCCGAGACAATGGGGCAATCACCAGTGTTAGGTTCGGGGGAGTGGAGCAGACGATAAGCCTGTACGCGGATGACATCCTTGTCGCGGTGGACAACCCCACGGTCTCCCTGCCCGCCTTCCTGTCCGAAATGGAGGCCTTTGCCGCGGTGTCGGGCTTTAAAATGAATGTACAGAAATCAGTGGTCCTCCCACTAGGGCGCAACACCAAGCCAGCTCACATTCACGCGCTTCGCATAGGTGGGCTGGACGTCAGCACCACGGTACCTTACCTAGGGATTGATTTGACTCCTGCAACTACACAGACGATCGACCTTAACTACACCACACTCCTCTCCCGGGTGCAAGGGGACATCGCTCGGTGGAGGCAAAAACCGCTGTCCTGGCTGGGCCGCATCGCGGCCGTTAAAATGACACTTCTCCCCAAGATCCTCTACCTCTTCCAGACTCTCCCGGTCACTCCCCCGCTGGGGATGATCAAGAGGCTCCAAGACGCCCTGAACCACTATGTGTGGGCGGGCAAGCGACCCCGACTCCGTCGTGACCTAGCTCTGCGGGTTACAGCCGAGGGGGGCCTGGGAGTCCCGGACTTGCGGCGCTATTTCCAAGCGGCACAACTTCGGTATCTGTTGGAGTGGTCTAGACCCACCTCCGAAAAGCACTGGTTATTCCAGGACAGGGCCATGGCGGGCGTGTCCCTGTGGAGGGTCCCCTTCCTGGCGCGCCCGGACAGGCCGGCATATTTGAGGAAATCCCCTATCACAAGGACCCTAATGCAGGTCTGGAACGCCACCGCTGTCCCGAAGGGCCCCACGACTTTCCCATCACCCATTACACCTCTGCTGGACAACCCGGCCTTCCCCCCAGGTTTGCCGCCAGGCTCGTTTCCCCAACGGCGATCGTCAGAGTGTCGTTCGGCAGGCCACTTGTTCGACACGGATGGCTTCCTCCCGTGGGACGAGGTGGTGGCGGACTACGCCCTCAACAAGCCCCACCGCTATCAGTATTTCCGACTCCGCCACTGGCTGACACACCCCGAGGTGGCCCCGCTAGTAGGCCGCCCAATGACCCCGTACGAGAAGTGGCTCGTGACCAAGAAGTCAGACTCTGGGTCCATTACCGAACTGTACCTCTTGCTCTCCCCACCCCCTCCTGGGGAAAGGTCTGCAGGCCAGAAACGGTGGGAGCGGGAGTTGGGGCGCTCGCTGTCGGATAAAGAATGGCGGGACATTTATCATAGAGCACACCACACTGCGCGCAACACGGCTAGCAGGGAGGCAGCGGTGAAAATCGCCTACTACTGGCACCTGACCCCCGAGCGCCTGCACCAGGGAAACCCAAGCAGAGATCCCACTTGCTGGAGGGGGTGCGGACACACTGGGACCATGCTACACATATTGTGGGACTGCGAGGTAGTTAAGGAGTACTGGGAGGGGGTGCTAAAGGACATTGACACTTATTTTGATACTGACATCCCACGCTTCCCAGCATACGCGATCCTAGGGCTCCCCAATAAACTCATGTTCCCTCTCAAATCATTGCGGGGGCGACAGATGGGGCTGGCTATGGGGGCGGCGACATACCACATTCTGTCGCTCTGGGGCACGCCGAGGAAACCCACACACACGGGGTGGCTACACAGGTTATGGTATATCATGGGGATGGAGAGGATCCAGGCCTCGCTCACACAGGCCTTGGACGCCTTCCGCGAGACATGGCAACCACTTCTATCTTTATTGTCTCAAGAATTCACAGAGCTCACCTGCCCGAAATACCTGAGGGTCCTGAAACTGGCGGAAGAATTCCGCGGGGAGAAGACCAGAACGGAACATAAGGTCTGATCCGGCTCTCACTCGGCCTACGCTAGGCTTACTTGTAACACACCGAGAGGGGGTGGGGGGGGCTTCGTTGGGGGGGAGTTGGCTGGGGATCCGGGAGGGGGGGGCTCAGTTTCGGGGGGGAGGGTAGTAAAGAGTTCTTGCACTTGGAGAGGGGCTTGTTTTTGCCGCATGATTTCACAGGGTTGAACAGTTTCTCCGCCGGCTGGACTTTACCGGGACAAGCCTATACTCACAGCACTTGTTTTGTTGCCTTGCCAGTACTGCATTTACTTATTGTCTCCTCCTGCTGTATGTTGTTGCTTTGTGAAACTCAATAAAACATATCTGATCAAAAAAAAAAATCACTTCACCAAAACCTTCCTGCAAAATCAACGGACCCAAACCAAGCAGCCACCAACCTCACACAATGGATCACCCACAGCGCTGACGAATTAGCACCCTTGAAAAACCATCAAATCAAGCAAGGCAGCAAAAAAGCCCCCTGGTTTAATGACGACCTTAAGAAATCCAAGAAGATCTGTCGCACCCTCGAGAAAGCCTGGCGAAAAAACCCAACCACTGACAATCTGACCACCTTCAAGAACGCCACCCGCAAACACCACCAACTGATCCACCAAGAAATCAGCATTCAAGGATCGACTCAACAACAACACCCACAACAGCAAAGAACTATTCAACATCGTCAAAGAGCTTACCAACCCCACCGCCGGCACCAACGACATCACTCCATCCCAAGACCTCTACGACTCTCTTGCCTCGTTCTTCCACAACAAAATCACTGACATACATAACAGCTTTGGAGACCAGCCCACCCCACCTACCTCCGAACTAAACCCCCCCTCCAACAACCTTTACACCTTGAACCCAATCACCACTGAAGACACCATCCGCCTGATGAACACTTTTCACTCAGGATCGCCAACCGACCCATGTCCCCAACACATTTTCAACAAAGCAGACTCCATTATTGCACCCCATCTCCGAGACGTCATCAACTGCTCCCTCAACTCCGCCACCTTCCCGGAAAGCTGGAAACACGCCAAACTCAGCGCCCTCTTGAAGAAACCTACAGCACCACTGAACTTAAGAACTACCGCCCCATTTCTCTCCTCCCATTCCCTGCCAAAGTCATTGAGAAAGCCGTCAACAGTCAACTCGCCGGCTTCCTCGAATCCAACAAATCCCTCGACCCTTCACAGTCCGGCTTCCGAGCCAAACATAGCACCGAGACCGCCCTCATCGCAGCAACAGACGACATTTGAACTCTACTGGACAACGGAGAAACTGCTGCCCTCATCCTACTCGACCTCTCCGCAGCCTTCGACACAGTCTGTCATAACACCCTTATACAACGCCTCAGCAACGTCGGAATACAAGGAAAAGCATTGGACTGGATAATCTCGTTCCTCGCCGGAAGAACCCAGAGAGTCCGCCTCCCCCCTTTTAGATCAGAGGCCACCAAAGTCATCTGCGGCGTACCCCAAGGATCTTCACTCAGTCCCACCCTCTTCAACGTATACATGAGTCCCCTCGCATCCATTGCGCGCCAACACAACCTCAACATTATCTCCTACGCAGACAACACTCAGCTGATCCTATCCCTCACCAAAGACCCAAACACCGCCAAAACCAACCTACACGAAGGGATGAAAGAAGTAGTCGAGTGGATGAAGAACAGCCGTTTAAAACTAAACCCGGACAAAATGGAAGTCCTCATCTTAGGATCATCCCCCTCCGCCTGGGACGACTCATGGTGGCCAACGGCCCTGGGAACCGCACCCATACCAATGGACCACGCACGTAACCTGGGCTTCATCCTGGACTCCTCCCTCTCGATGACCAGACAAGTCAACGCCGTCTCATCATCATGCTTTAACACCCTACGTATGCTCAACAAAATCTTCTGTTGGATCCCCACCGAAACAAGAAAGACGGTCACCCATGCACTGGTCACTAGCCGACTAGACTACGGAAACACCCTTTACGCCGGAACCACAGCCAAACTACAGAAAAAACTCCAACGCATCCAAAACGCCTCAGCAAAACTCATCCTAAACATCCCCCGCCAAGCTCACATTTCCGGTCACCTGAAAGACCACCACTGGCTCCCCGTCAACAAGAGAATAACATTCCGCCTCCTCACCCACTCACACAAGCCCTCTACGACTTAGGACCCGAATACCTCAACAAGCGCCTGTCCTTCTACACCCCCACCCGCCAACTTCGATTGTCCAATCAAGCCCTCGGCACAATTCCACGCATCCGAAGATCCACCATGGGAGGAAGATCCTTCTCCTACTTAGAAACTAAGACCTGGAATTCCCTCCGCACCCACCTCCGAACCACCTCTCCTTCAGAAAACAACTAAAAACCTGGATATTTGATAAGTAAAGCTCCCCCCCTCCCTCAAGCGCCTTGAGACCCTCTGGGTGAGTAGTGCGCTATACAAATTTAAACTTGACTTGACTCCAGTGATTTCTTCTTGGTGGTGCGGATGAGCTGGTGGTGCTTGCGGGTGGCTTGTTTGAGGGCGGTCATGTTGTCTGTGGTCTGGTCGAGGAGCCAGGTTTTCTCGAGGGTGCGGCAGTTCTTCTTGGGGTCCTTGAGTTTGCCGGTGAACCAGGAGGCCTTCTTGCTTCTGGGTCTGCTGGGAGGGTTCTTCAGTGGTGTGAGGTCGTCGGCGCAGGCGGTCAGCCACTGTGTGAAGTGGCGGGCTGCTTCGTTGGGGTCTGTTGTGCTGGCGGGTGGGCTCTGGCTAAGGGAGGTGGTGAGCTGGTTGGCGGTGATCTTGCTCCAGCTCCTGTGAGGAACCTGTTGTGGGTGGTGGTGGATCGTGGTTCTTCTGAAGCTGAAGTGGACACAGCTGTGGTCGGTCCAGTGGAGTCCGGTGGCGTGGCTGAAGGCGATGTGCTTGCTGGAAGAGAAGACGGGATCAAGCGTGTGGCCGGCGTAGTGGGTGGGGGTGTTGACCAGTTGCTTGAGTCCGAGGTTGGTGAGGTTTTCTTGCAGGGCGGCAGTGTTGCGGTCCTCGTTGTTCTCCAGGTGGAAGTTAAGGTCCCCTAGGAGGATGTAGTCGGTGGAGGGGAGGGCGTGCGGGCTGATGAAGTCTGTGATGTTTCCGCTGACTTGGGTGCGTGGTCCCGGGGGACTGTAGACAAGGGTGCCTCTGAGGGTCGTCTTTGGGTCGGTGTGTATCTGGAAGTAGAGGTGCTCCGCGGAGGCGAAGGTGTCGTTGGAATCGGTTGAGATGCTGATGGTGTTCTTGTGGACGATGGCGATGCCTCCACCGGTCTGGTTGATGCGGTCTCTCCTGATGATCTTGTACCCGTCCGGGATGGCGATGGCGATGTCGGGGGCTGAGGAGGCGTTCATCCAGGTTTCCCTGAGGAAGGCGATGTCTGGTGATGTTGTGTCGAGGAGGTTCCAGAGTTCCACGGCGTGTCTGTGGATGGAGCGGGTGTTGAGCAGGATACACTTGAGGTGGTTGCTGCTGGTGTCTGGCTTGGCGGGTGCGGTGCAGGTTCGGAGGCAGGTGAACTTGCAGGTTTTGCAGGTGAAGGGTCCGTGGGTGCATTTCGGGGTGGCCCGGCAGCAGGCGGGGTTCCGGCCAGCATTGAGTGCGTTGATGGCGGCGGCGTCGTAGGTCTGTCGGGTCGTCTTGCATCGGCGAGGGCCAGGGGTCCTGGCGCTGGGCGCGGTCCAGGCGCGGACGGCCGCGCACAGGCTTGCCTTTGGCACGCCTTCGGCGCACAATCGGCACGTCAACGCTGCACGTATACGTGGGCGTCATAAGAAGGTAGCCGGGAGAGCGCGTCATCTGGGTGGCGGGAGCGGGGCGGCGAATGGGCTGGTGGGGGGCTGGGCCGCAGGGAGGCAGCGCCGGGAAAAGACTGTGGCAAGCGGCCGGCTCAGCGGCGGCTGGGTCGCTCGAGACAGGCAGAAACCAGGAGGCAGGCAGCGGCGACAGCGGTGACGCGTAGGGGGGGGACCTCACCTGGAGCAGGCTCAGCGGTCATGTCATGTGCTTATCTAGGTTCCTGATCGATACTGTGACCTTATGCCCCTATTCGGCTATAAAGCCCTTTTTATTCCCTATATTGGCATAACCGTTCAAGTGCGATTTTCTGAAAAGTCATCTCTGGCCTCACACGAGCAGAGCCACAGAGCCACATTCCAGCATGACTCTCTGCTACTTCCTTTGCGACCAATTAGTGCAATGACAGAGCAGCAGTCACTATCTGATATTCCTAGATAACACTCCGAGTTCTTCAACAAGATAAAAACTTAGCAAACCTGGAAATCCCCGCTTGCTATGTTTTGATTAGTAATAGAACTCTAATGAGCAACTGATAGCTGCCACTTCCTAGTGACATCTTTAATTGACGTCTTATGTCCAGCAAACTTGCGTCAAACCCGGCACCTGTCAGGTATAAATATTACCAACGTTGCCTTAAGCAATGTGAGAGCGAAGCTAGCTGCTGTTGAGCGTTGCCTGTTGCTGATGCCAGCTGCCTGCATGACCAGTGTTGGTAAAAACTAGCACTCTGTCGCTGCAGCCTGCTATCCTGTGGTGGTGAAGCTACTGATTACCATTATCGCCGCTACAGCGCGAACTGTGGTTCAGTATGCTTGAGGAGCCGTGCAGCCGTCCTCTGCGAAGACATCCAGCCCAGCTGCCCGCGGACGCTGTCACCCCTCCTTCCTCCCGACGCGCTGAAGAGAAGCCGCTGCATTTCTCGTGCAGAGAAATCCAGTCCCGGCGCTTCCGGTTTACCCTCGCGGGTGACTGGGATATCGAGAGAGACCCCTGAAGGAGATACCAATCCTCCATCATTCTATTCAGAGGTATGGTGTTGACTAAACCCTTAGAAGAGAATTCTTGAAACAAACCTTGGCAAAACCAACTTAACTTAAGCTACTTACTTACTCCCCCTTCTCACGTGTTAGGCTTAGGTCAGGCACACCGGGGTAGGCTTAGTTAGAAGCACCAGTTGAGTATGTTAGCCTAATGTATATATGACTGTATATATGTTTTATTACTTTTAAACCATTGTATGGCTAAGAAACCATATCAATGCTTTTACAGTTCTATTTCGCAATTCTTATCTTACTGTACGTACTTTTTATAATAACAGTTATTGCAATTGTGGCAATACATTTCTCTTGTACGAGAAGAAAGACTGTTCAATAAATGTTAACCTTTATTGATACACGCCCGTCTCTCTATTCTCTACATATTGTGAAAGTAAACTGCACCAGACTGACTGAGTGAAATCTATGTCTATTGTTTCACACGACCCTAGAGATCGACTCTTGATCTGAGGAGCAAAGTTGTCATGTTGCACGGTTGTTGGAAAACTGAATCCCTTCTTGTCTGTGCCAAGGAAGCTGATCACTTCCTATGCAGAGAAGAAAGTTTCCAGTGACCTCTGAGCTAGTTGGTAACACAACCCAATTAAGTTTAGCATAGTCAGTGGAGGCCTGGAATATCCGCAGTTCCACGTCGATACTACTGTTTATGTTATTCCAATGCGCAGGGCCTAGTGGGAAACTAGGAACTACACTACATGGCGCCCAACGTTTGGTAAGGCGATAAACTAACGTAAGACTTGTAGAGTAACTCAGTCGTGCATATTTCACACCCCTTTCTCCCGTAAATACTCCAATAGACGTCTGGAGTGGGTGAAAGGTTAAAATCCGCCCGACCTTAGTAGGAAGAGATTCCTATGTAAAGCTCCGGTTTATTCAACGTTGAAGGATACAGTGTTCCAAAATATTGTGCATCTAATCTTTGTCTCCTTGGAGACCTACTCTGCAAAAACTGCATTTATAGAATGTCAGTACAAAACAACGGCACCACTGGGGCCGCAGTAGATGCGACTCAGCAAGGTCCCGAACAAGCAGACCCGGATGCTATTATCATCCCGGTCCAGTTAAGAAGATCTATAACTTTAAAACTTATAGAAAACGGACTGACACCTCAAGGTGGTACAGTAATTTTCGTGATAGAGGCTCACGAGTATCGGCAGACAGAGGTATTCTATTCATGGATAAACTTTCCAGCGGTAAACGCTATAACACAAGAGTTTCACTATTACAAAATAGAGGAACCTCCGGGAGAGTACGCTCCTTTCGAGGAGATTGAAATCCCACTTAAATTTCAAGAGCACCTGCTCTGGTTTAATGGCGCCCTAAAACACAATGATCACATAACCAGGCTCGGTCCACTAGGTAGACCAGGAGCCACGTGGCCGGTTCTAGCCAGCTACACACCACATCCTGACATTGCAAAAATGTCTAGAGAAGAGCTGTTAGTACAGCTAAACACATTAATAAAAATACATAGGCAATTAGTCCAATATGTAATACGGACTGCAACAGTCCAGCCAGCTGTTAATACACCACAGCTGACCCCTCATCAGGGGAACACAAATAAAATTACACCACAGAACATACAGTCATGTCTTGGTAAAACACCCGTAAAACGGGAACAAATTCCTTTCTGGTTAGCCCAGAAAATCACTCAAATAGAGGCAGTATTTCCTGATACTACCCCTATTGAGAAACACAGAATCTTGACCATCTGCCTTCCTATGGGAATCGCACCACACGTGGAAGACTGCGACACTTGGGGTACAGTCTTTGCTTCCATTTACACAAAAACACACGGTGTTCCGTCTATGGCGGTAATACCAGACGTGCTAAAACAGATTCAAAATGAATTCGGTCCAGAGCCAGCTTTAAATCTAGGTATGAAATTACTGAAAGACTTCAAGCAGGTCACGGCTATATTATTAGCCAACGTAAAGGGAGAAGCAGCATCTGTGGCGATTCGCCAGAAGTTGAGGGAAACAGATATAAAAGATCCTGTTGAGCTAGCAAAAATCATAGAAAAGTGCTATGAAGAATTAGGTAGAGACAGCTTGGGTGGAAAACCAGTAAAGCCCCAACTGCTCGAAAATCCTGAAAAATTATTTATTAAAAATAATTTAAACACTCCTAAAAAGAGCTGGGATGGAAATAAACAATCCACTCCCAAGGAAAAAGTTTTCCAGTCCAGAGGAAGGTCTCCTCGACGGAGGGAAAGAACTCCGACTCGAGAACGCCAGTCTCCCCAGAGGGAGCACTCTGAGAAAAGATATAACCTTAGAAATAGGGATAATATAAAAAGACCTGATAGATATCAAAGTATTGATACACGTCCCTCTCGATCTTTTCCACAGAATTCGGAAAGAAGAGGACGGTCAGACCCAGGAGAGCGCTCCAAGTCCAAAGACAAGGAACCTGCTCAAAATAAGAAATCTCAATTTCAGAACAAAAAGGTAGCCAGTATTAGAGTTATCAACCATGCCGAGAATACTGAGGACACAGTTGAAAAACGGGGAGTGGGCATTGACAATGTTGGACAGTGCAGCAGAGATCAGTATAGCGCGCAAGAACTTGATGAGTCATCTGGAGACAGTGGACACGAATGAATACATTCAGGTTGAAACTGCCGACGCCAGACACAGCGAGCCCCATAAAATATACGAAATAACATTGCGTATAGAGGGTGATAAGACTAGGAAAATTAAGGGTCTATTTTGGGATAAGCTCTCAAGAGGCTATGATATTCTGTTAGCTGAAAAAGATTGGCCCCCGGAGTTTGTCAGGGAGTGCCCTCGTGGCGAAGAAGTGATTATGCCTGCCTTCTCGAATCACATTCCGATTCACAAAAAATATACATATGCAAGGAAATGGGCAGTAGCCCAGGCACCTGCATTGTATAAAAATCATGTAGGATGGGATGAGGATTCACCGCCTCACAAAATCCAACTAAAAAATGAACCAACTGCCCAACGGCAGTATCCCATAAAGCAAGAAGCTAAAAAACAGGTCAGGGAGATCTTAGATCAACTTGAATACCAGGGGGTGATTGAAACATGCACCTCTCAAATGAACAATCCTTTGTTTCCTGTCTCCAAGCCAGACAATTCATATCGTCTAGTTTTGGACTACAGACATCTTAATACATGTTGCAAAACCTTTGCAGTACAAAACTCGCATAGTGCAGCCCTAATGAATAACATAGTTAGGAAAAAATATAAAACAACATTAGACATTTCTAATGGTTTCTTTTGTCAAAACATTGCACCAGAAAGCAGATACTTGACCGCTTTCTCCGCATTTGGGTCGCAGAAAAAATTCTGTCGACTCCCACAGGGGTTCAAGAACAGCCCAGGACTATTCTCAGCTAGAGTAACAGAGTTACTACAAATCTATGATGATGAAGCATTATCTTACGTAGATGATATTTATCTCACAGATGACGACTTGGATACTCACTTGAAAAGAGTGAACACCATTATACTTGGGTTCGCAGCAGAGGGTTACAAATTCAACTTTAAAAAGTCCCGAATTGCCCATCTGACAGTACTATTTTTAGGGTACGAATTATCAAGTGAAGGGAAAAGCCTAGCGGACAACTTCTTAGAGAAGTGCGCTGTACTCCAAGCTCCAAAAACGCTGAAGAATTTACAATCAATACTAGGTTTTCTGAATTTCGGAAGAACTTACATCCTAAATTACGCAGAGAGGGTTAAACCTCTCTACGAACAAATTAAACCTGATTTAAAACAAATCAATTGGACTCAAAAACACACAGAAATTTTGAGATCACTGCAAACAGACATGTTAGCAAAAACAAAATTAGATACACGTGACAACACACGCGATCTGGTAATCCGAGTCATCCCAGGAAGATGCGGATTCACGTACCTAACCTCTAATGAGGGAGAAAAGGTACCTATTTCAATTAAATCTCACTTGTACACACAAGCAGAAAAAACATTCAGTCGCACAGAAAGAACTGTGAATGCAGTGCAAATCGCATTAGCAAATGAAAGAGAACTAGCACACGGCAAACGGATTAATATCCTCACAGCGGAATCCGCCTTCGAAGCGCTATTCAGCCCAGTAAACCTGCCTACAGTGTCACTGGATCCAAAATGGATACAGTGTATAGATTCTCTAGGAGCGGAAGACGTGAAATACTATTTCGCCCCGCAATACGAAGAACTGAATGATTTAGAATATGAAGAAGAATATCCTCTGCCAATCGAAATTATGCCTCTCCCACAATACGCATGTATAATCTATACAGATAGCTCTGTACAGCATTTCAACGTAGAGAGAAAATCCTACGATGCAGCATGTGCGATCATTAAATGTCGTTGGCTGTGCGGTAAAATCAAACCGAAAATAACAAAAACTGAATCAGTAAAGTACTGTTCGGCTCAAAGAACTGAAATCAGATGTTTAAAGATGGCGCTCGAAAATGCAGAACGCGAATTCCCCACACTTATCGTGTGCGATTCTCATTTTTGCGTCAATTCTTACAATAACAAACTGCAGAGTTGGATCGAAAACGACTACAAAGATGACACAGGTGCCACAATAAAGCATAAAAAGCTCTGGAACGAGGTAGCTCTTTTACACAAAGAACTACAAAAGACTCACGTGATTCACGCACAGAGTCTTCAACGTGATGGCGTTCACGTTGCAGGGAATTCATTGGCTAATACAGCCAAAGCGGAAGCAACTAACCCGGCTTCCGTAGCCACAAAAAAGCGTACAGATAAGTATATAGACGGGGAAACCATGCTGGCAGTAAGAACGACCGTAAAAGGCGACTGTGCAGCACTACCCGTAAACTATCCACTCAATTATGCATACATAATCGATGCAAACTCCGTTCCTTTTGCTCGAATCCCTGGAGTGGGGGATAGAGTAATTCCAAACAGGAGCAGGAGGGGCTTCCTCCTACTGGAAGCACACATGGGGTTGGGTCTGAAACACCAAACAATCAAAGCCTCTCTGAAAGAATTGCAATCAGAGTACTGGTGGCCAGGAATGAGTATAGATATTCAATGTTTTGCTCAAAATTGTGAAGACTGCAACAGAGATCGCAGTAATGAACAGGCCAGTGTAGTTTCAGGATCCCTTCTAGACAGCATAAGACGGTCTATCTGCGCAATCAAAGAAGAAAAGCGCGTCCCAGTGTACAACGTTTAAGACGAAATACACTTAGAAAATGAGGCCCCAGCCACTCGGCTGACGCCTAGAACTGTTATAAAAGATTTGCGAGTCCATATCGGCATATACGCAATTACCACGTTCCATTCTGACCAGGGTCCTGCTTTCAGCTCTCGAGCCTATAAGGAGGCCATGGCTAGCATGGGAATTGGGTTGCGGTATTCTTGTCCGTCGCATAAGTGTGGTAGAAAGAAAAAACCGGGATATAAAGCAATCTATAACAGCGAAGGTATTAGGTTCAGGCGCTGGGTGGGTCAAACATTTAATAAGTGTCCAGACTAGTCTTAACAACATGCCAAGAAATTCTCTAAAAGGTTTCAGCCCATACGAACTATTGTTCGGAATTAGAATGAACGTTCAGGACCTCGATAGTCAGATGTCAGTGGTACAAAAAGAAACAAAGCAGTTTGAAGTAAAAGACCGTTTGGCTGTTTTACAGGAACTGAATGAAACAAGAAAATCATTAAGCAACATAAAGTTAAAGCAACAGCCAAATACCACTGACGAGGCACCACCCGCAACAGCCCCAGCAAGGCCTGTCTGGATTCCAAAGATTGGGGATCTAGTCAGAGAAAAGATCGCGGTTAAGAAGGAATTTGGGCCTTCTTACAGAAAAGCAGTACCTGTCTTAGCAGTCACCGGAACAAGATCAGTTGTGCTACCGCCCCTTGCTGGTAAAAAGGAGAACAGAATCGTGTCCATCGATCTGGTAAAACCACAAGCATGTGGCCTATAATCAACAGTAGGCCCAGTGGACTCCCAAGAAACAACAGAATACCCAAACTTGCAACAATCCAAGAGGTTCAAACTGAAAGACTCATCACATTCGATCAGCCTGCAGTGCACAATGAAGGACTATGCAATACAGCCATGGAACTCGTGCCTCTTGAAACACAGATCGAAACAGTTCGTCAAGAAACAACACCAGTCTACAATGATGTGGCATCAGAAAGTGCTACCGAAAGACAGATTGAAAGAATTGACAGAACTGCCTCTGGTTATTTCATCAACTTCGACAACTTCTCTGAAGATTTAAACGACCCCGAAGTGATGCCAGAAACAAAAAAGTCTTTTAAAGAAAAAGCAACGGAACTCTTTCATCAACTGAAGAAAATCTACCTTGTTTCCCCTTGGCTAGAGTTCTGGTTCGGTCTAGGTGTATTTTTCCTCCTGCTTTGGCTCATCATGGTACTGTGTTTGGGAAAATTCATTGAAGGAAAATATATTACAATGGACACAGCAAGTCAGAACATCAACCTAGTCCTGAAACCACACAGATCATCCCACGTGAAGAAAAGAGAACTGTCAACAGTAAATGTCACAGCAATTCCAATACCTGGTGGGGTAGTATGGGAGAAAACAGACTATGAGATCTATGGTCCGGTCGAAATCCTGAAGTATCCTCATCAACTAAAGGTTTCCTTAAGTGACTTTGTTACACCTAGTACATTCTCTGATGATTGGGACTTTAACAGTATTAATGACATGATGTCTGATTTAGTAATGTCAGCTAGATTCACAGATCATGATTATTTACAAGGTTCATCTAGTTATGAGCAGTTATTCTGTTATACCCACTATGGTGATCATTACTTGCATAAATCTGCACAGCCTAGAAATGTTTTTATGTATAACCAATGGGAACATTGTTCTACACCACCTAAAAGCAGTTCTAAAGCATTTTTTGAGAAATTCAAATATTTTTCAGGGTTCAACACCAGTGATGCAGAAACGTTTTATTATAAACTGTTAGATAAAACAGGAATGAAAACAATGCTGACAAATTCTAAATTGATATATTCAGAAGCATTTTATGACAAAATGATGACATTTGGTTTTGATTATTGGAAAAATAATATTGAAACGAAAACAATTTGGGGTACAAAAGATTGGCAGGTGCAAGGCATAGAAGCACTATTTAGAACCTGCATGATACCAGAACAAATGTTATTTTTAAATGACACTGTACACCAAACATCCTGTCTTGGCCTAGCTAAGAACAAAGAAATGAAAACACCGTCTATACCAAAGCCAATAGCTGAGAAAGCAACTGCAGATAATGAGTTAGACGTGTCACACATTTTACATTTCAACAGAACACATCCTGATTGGAAAAAATGGTTAATCTGGCCTACAGACACAAATAGCTGTCAAGATAGGTTCCTGAATAAAACACAGGGTTTAAAAATGACCAGATTAGACCCTAGATATTCCCAGAGACAACATCCAGGGATTATAACAACATACAGTGTAGGTAAACTCTGCCTAGAATGGCTAACTACATCCACACTGGCTGAAATTAAGCAACACTTGTCTTTATTAAAAGATGGTGCTGATTTGCGCGATTTCATTCTTGGACCACGCAAACAGCGTCAAAAGCGTTTCATAGCGACCAGCATCTATGCTGCTTACAACGAGGCTTGGAAAGTAAAGCAAATTGAAACTGCTGAAAAGATACGAGAAATTGATCGTATTAATTTGGAGAAAACACTTTCTGTGGTAGACAATGGGTTAATGACTCTGTCTTCCAGAATATATTCTTTGGACAATATTGTATCATCTGCCTTTGATGTGATAGACAGAGATTTGCTAATGTTACAACATGGCCAGTCTCAATTACGCTCTATTATAGAACTAGGCTGGACGCTGCAAAATCTTCGTTCAGGCTATGTGCCTTGGCGTCTGATAAACATAACGTCATTATTTTCCAGTTTTAACCTTACTGATAAACAGATCAGTTTGGCACAGAAAGGAGCAGACTATACAATCTTGAGCATCGAGAAACTCGAGAGATTACCATTGACAATGTCAGAAAGTCCTGTCATTGAATGGATAATACACGGAATTATCACAATTCCGATAACAACTTTCCGATTTCATAAATGCCTTGAATACATACCTGCTGGCCAGTATGAACAATTGGGTAAGGGATATGTTAAATCCGAATGGAAATTACCATACACTCATTCTTGCTATAGTGACAGCGACAAAAATGTATTTCTTAGTGGTGAGAACTGTAAACACTCACTAAGCGGTATACTTTTGTGTCAGGGTATTAATTTACACGGAGCATGTGATGGAAATTCAAACAACCTTTCATGCCACCAGCTAGTCACACCTGCAACTCAGATAGAGCCCTTCTTTATGCAACTCGCAAACGGGAGTTACATTCTAAGAACGGATCACAGGTGCTGTGGCCTCGCGCCCGGACTAAGTTATCTAGTAGAAGTTACGTCCATGGTCAAATGCTGTATGCAAGCATTGTTCCCGAGCGGGCCTCCAGACATAGTGACTCCCATCTGGCCTCGTCTGAATCTCTATTCTATACGAATTGATACATTAAGCAAAATGAAATCTGTGCTTTTACAGACAACAGTGCCTATAACGTCATCTAAAGAGACGTATGATCTTCTAGTCGCAAGGACGGCTACTGAAGTTCATGACCTTTTATCAACAAATTGCCCCGTGCATTTCGTAGAAATGTTTAGCCAACTCCTTAACATGTCTAGTGCTACAAGCATCCCAGGCATATTTAAGACAGTCTTTACGGGACTGCTAACACCCTTCCAGGCAATTTTGGGAATCTTTCCTAATTTTGTGCACTCCATCTTTGGTGGTATTCCACTATTTTTGGGACTCATCGCAGGGATTCTATTTTTGACCCTCCTGCTTCGATATGGCAAGCCTCGGCTCAGACATAGCTCCCATGGGAATGGAAGAGACAATCCTAGCAATGCGCTACAGGGACAGGATAACTAACGTCCTCGGATTGGCCAGGCTGAGAGATCTAAACATGACCTGGTTCCTTTCATTCAGACCGATATGGCAAAATTGCATTTTACCTGTGTTACGGTGTATGCTTTGCGGCGAGGAATGCGTGTTGGACATCTGTCTTTCACTTCCATCAGCAGTACCAATGGACGTCGATACTTTGCTAAGTCCAATAACGGCTCACGCATTGTGTTGTCCCCAGCGGCTACCAATCCTGATGACGGCATTTGTGGAGACTCCTGTACTACAGCCAAGTGGTAACAGTGGAGCGAGTGACAAAAGCAACATAATCCAGGTACGACGTGCTGTGAGCATTGCTGGTCCTGACTTCGATGACGGCAATCATTCTCACACCTGCCAAGTTACAGCGCTATCTAATTTGGTTGAACTATCACCTGATTTTGTAGACCAATTCTTTGCGAGCCTGTCTGATACGATGTTCTCTCCCATAGAGAAACAATAACTTTGTAAACTTTTGAGAAGCCTTCCGACACACAGTGTTCCCATGAACTCTGAATTCGGCCTTCAGTTTTGATCAACAAAAAACTGCCAGGAGCTTTGGTAAACTGATTTTTCTTTGAATTGGACAATTTTTAAATATTGACCTTTTTCTTCCTTTTGGCACGAACAATTCTTTGCTTAACGTAAAAACTATTCTTAGAGAACAGAAGCTTCACACTTCTATTTCTAAACACATCTAGAGACATAACAACATTACACCAGCCTCTATCACACATGTTATTACAATGCATTTTTATGTGATGATTTATCTCGCATTTCTTCTGTCAGAGATACTTCATGTGTAAATCTTTTTGCATAATCGTTCATTGATTTCATATGCAATAATTTTTGAATGATTACTATGTTTTAAAACTACGTACAGTACCTAAATTCCATGTATTACAAGTACGCCTATTTCGAATGCATTTATGTATTTTGAGGTGGGCTATGTTACACATGCATCTAATTGCTTAGTTTTAGTAATTTTGATGGACATGAATTCGTGGAGTGGGTGTCATGTGCTTATCTAGGTTCCTGATCGATACTGTGACCTTATGCCCCTATTCGGCTATAAAGCCCTTTTTATTCCCTATATTGGCATAACCGTTCAAGTGCGATTTTCTGAAAAGTCATCTCTGGCCTCACACGAGCAGAGCCACAGAGCCACATTCCAGCATGACTCTCTGCTACTTCCTTTGCGACCAATTAGTGCAATGACAGAGCAGCAGTCACTATCTGATATTCCTAGATAACACTCCGAGTTCTTCAACAAGATAAAAACTTAGCAAACCTGGAAATCCCCGCTTGCTATGTTTTGATTAGTAATAGAACTCTAATGAGCAACTGATAGCTGCCACTTCCTAGTGACATCTTTAATTGACGTCTTATGTCCAGCAAACTTGCGTCAAACCCGGCACCTGTCAGGTATAAATATTACCAACGTTGCCTTAAGCAATGTGAGAGCGAAGCTAGCTGCTGTTGAGCGTTGCCTGTTGCTGATGCCAGCTGCCTGCATGACCAGTGTTGGTAAAAACTAGCACTCTGTCGCTGCAGCCTGCTATCCTGTGGTGGTGAAGCTACTGATTACCATTATCGCCGCTACAGCGCGAACTGTGGTTCAGTACGCTTGAGGAGCCGTGCAGCCGTCCTCTGCGAAGACATCCAGCCCAGCTGCCCGCGGACGCTGTCACCCCTCCTTCCTCCCGACGCGCTGAAGAGAAGCCGCTGCATTTCTCGTGCAGAGAAATCCAGTCCCGGCGCTTCCGGTTTACCCTCGCGGGTGACTGGGATATCGAGAGAGACCCCTGAAGGAGATACCAATCCTCCATCATTCTATTCAGAGGTATGGTGTTGACTAAACCCTTAGAAGAGAATTCTTGAAACAAACCTTGGCAAAACCAACTTAACTTAAGCTACTTACTTACTCCCCCTTCTCACGTGTTAGGCTTAGGTCAGGCACACCGGGGTAGGCTTAGTTAGAAGCACCAGTTGAGTATGTTAGCCTAATGTATATATGACTGTATATATGTTTTATTACTTTTAAACCATTGTATGGCTAAGAAACCATATCAATGCTTTTACAGTTCTATTTCGCAATTCTTATCTTACTGTACGTACTTTTTATAATAACAGTTATTGCAATTGTGGCAATACATTTCTCTTGTACGAGAAGAAAGACTGTTCAATAAATGTTAACCTTTATTGATACACGCCCGTCTCTCTATTCTCTACATATTGTGAAAGTAAACTGCACCAGACTGACTGAGTGAAATCTATGTCTATTGTTTCACACGACCCTAGAGATCGACTCTTGATCTGAGGAGCAAAGTTGTCATGTTGCACGGTTGTTGGAAAACTGAATCCCTTCTTGTCTGTGCCAAGGAAGCTGATCACTTCCTATGCAGAGAAGAAAGTTTCCAGTGACCTCTGAGCTAGTTGGTAACACAACCCAATTAAGTTTAGCATAGTCAGTGGAGGCCTGGAATATCCGCAGTTCCACGTCGATACTACTGTTTATGTTATTCCAATGCGCAGGGCCTAGTGGGAAACTAGGAACTACACTACAGTCACTCCCTCGTGGACAGCGCAGTCCCCTTAAGAAGGTAGCCGAGAGGGCGGGTCAGCTGGGTGGCGGGAGCGGGGCGGCGAATGGGCTGGCGGGGGGCAGGGCCGCAGGGAGGCAGTGGCGGGAAAAGACTGTGGCAAGTGGGTGGCTCAGCAGTGGCTGGGTTGCTCGAGACAGGCAGAAAACAGGAGGCAGGCAGCGGCAACAGCGGTGACGCGTGGGGGGGCGACCTCGACTGGAGCAGGCTCAGCGGTCACTCCCTCGTGGACAGCGCAGTCCCCTTAAGAAGGTAGCCGGGAGGGCGGGTCAGCTGGGTGGCGGGAGCGGGGCGGGGAATGGGCTGGCGGGGGGCGGGGCCGCAGGGAGGCAGCGGCGGGAAAAGACTGTGGCAAGCAAGCGGCTCAGCGGCGGCTGGGTCGCTCGAGACAGGCAGACAACAGGAGGCAGGCAGCAGCAACAGCGGTGATGCGTGGGGGGTGACCTCGCCTGGAGCAGGCTCAGCTCCTACCCATTCATCGCTCCTACACATTCACCGCTCCTGCCCCTTCCACTGCTCCTGCCCCGTCCACTGCTCCTGCCCCATCCACTGCTCCTGCCAGGTCCACTGCTCCTGCCCTGTGCACTGCTCCTGCCCCGTTCACTTCTCATGCCCCGTTCCCTGCTCCTGCCCTGTTCACCTCTCCTGCCCCGTTCACTGCTCCTGTCCTTTTACCGCTCCCGACCGGTTACCGCTCCTGCTCATGCCTAAATACCACTCCTGCCCTGTCACTTCTCCTGCTCCATCACCTCTCCTGCCTAGTCACCTCTCCTTTCCTGATGCTTCTCCTGCCCCACCACGGCTCCTGCCCGGTCACTTTTCCTGCACCATCATCACTCCTGCCCCCTCACCACTCCTGCCCGTTCATTGCTCCTGCCATTCACTGCTCTTGTCCGGTCAGCACTCCTGCCCCGTTCACTGCTCCTGCCCCATTCACTTCTCCTGCCCCATTCACTGCTCCTGCCCCATTCAACGCTCCTTCCCCATTCACCGCTCCTGCCCTATTCACCGCTCCTGCCCTATTCACTGCTCCTGCCCCATTCACCGCTCCTGCCCTATTCACCGCTCCTGCCCTATTCACTGCTCCCGCCCGGTAACCGCTCCTTCTCATGCCTAATCACCACTCCTGCCCTGCCACTTCTCCTGCCCCATCACCTCTCCTGCCCCGTCACCACTCTTGCCCCGTCACCACTCCTACCCGTTCACCGCTCCTGCCCGTTCACCGCTCCTGTCCAATCACCGCTCCTACCCATTCACTGCTCCTGCCAATCACCCATCCTGCCCGATCACCGCTCCTGCCTAATCACCACTCCTGCCCGTTCACCGCTCCTGCCTGATCATTCCTCCTGCCCGTTCACCGCTCCTGCCCATTCACCGCTCGTTCCCGTTCACTGCTCCTGCCTGATCACCCCTCCTGCCCATTCACCGGCCTTGCCTGATTACCGCTCCTGCTCCGTTCACCGCTCCTGGCCCGTTCACTGCTTCTGCCCGGTCACCTCTCCTGCCCCATCACCTCTCCTTTCCTGTCTCCCCTTCTGTCCCTTAATTGCTCCTGCCCAGTTCACTCTGTGTACAACATTGACAAATTTTAGCATGGTGGCAAGTTCCCAACAGTACTCTGCCTGGGGAAAGGTCCTCTGTAATCAATACCTCAGCATGATATGCTAAAGGCAGAAGGCAGCGCATTGTCATTCAAAAGGGGATAATCAGCCTCAATCAGAATGACAATGGGCTGCTCTCGGTCTGTGCGAGCTCAGGGAGGGGCTGCTGCAGCCTCTGGAGTTCAACAGAGAAGTGCGAGCCGCCCCTGGAAGCAGAAAGAAAAAGTTATTCTTTTTAGGTTGGACTATTCTTGCCATCCCAGGATGCTTTTTTGAAAGACAGAAGTAGGGGAACGGACTGAAATCATTTTTAAAAGTAAGGGCTCGCCATGCCCTTCCGGTCCCGCCCACTTCTACCTCTGCCTGCGGTAAGACCTCCAGGCGGTGGGCGGGCCTCAGGCAGGGGATAGTGACCAGCCCCCCCGCCCGGCTGCCCTGCATGGAGCTTCCAAAGGTGGCAGTTGTTGAGGTGCAGCCCAAGCAGAGACACCCCCTGGGTTCCTGCCAGAGGGGACACCACATTTGATACTCAGCAAGAAAATCTAGTTTAGGAGAAGCTTCTTTCCTCCGATGACTTAACAAACTGAATTACCTCAGGATTTAATACCTCCATTTCCTTTCTAATGTTTGTGCTGTGGGCTTAATCTGGAGCAGGTGTTGGCTGTAATTACATTGAATACAAGCACTGGATTCCTCTGGTGGTGTCTTGCTATCACCGTTCAGTGACCCTCACACATGCGCAGTCCTCATCGCCATGCAGAGGCCCAGGCTGCTGCCTGATGTGTGTGTGTGTGTGAGAGAGAGAGACGTGTCTCACGATTGCTGCACACCGCTCCACATTTACTAACACTTGTGGTTTCTCCCCTTTTTTGCAAACCCATGACACAAAATACTAGCCAGAATGTACAAACTACGCAAAGGCTGCCGTGCATTGCCTCGAGTGGCTTTGTAAAGCAAAAAGTAATTCAATACAATGCCTTGTGCTGTGTTGCATTGCAGTGCGCGGGGTATGTGCTACATGGGTGGTGCATGGGCGTTCCCGCACATCCTCCTCCTCCTCTCTCCCAATTACGCCAAGCAGCGACTTGCCTTGCTGCATTGACTTACACGAACGTTGAATACATCTTCCCCATCATTTTTTACAAAACATGTCTCCAATAGTTTGTGTTAGACTTGGCCCTTTTTGGCTAAAGTTCCCCCTAGACCTTTTTTCTGACATGGTGGTGCCAATTTAGATGCTTTGGGCACTTTGCCACTACTGATCAGTGTCAAAGTGCAAGTGCTGCCTGTGTATAGTGTGATGATAATTGGTTGTCCATGACTGGTATGTTTGCCTTACTGGTAAAGTGCACTATGTGTGCCAGGGCTGGTAATGCAAATCCTACTAGTGGGCCTGCAGCACTAATTGTGCCACCCACACCAGTAGCCTTAAAGAGAAAACTCAGGCTTGCCACTGCAGTGCCTGCGCGCCGTTTGGTAAACTGCCATGTTGTCCTGACAAGTGCACCCACGGGTCCTGACAGTGAAATACTCTCTATTTTGTTTTTCACTGTGGAAAGGCCATCTTTTCACTGTTGAAAGGCCATCTTGCCCATAGGACTGAATGGGGAGGCTTCGTAATATGTTTTCCAGCCTATCTTTCCAAAGGCTTAAGATGGAGAGATGAAGTTTAGTTTGCCAGAACTCATAATGTAACAACACATCTTTTTATGAAGGTGGTTTTTGCATTGTGTGTTTAGAAAACACTCTTTAAGAAGTGGCTGGGTTTTTGTGCTCTAACATTTCTGTGTGTCTGTGCCTGGTTGTGGATTGACTGTCTGGATTTGAAAGTGATAGCATCTGGGGAATATCATGACCCAAGGGAGGAGGTGAGACAGCAACAGGCTGACCTCCATCTGGAGTGTAGGGGTGAAGAGTTGCTCCTAGAGGTAAAGAGGCCTGTGTTGCTGCCATAAAACAATGGTCCCATCTACTGCTGAGTGATTGAGAATCCAGAGCCCAATAATCAAAGGAAGAAGCAGTCACTGGCAGGGAGGCATCCAGAACTGGTTTGATCAGTGCCCCTGAACACAAACACTTCAAAGACATTTAGGGGTATAACTATGAGAGCTGAAGCCCCTGAACCTTGGAATGGAGACATGGAGTGATCAAGACTGTAAAAGATTGAACCACTTTGTTGTCAAGAGGAACCTCTGTCACGGAAGAAACAACTGAAGAGACTGAAGGAAAGGACTGACCCTTGTTGTGTGTTCTGGGGCTGGCCTGCAGTTTGCTGCTTTAACCAAGGAGAGGCTAAAGGGACTTTGTTGTGTGCTGTGTCCCCCTGCTTTAAGGAACTTTGCTGTGTGCTGTGTCTGGAAGTAACTTATCCCCAAGGGTCCGAGGTGAGCTGGCTCCCTGTTGCGGAAACTCAGGAACACAAATGTTTCCAGGAGTGTCTCAGTGATGCTGTGTGCATGTGCTTTTGTGCAGCCTGAGACCCTCATAAGAATTGCCTGGTTATCGTGTGCACCAGAGTCGAAGTGAGTCTCAGCGACACTGTGTGCGTGTGCTTTGTGCAGCCAGAGACCTTTGTGAGGATTGCCCTGTTATTGTGCACACCCGAAGTCCAAGTAAGTCTCAGTGACGCTGTGTGAGTATGCTTTGCGCAGCCTGAGACCTTCTTGAGGATCATCATGTGATTTTGTGCACAAGGAATCCAAGTGAGTCTCAGGACGCTGTGTGCGTGTGCTTTGTGCAGCCTGAGACCTTCGTGAGTATTGTCCTGTGATCGTGTGCACCAGGAACTCAAGTGTGTCTCAGTGATGCCGTGTGCATGTGCTTTTTGCAGCCTAAGACCCTTGTAAGAATTTCCCTGTGATCGTGGGCACCAGGAGTACAAGTGAGTCTCAAGTGAGTCTCAGTGACGCTGTGTGCCTGTGCTTTGTGCAGCCTGGGACCTTCGTGAAGATTGCCCTGTGATCGTGTGCACACGTGACTCAAGGAAGTCTCATCGACGCAGGGTGCGTGTGCTTAGTGCAGCCTGAGACTTTTGTGAGGATTGCCATGTGACCATGCTCAAGTGAGTACCAGCAACGGAGTGTGCCCTATTGCAGCCTGAGATCTTCGTCCTTGCCATCAGCCCAGACCGGCTTCACCAAGGAGCTGTGCCGCCGGCCCGAGCCTGCCTTTTGCCAATGAGGGACCTCGAACCCTCTCCATCGTCGGGGGCCAGAGTGGCACTGTCCAAATCAACGAAGTCACATCGGAGGCCCAAGTCGTGAAGAGAGGAGAGCGTGGTCGCACCCCCCAGGGAACGCTGAGCGAGCGTTCGCGCATCAGCACCTAGGGCGGACTCGGAGAGAAACGCTCTTGGCCTTTCCCATTCTCGCAGCACGTGCCTCCGCTCAAACTCATATCGCGGCCAGTACTTGCTGAGTAGTGGCAGTATCGGGCCGGAGAATGGAGTTACACTTTGTGTTACACCATACCCATATTTTGGTAGTAGCTGACTGCAGCAGAAGTGTCCTGGAGACCGTCCCAAGCACCTTGATCGATGCCGGAGTACATTATTTTGGTTTTACGAACTGCCTGAGTGTTGCATAACGCATTACATCATTTCGGTATTACGAACTGCCCGATTTGTGCATCACGCATTGCATTATTTCTGCATAATAAACTGCCTGATTGTTGCATTATGCATTGCATTATTTGTGCATAATGAACTATCTCATTGTTGCATTTTGCGTTGCATTATTTTTCATAACAAACTGCATGATTGTTGCATTATTTTTGCATTATTTGTGCATAACAAACTACCTCATTGTTGCATTACGCATTGCATTATTTTGCATAACAAACTGCCTGATTGTTGCATTACGCATTGGGTTACTGAAAGCGGGGTTCCAAATACTTTACACATTTGCCTTGGAGACAAGCCTGGCTGCTAGTGCCAAGCTACCGAGAGGGTGAGCAGGGGCTATCTAAGAAGGTGTCCTTCCTTTCCCAGACTTGGAAGTAAGGGTCCCTATTTGGCCGAAGGTACCTACCTCAGCCAACTAGAGACCTCCAGTTCTAACAGTTTGCTGACAGGAAATGGCCTCTCTAGCAGCAGGGGTCACAAGGTGGTATATCAGATAGAAAAGAGCTCCCTGTACACAGGGTTTACAGGATGCTGCAGGGGACACCTATAGGATGGGTTTCTGTAAAGAGGAGCTTCACATGCTGTGTGGTGCAGATCTTCAGTCTGGAGAGGCACCTTACAGGGAAGAGGACCAGCCTGTGGACATGGACACAGAGAGGGAACGCATCCTTACACTCGGGCTATAGGCTGTGGAATATGAGTGAAGATGAATCACAGGTGATGTAATGTGAGATCACTGACAGAACGATTGCAGGTTATGTAATGCTGCTAACAGAGAGCTCCTTGCACAAAGGGGTCACAGGTGATGTAATGTGAGACCACTGACAATGAATGTGAACCCATATACAGGTCAGATTTCCTTACAGACAGGGATTACAGGTGATGTAATGTGAGACCACTGACAATGAATGTGAACCCATAGACAGGTCATATTTCCTTACAGACAGGGATTACAGGTAATGTAATGTGAGACCACTGGCAGTGAATGTAAACCGATAGACATGTCCGATGTCATTACAGAGAGGGATTACAGGTGATGTCATGTGAGCCACTTGTAAATACAAACAATGCGTTGGAACAAATATGTACTGCACAGTAAATTGAAGGAAAACCTAAATTATTCCTTCCAACGAGGTTCACTCTCCAGATTAATCATATGCAAATGTATATCATGGACAAAACGCAGTTTAAGCAAAAGTTTTTTATGTATCTATAGGCAAAGAAACGTGACTTCTATCATGGACCCCGAACTGAGAGGCAAGTTGATAGACACCAAGCACGTAGAGTGGAGAAAGTAAAGAATCTATGACGAAGTGAGGAGGATAAGTCACGTGACCTCTATTACGTGACACTGAATGTTTTGAATTTAAGTGCATTTCTTCAATGTTTGCCGCTTCATTGAGGTATTCTTCTTTCTAGCCGGCGGTTGTGTATTCCAGATGACATTGATACCGCGACTAATCAATAAGAGTTGGGTTCTTATAGAAAGATATCCTTATACACCCTAGTCCTGATGAGGCCCAAAACCAGTTGGGCTGAAATGCGTCAACCGTAGAAATTGAAGACGCCCTTGTTAATTTAAAGTTATTTGTGTCAAAAAAAAGATTTTAAAAAAGTACTAAATATTAAGAGGTTGGAGTGTTGTTCCTCTTAGTACTTTATTTTAGGGCTATCTTTGTTAAACTGAATTATTTTTTCCCCAAAAAGTGAAAGCATCCAGATCTATCAATAGGGTAATAGGGAATAGAGGATATTTTTCTATTCTGTTTGATTCTTTTTGATTTTTGTTTTGTTTTGTTTTAAAAATTAAAAATTATGTATTGTATATAATGATATATGAGTGTATATATGCATATGAAGAAAAATACAAAAAGTTTTCAAACCCCCTCATTTCTTTGCATATAGATACATAAAAAACTTTAGCTTGATCTGCTTTTTGTCCATGATACTAATTTGCATACAATTAATCTGGAGAGTGAACCTCGTTGGAAGGAATCATTTAAATTTTCCTTTGATTTACTGTGCAGTATATATGTGTTCCAACGCATTGTTTGTATTTACATGTGCTTATTTACCCAGATGCGGTTGGATTAATTGGGTTACCCGTTTGATATAGTGGTAATGAGAGCCACTGACAGTGAATGTGAACCCACACACAAGTCAGAATTCATTACGGACTGGGATTATAGGTGATGTAACGTGAGACCACGGACACTGAATGTGAACCCGCAGACAGGTCAGATTTCATTACAGAGAGGGATTGCAGGTGATGTAATGTGAGACCACTGACAGTGAATGTTAACTAGGCGAGGGCGGAATTTGCGTAATCGCGTTACGCAAATCTCTGCGAAACGGTAAACAAATCTCCACAAACACGCACAAATTCCACAAACACGCGGAATTGCTTGTTTGCGATGCTTTTTTACTGTTCGCAATCGCTGTTTGCGTGCTCGGGGGGAAATATCTTGCAAACACGCATTTTGAGAACACGAACAAGCAAAAACTTTCGCGAAGTCGCGAAACACAGAATTTTGGGCAATTTTGCGTTCTCCGCGCAACACGAAATTTCCCAAATTCTGCAAATTCTGCGAACGGAACAGAATTTACCGCCCAGGCCTACTCTTACTGCTCTTGATCTCTACAACTAGAAAAACTACACATGGTCTCAAACTGTCGGTAGTTCCTTCATTGGCATACAGAGCTGTAGTCACCATCATCATTTACAACAATGGTATTATCCTCATCCAGTTTTCAGATCACCACATCAAATTATTTGAAGAATTTTTCCCTCTCATCAAGAGGGTTGCCCCAGTCCTTCTTGTTGCTCTCGTCATCTTTAACTCACCTTCCTTACCTGGTGGGTCAGTAAACACTGCCTACCACACTAGATTGCATTCTCATCACACAACCAGAGCAATTACTTTTGAGTTACATTGCCAACTACGCTACCCTCACCTCAGCTATACTTTTGACTAACCCTGGGAAAAGCAAGATGCTACGCTCGCGTAGTTTCCGCTACTTCGCACTACGCAAATTGCACGTAGCACAGTGCAAACACGCGTAGTGCAGTGGTCATTTTTTGCTTGCTTGTGGTCCTCAAAGACATGTTGGTGAACGCGAGCAAGCAAAATGACATCCCGGTGAGACTTTTTCCTTGTTCGCGATTAGCAATATCACGTTGCCGATCGTGAGTGTGGAAAATAAACCTCCCGGTGACATTCTCAACACGGGGAGGTCAGGTTTCTCATTGCGAGTGGTCGCGTATGCTCGCGAGTGGTCGCGTATGCTCGCGACCTTTCGTGATGAGAAACTACCAGTCCGCGTTGAGAAAGCTGCCGCTCGAGTAAAAATCTTCTCGGGAGGCAAAAAACCACTGCTCGCACTGTACAAGATTGCACAGTACCAGATGCTTGTCAGCACTGTGCAATCATCAAAAACGGCATCTTGCACAGTGCGAACAGGGTACCACGTAATCGCATAGTGCTACGCGTAGCTGGCGTAGTGCGAAGTGCACTTCTCGTAGCTACGCATAGCGCTACTTCGCGAACTACACCCAGGGTTACTTTTGACCCCCTACTTGCCTCAACAACTGTCTCCCTTGAATGCTGATCCCGCAATAACACCCAATTGACATACAGTAAGCACTCCCTTACACTCATCTCTTGAGCTTTCCCCTTCTCACATAGAATTAACCTTTACCCCAAATCACCGTCTCCTATGACTCCTCCCTATACACCTGCACCCTAACTCTATCAACTTCATCACCCTCTTCCCCCTGCCCACTGCTTCAAGACCTGATAACTCACCCCTCAGCTTAGCAGAATCCAGACTGGATGAGATTACAAAAAACATACAAGATATCAAAGCAGACTTAACTGGACTCATTCACATCACAACATAGATGACCAACTACGGTCTAATAATTTCACTTATGACCAACCCTTCAACCACCCCCAATATCTCCAAAACACCTGCCACCTAACCTGACCTTTCCTTCCACATTGCCCATGCAATGGATGTGGAGAATTGGACTCTATCCCAATACGCCGTAGCGACTGGACAGATGGAAAGTCCCTCTATCCAACAACGATGCCAAACCCTGTCATATTCACACCTTGATAACACTGATAATCAGGGAATAATCCATTTCATCCTGGCAATCCCGCATAGAGCTCCTAGGCTCAACCATAGAGCTCTCAACAAGCACAACCTCAGGTTAGTTCTCCTCCTATAGTCTACCCCAGCACACCACAAACCCTAAATGAAATGCATGCAAATCAACTGCAGATCAGCTTCAAAACATGTGGGAGATATTGCGGACTTCATCTCCTACATGATCTTGACCTTCTAATCCTAACTGAAACCTGCCTAAATGACTCCTCTGCTCCAATCCTTGACATACTAGTTCTCCCTAAGCATGGCATCTCTAGATTAGATAGATCCAATAGACCAGACGGAGGTATCCCTTGCATACACAACATCAACCTGTCAGTTACACATGCACAAACCCCGTTCTATCCTCCTGCAAATACCAATGCCTCAATATTAACCCTGGGCGGAGTTCGCGGAGTGGGGCTTCGCGGAGCTACGCGAAGTGGGCGAGAAACTACGCCCACCTCCGCACTCCGCGTAGCCCCACTCCGCAAACACCACTGGCCGCCAGCCCCGCCACCCGCCTCCCTCCCGCCCTCCCTAAATACTTTGAAATAAAAGAATGAAATAATTTAAAAGCACTTACCTTGCCGCCGCTGCCCGCCGCGTCCCCGGGGCTCGCGATCTTCCGTCTTCCGTACTAATGCGCATGCGCGGGCGGCCGCGCATGCGCATTTTCTCGTGAAAATGCGCATGCGCGGCCGCCCGCGCATGCGCATTAGTACGGAAGACGGAAGACGGAAGATAGTGAGCCCCGGGGACGCGGCGGGCAGCGGCGGCAAGGTAAGTGCTTTTTAAATTATTTCATTTCTTTATTTCAAAGTATTTAGGGAGGGCGGGAGGGAGGCGGGTGGCGGTCAGCTACGCTCCGTCTGCGGAGCGTGCGTAGTGCCGCCTGGCTCCGCCAGCTCCGCAAAATACGGAGTAGGCGGCACTACGCACACTCCGCAGACGGAGCGTAGCTGGCCGCCCACCGTTACTCAATATCACTTACAACAACAGGGCATATATGCAAACTATGCACAATCTACAACCCTCAAGGAGACAATTTAGGTTTCTTAGATCAAATCATGGAAACCATTGTCACAAACGCAGGCTGACATTGTACGCAAATTTTCCTTGGAGACATTAACCTACGATTGAATGATCTGAATGATCCTGCAGTTAGCAGCTTCAAAACCTTCCTTTCTGACCTTAACCTAATCCAATTTTGTGACAAGTCTACACACAACAAAGGGTCGGCCTAAGATCTTATCAATACAAAGCCCAATATATTTAAATCAGAAACTAACCTCCTCCGTGATTGAGCCGACCACCGCCACATCACATTCCTCATCATATAAGCAGTGATGTCCAGCACAGCTCACTTATCCAAACCCAGACTCTTGAAAAGGAGCATACACAAGATCAACCGTAATGAACTGTCCTCTCTCAACCACAACATTCTGCTTCCTGCTGGGATGATGTCAGCTGTCCATGATCTTACAAATCACTACACTCACTCCAGGGAGACTGTCCTTGACTCAATTGCTCCATTACAACTAAAATGAGTATCCACGAGAGAGTCCAAACCTTCGTATAATGGTAGCCTCAATACAGAAAGATCCAACCTGAGGCTAACTGAATGTTAGTGGAGATCATCTCTGGCCCTTGTACACTTGAAGCACCTGAGAGCATTGAAGAAAAGATACTACAAAAGCATCACAATCTCAAAAGCAAATGTCTTCAGAAACCAGCTGGATCAAGCCAGTAACCCATCTCAAAAAGTTTTTAAACTCATAAAAGTACCATCAAACTGCACACCCAAGCCGTGGCTTGTTGGATAAAGTCTGGTACCAAACTGCAAGGAATTTACTTCCTTCTTTCTGCAGAAGGCAGAAAGCATGAGAATTGATATGTAGATGGCTTTGGAACAACGTCTTCTCCAACTTCAAATCGTCCTCTCCGGTACCCGGACTACTGTTCCCTCTTGTACCCCTTTGCACTTCCCCAAAAGCAACGCCTCATGAAACTTTTCAAACAGTTTTGAGGAAAGTTCAATTTACAAGATTCAAACAATGCTGAAACCATCAACCATTTCAATGACCCTCTACCTTGCAACTTCTTCAAGGCGATCACACCCTTGGTACTCCCACTTTGGACCAAGATTGTTAATGCCTCCTTCCAGCAAAGCACTATCCCTAACTGCCCATAGTCCTGTCAGGTTCCCCCCCCTCCTAACAAAAACACAAAAGCAGATCAAACTGACTCGAACAACTTCCAACCTATCTCCATTATTCCTACACTGGCTAAGCATCTTGAAAAAAATGTTCACACCCACCTCTGTAACCACTTTGATCAATTCTGATTGCTCAACCAATTTCAATCTGGCTTTCAGACAGAGCAAAGCACCGAATTGGCTATGACACACGTAGTGGATGATGTGCTGAGAATGCTGGATCTGAAGTAATATTTCCTTTTAATCCTCCTTGACATATCATCCGCATTCTATATGGTGAAGTATGAAAACCACCTGGAATATTTTGAACGCTTTATAGGACTAATAGGATCAAGCCTTAACTGGTTCACCTCTCTCCAAAACAGGACTCAAAGAGTTAAGGTTGCTCACTCTTTATCACAGACCACTCCGGTTATATCAGGGGTCCCACAGGGCTCCTCACTTTTGTCCACTCCCTTCAACCTGTTCATGGAGCCTCTAATGAAAATTCAGAGTCCATCCAACATCCACTATCACATATATGTGCACAATACCTAACTATACCTAAAAGTCTCTGCTCCAGAAGACATCACTTCCCTCAACACTACTCTACAGACAACTCAAAATTGGCTAGCAACTAATCACCTTAAACAACATGCTAAAAAAGACTATTCCTTCCAATTGCGACACCCAACCAGTCATCTGTCATTGAAGAATGGTTGAAACATCTAACATCCCTCAACTGCACTCCACAAGTCAACTCAGCGACATCACTGGGATATCTCTCGACAAAAACCTCAACATGAAGAAGTGCACCATTGCCAACACCAAAGGAACAAATCATCATATGACCATTCTAAGAAAATTACAATCCTCCCCCCCAACAATTTCAAGCTTGCTGTGCTCACTTTAGTGATTCCCAGGTTGGACAATAGAAGTACAATCCTCAGGAAGAGGTGTGGCTCCGCAGCTAGGGCGACTGACTCCGGAAGCTGGGGATCACGGTTCGATCCCTGGCACCGGCGGCAGATTAGTCCAGCACCATGTGACTCTGGGCAATAGCTTGCTTAATCTTCCCGACGGCCCCCAGCACCCAGAGACCCTAACGGGTGATTGTGCGCTTTACAAATGTGGATTATTATTATTATGGACTGCCCAGACCCAAACTGGCTTCTCTAATGGCCTCGCTCAACTCTGCCGCGAGGCTCATCACCTGTTCAAAAAGAAGCAACCACTCCACCCCCGATCTGAAATCCCTCAACTGACTCCTTCATGAAGCAAGAATCCTGCTAAAAATGCCTGCATGACACGTAAAGCCCTCTACTACAAATCCCTAGGTATCTCGCTCAGAAGCTTGAAATTTCCGGTGACTCTAGATCATCCAGAAGATCCAACATCTTTCATCTGAAACCTCAGAAATTTCACAAGAAGAAAACTTACAACCAATCTTTTATTGGGATTGTCCCAAGAATCTGGAACACATTGCCTCCTGGAGTCTGCATGAATCCCTGAACTGTATCCTTCAAGAATAAACTCAAAGTACTCCTTATGCACAGATTTCTCCCATAGGTCCTAAGATACGGTTTCCTCAATCACACTCACAACTACTTCTCAATGGTTACCTTTGTGTTTTTCACTTGCCAGTCCTGGCATTACCCTCCCTTTTCGCGACACTGCCAGAGCCTGCAGTTTTATGGACTATGATCGTTTTATTTTATTGGTTTATCTCCTTTGCTCACTGAACATTGTAAACCATACCCTCCCTTTTCAGGATACTACCCTATCAAATATGATATTATTGTTATTATTTCTCTGCTCTCTGTAAATTTGTTAAGCGCCATGATACATTTGTAAACTAGTCTGGTACCCACAAGGACAATGCTCAAGCTATAATACCACAATAAGAAAGCCCAATAATAGCTCTCTACCTGAATTTACGTACCGAAACTGGAAAGCCCTAGAAAAACTCAGCGCCACCACCAAAGTCTTTGGTCTCCTACCAGCTCGGTTGAAAACAACTACAGAGCCTTCAGCTCGAGAATCACTTCCATCACGGACTCTGTTGCCCCATTAAAACACTGCAAACCCAAAGGTAGAGCACCTGCTCCCTGGTACAATGACTCCCTGAAAACTCTTAAATCAGCCTATAAACAGGCCGAGAGAAAGTGGAGACATGGATACTGTGACATTAATAAAACCCTTTGGAAAAATATGGTCCGTGACTACAAATCTGCCATTGCAGAGAGCAAATCGACTTACTACTGCTCCACCATAGTTAACGCAGTTAACAGTCCAAAAAGCATATTCCAAATTCTGGATAATCTTATACATCCTGACTGCGCCAAGAAATCTATTCCCCCATCTCAGACCCTCTGTGACAATCTCGCACAGTTTTTCACGGACAAAATCGAGACCATTATTAATAACCTGACAACTCCCCCATCACATAACTCTCCAACCCCCCCCGGAGCTGGTTCCGCTAACCTTGATCCTCCAAGTTCAGCATGCCCTCCTAGGGAAAGTCTCCTGGCCTTTCCCCAGATCCCTGAAGCAGAATTTGAGAAACTGGCACTGGGCATTACCTCGGGATCCCCCCTTGACCCTCTGCCCCCGAAAACCTGGAAAGCATGCGAGAATGAGCTATTCCACACCCTCCGGAGGATCTGCAATCAATCTCTCGGTTGTGGCCTCGTTCCCAACCCCTGGAAGCAAGCGCTCATCACCCCGCTACTGAAGAAACCAACTCTGAATCCAAAATGCCTTTCCAACTTTCGCCCCATATCACTTCTGCCCTTTCCGGCGAAAGTGATAGAACGATGGGTCAGCACCTGCCTCTCAACCCACCTCGAGCAGCATCACATTCTGGACGACTTCCAATTCGGATTTCGTCCAGCCCATGGCACAGAAACCGCAGTGCTTACTGCCATGGAAGAACTTCGAGTGCGTGCAGACAGTGGCCAAGCTGTGGCCTTGATCTTATTAGACCTGTCTGCCGCATTCGATACTGTGAACCACGTGACCCTGCTTGAGAGGCTGAGAGAGGCTGGGGTTGATGGCACGGCCCTGCTCTGGTTTCATTCCTATCTCAGAGATAGAAAACAGGCCGTATCCCGCCCTCCTTTCCAATCTGCCTTCTCCCCTGTCCCTCACGGTGTACCCCAGGGTTCCTCTATCAGTCCGATCCTTTTCAATGTTTACTTAAAACCACTGGTCACTTTAATCAAATCCCACAATATGACTACAGTAAACTATGCGGACGATACCCAGCTCCTTTTCCCTTGGGAGGGCGAAGATTCCATTCCTTTGGAAGCCTTCCACAACTGCCTAAGAGACACCGCAGGCTGGTTACACCGGAACTCCTTCCAATTCAACTCCTCGAAAACCGAGGTTCTGTTCTGTCCTGCGAGCCGTATACCTCGCCTTCTGCCTGCGGAGTTCTGGCCCCCGGAAAACCCAAACAATCCGCTACCTGTTGCCAGCGTTCGCAATTTGGGCGTCATGCTAAATAACAAACTTAGCATGGAAACGCAGGTTACAAGAACAGTCGCCACCTGCTCAGCCCTTATGCGCTCACTGCGCAAAATCCTGCCATTATTACCACCTCCAGCCGAGCATTGATAGTCAGGTGCACTATTCTGAGTCGCCTCGACTATTGTAACGCCCTCCTGCTTGAATCTCCTTCGATACTGTTGGACAGACTCCAACGAGTCCAGTCGGCAGCAGCCAAACTGGCCCTTGGATGGACTTGGAGATCCTCGGCCACCGCTGTCTTGGCCGAGTTGCACTGGCTTCCCTTGAAGCAACAAATAGCCTTCAAGGCCCTTTGCTTGGTCTTCAAGGCACTACACGGTTTAGGACCAAGACCTCTTCAACATCTGTTCTCTTGGTACATCCCTACTAGAACGCTACGATCCGCGACCACCTGCCTTGTGAAAGTACCCAGATTTAAGAAGGCCAGGATCGGGGGAAGATCTTTCAGAGTAGCTGCTGCCAAGCTCTGGAACAGTCTGCCTGCCGACATTCGCCAAATTCCACAGATCCTACCCTTCAGGAAACGAATAAAATCATGGCTCTTCCCCCAGCCTTCCACCCCGCCCCCCCTTAATCAACTCCCTACGCTTCTAACCCAGGAGTAAGCTACCAGCGCCAGGATACCTGCCAGGTGACAGCCGCGCTCTATAAATGTTTGGAGGGTACCCTCGTTTGAAATACCCCCAATCAAAAAATGGTCCTATGCTGCCCTCTAACTGAAAGCAATCTCCCTGGAATACAGGCCAAGGGCTACCAATGGATGAACCTATTTCAACAGAAGTGGTGGGATCGACTATATATTAGTGGACCTGACCCTGTGGCCTCAAGTCCAGGACATGCTTATACACCAGGCCTGGGACAGTGATCACAACTCCCTACACTTATCTATTAGCCATCTATGGGGGAGTATTCGGCAGGACTCTACTGCTCCACTATGCACAAGGAAGTTCAGTGCCACAAATGATAAACATCAGCTTAAATGGCCCATGGTCCTGGCTGACGACCTTAAAATGCAAAAGATCAATGAAGTTCTAGCCGAGTATTTAGTGACATTAGAACCAGCAAGTAGCGACTCTCACTCTTTGAACACCTGTAGTGCCCTTCACGGAGCATTCTTCGAGCAATTGGCTACCTTATTTCACATCCCCTTTTCAAAGACCATATCCTTCCGGGTCAGCCGCCTTGGAGCAAATCTGTGGTACAATAGTGACCACAGCTATTAAAACAAGCACTGGCATAGCCAATAGGTCTCGCCTTTGGGAGCATGTAAGTAAAAAAAAATACTGAAGTGTAAGACTTCACGTTTACATTTACTTTATCCTAAATACGAAGTTAATGCAAACGTGAAGTCTTATACCTCATTCTTTACTTACAAGGTCCCAAAGGCGAGACCTATTGGCTATTCCAGGAGTCTGAAAATGCAGTGTCACAATTTCCTCTGATGTCACTTCTTGTGATACATATGCTAAGTAGAACAGCACTTCTTTTTATTAGGACTTGTGCCCAAAACACCCCCTGCCATATGTTATATAGTTTCACACAACATTACCCTGGGCCACAGCATCCCACACACCTCCTTATGATGCAACCACACATCAACCTAAACCAAAAGAGACACTATAATGGCACACATCAAATTCCACTGACGTGCACAACTTGACACTAAAGCACTTCACAGCATTTATCACCACTCCAAACGTTATCACACTGTATCACACCACTCATCGAACAACAATCTTGATTGGTGATACTTCTTTCAACAACATTATACTGTAATTTGGAATGACAAATCACATTCTCAACACAACTTGCAACACTACACTCCACTACACCACACCACATCATATCCACATACACACAACATACTAAACCTCATAATACCACATACCACCGCAGCAGATCAATCAACAGCACAACGGAGTACACCACCCAAGACCAGGTCTTTCTACCACAATAAAAAAAATCTGCTTTTCTGTTCCCAATGTACTCATGATAGACTTGATAAAGATATGTGAGGAATTAAGATCTGATGTCACTTCCTCTGAGGTCATGGATTGTGGTGCCACTTCCGAGGATGCCCCACGTGAGGTAACGCGCTGTGATGTCATACACTGTGATGTCACTCGACATGATGCCACTTGCATACTGCCCACTTGATTAGTGCCCTCATCTTTTTTTTAGGACTTATGCCCTGTAGGCAAGTCATGAAGAAAGGATACAGGTGCTGCTATCAATAGGGGGCAGCAACATGGACAAACCCAGTATTTACTCAGAGACATAAAACAAGTACATGCATCAGTGCATTCTTATAGGTAGGGTGTCAGAAAGTGGTCCCTCACTCAGCAGATCTTACACACAGTGCTAGGTGGCTTTCTTTTTCTATTCAGTTCCAAATGCAGATTTTCTCTAATTCCACATTAGAAAATGAACCGCCCTACATTTTTATTCGTATTTATGTCCTGTTTCCAGGCGCTCCATTTCAGAGCCTTTATGCAGGGCGATGGCTTCTAAAAAGGCGTCAATGATATGAGAACACGAAGAGCTCATGAAGATCTGTACGTACTCCTCCCATGGGGCTCGTGCGTGTACGTAGCCCTGCCCCTCCAGGCACAAACAAGTTATCTGCTGTAATGATGTTAAACGTCTGTTTATTTCAATTAGCAGCAAATTTCGATTTTTTCTTCGCAAACAAATGGCCTTAATGCATGCCCTGTTCGCCAAGCACGCACAATATGCTCCCCTCTCGAGGTGCCCCACCGGAAACCCTGGGGCTTGACAGTCACCGGAGAGTGCCCGGGGGTACGGACACCACACCTTCGACTCTGGAGGAGACACCAATGAGCAATTTTTAAAAAATTTCATTTATTTATTACATTTTGCGCCTATTGTGATGCTATTTACATTAATAACTTTATCAGGTTCATCTGTTATGCCCCTTGGCCAGCTAGTCTTGATGCGCATGTGTTGGAGGTCTTTGTGCGAGCCACAGGCCGATTCCGCCCCAGCCCTACCAGCCTCATAATGGGCCCCTAGAATGTCAGGCATTTTACTTCCAATTAGGCTTTGACCTTAGTATCAGTTACCATTTATGTAGTTCACACAACAAACTCCAATGCGTCTTGCCGCTTTAACATCAAATTCTTATTCCTATAAACTCACAGGTACTTTTTATCGAAGTTTGACGTCTGAGCCAGTCCAACTGTGAGTCAGCGTGCGTGCTGCACGCCGTTGTGTGCAGCAGTTTCTGGACTATCTGACTTGCTTGATAGCCCATATTCATATCCCCTTCCCTGTGAAGATGTCTAGGCAGTATGTCAGCCTCGATGCCGGCTCTCCATGATAGCTGTGAGTGGGGCAGGTGGCGGCGTGCGAGCCCACCATGGCCTCCATCTGGCACTCAACTCTTTCCGAGAACTAATGCCACAGGTCTGAAAATATTTGTCGGTGTGAACTATAACTCAAGCAAGGAAGAATTTCTTAGGATTTGTCTGATAGACTTGGAAAATGGGAGAGGGCAGTATGTCATCCATGATTAAACATCCGGGCCCTTAAGATGAGTGAAAGTGGCAGCAGGGGGAGGGGGCATGGGTGATTTCCTTTCGGGAGCGTGCAACCATATGGCGCCATGATGTGCACGTGTTGCATTGTAAGCAATGCAACACGTGCACTTCTTTGTTGAAAAAAGCTCTGTTGATGGCATTAGGTCTCCTCCTATACAGCGCATGCGCGCTGCGTAGGACGAGATCAAACAGGGACCAAGTAAGCATCCGTGACTGCAGAAGAGCCTATAAACAGGTACAGGGCATAGCCAAAAAGCTATAGGATGAAGGGAGAAAGGAAGAGCTAGAGGAGGCTATTGGTCATCCTGACCCTCTACAATTCTGGCTGTTAGTGGCCAAGACAAATTTTGAACATAACCCTCCCCCTGGCGAACAACATTACATCATTAGAATGGTACAATCATTTTAATGAGCTATATTCTTTTGGTAATACTACCAATAGTTTTCGGATGCCCCTCAGCTTGGACGTCCAACGAGGCATAATTGTATTTATCAGGAAAGAGATTATGAGCTCATTAGATGCCATTATACCTACTAAAGGCTGACAGGGAGAACTCTGCAACTTACTTCATGAACTTGTGCAATGACATTGCCGGAGGAGGAAAGATTCCGAACTAGTGGAAGGGGGCAGAAGTGATTCCAATCTTCAAAAAAGGGGACAGGTCTAAGCCCTCCAACTACCGCCCAATTGGCTTGATGGATTGCGCTAAAAAGGACTTCTGTTGCTCGCTTTTAACTAAAACCCAAATCTGGATGGATGAGAAGAACATCCTCTCTCCCTTACAGGCAGGCTTTCGACGGAAGACCAGCACTACTGACCAGGCTTATTGCCTTCTCTTGCTATATTGGAAGGTGGTTGTGTTGGGCAAAGGCAGCTTATATCTTGCCTTTATAGACCTCAAAACTGCCTTCAACCTTGTCCCCAGAGACCAACTCTGGCAAACCCTCATGAACATGGGAATGCCCCTCGAAATACTAGAACCTGTGGTCAGGCTGCATGAAGATAACTTTGCACGTGTGAGGTGGGGCAATCAGGGGCAACTTACTGACTCAAATAAGATCCGGCACGGGGTACGCCAAGTGTGCGTCTCGGCCCCTACCCTGTTTTCCCTTTATGTCATCCAGATGTCGACCTTTTATGCTCAACTCCAGCTGATGCCCCTTCATTGGCAAATCAGAAGATAGCTACTTTGCTTTTTGCTGATGATACCCTTTTGGTATCTGAAACTCCCATGGGTCTCCAGAAGCTCCTGGACAAATGTAAGGCTTTCTGTGTTGCGAGGGGCTTGGTTATTAATATCCTCAAAACCAAGTTGATGATAATGAACCCGCGTAAATCGTTTAATTGGAACCTGGTCTTAGATAATGCCCCTTTGGAGAGGGTTAGCTCCTTTGAATATTTGGGCATAATGGTCTCCGAGAGCATGACCTGGAATAATCAGTTGAAAAAAGCGTCCCTAAAATTCTCTCAACTAGCAGGGGCATTGCGGCGCAAGATTTGCTTTTCATATACGAAGCCCGTAGCCCCAGCTCTTAAACTCTATATCTCAAGGGTTGTGAGTAGTGTACTCTACAGGGCCGAACTGTGGGGTCTGGTGGATGCATGGAAATTAACAACAGTTGAAAAGAAGTTTTTTAGAAGTCTTGTAGCCCTGCCCCATAGTACCCCCCTCCTTCCTTTGAAACTGGACCTGTGATTTAGGTCTCTACATGACCAAGCGAGTCTGAGCTCCTTGCTTTTTTGGTATAGGTTGGTCACCACCCCGACCTGGCCCCTTATGTTGCTGCTTTTAACGACAGGAACAACAAATTTGATGGATAAAATATGTTAACACTGTTCGGGCAGCAATTGGCCTCCCTAATGAGCCTGCTAGCTATCCACCAATGTACTCAAAGGACCAGCTAAAGCATCAATATTGGCTATGAGTAGAACAGACCGCCTATTTGAGGATTCGTCATGGTTGCTTAACAGATGTTTTTTAGACATAAAATCCTCAAAATACCTAGAGAAATATCTTGATATCATCAATGCCTTTACCAACCTTTGGCTAAACAACATCAGCCAGCCCAAGGGATGCCCATCCTGTTCCGAAAATAAACCTCCCGGTGACATTCTCAACACGGGGAGGTCAGGTTTCTCATTGCGAGTGGTCGCGTATGCTCGCGAGTGGTCGCGTATGCTCGCGACCTTTCGTGATGAGAAACTACCAGTCCGCGTTGAGAAAGCTGCCGCTCGAGTAAAAATCTTCTCGGGAGGCAAAAAACCACTGCTCGCACTGTACAAGATTGCACAGTACCAGATGCTTGTCAGCACTGTGCAATCATCAAAAACTGCATCTTGCACAGTGCGAACAGGGTACCACGTAATCGCATAGTGCTACGCATAGCTGGCGTAGTGCGAAGTGCACTTCTCGTAGCTACGCATAGCGCTACTTCGCGAACTACACCCAGGGTTACTTTTGACCCCCTACTTGCCTCAACAACTGTCTCCCTTGAATGCTGATCCCGCAATAACACCCAATTGACATACAGTAAGCACTCCCTTACACTCATCTCTTGAGCTTTCCCCTTCTCACATAGAATTAACCTTTACCCCAAATCACCGTCTCCTATGACTCCTCCCTATACACCTGCACCCTAACTCTATCAACTTCATCACCCTCTTCCCCCTGCCCACTGCTTCAAGACCTGATAACTCACCCCTCAGCTTAGCAGAATCCAGACTGGATGAGATTACAAAAAACATACAAGATATCAAAGCAGACTTAACCGGACTCATACACATCACAACATAGATGACCAACTACGGTCTAATAATTTCACTTATGACCAACCCTTCAACCACCCCCAATATCTCCAAAACACCTGCCACCTAACCTGACCTTTCCTTCCACATTGCCCATGCAATGGATGTGGAGAATTGGACTCTATCCCAATACGCCGTAGCGACAGGACAGATGGAAAGTCCCTCTATCCAACAACGATGCCAAACCCTGTCATATTCACACCTTGATAACACTGATAATCAGGGAATAATCCATTTCATCCTGGCAATCCCGCATAGAGCTCCTAGGCTCAACCATAGAGCTCTCAACAAGCACAACCTCAGGTTAGTTCTCCTCCTATAGTCTACCCCAGCACACCACAAACCCTAAATGAAATGCATGCAAATCAACTGCAGATCAGCTTCAAAACATGTGGGAGATATTGCGGACTTCATCTCCTACATGATCTTGACCTTCTAATCCTAACTGAAACCTGCCTAAATGACTCCTCTGCTCCAATCCTTGACATACTAGTTCTCCCTAAGCATGGCATCTCTAGATTAGATAGATCCAATAGACCAGACGGAGGTATCCCTTGCATACACAACATCAACCTGTCAGTTACACATGCACAAACCCCGTTCTATCCTCCTGCAAATACCAATGCCTCAATATTAACCCTGGCCGGAGTTCGCGGAGTGGGGCTTCGCGGAGCTACGCGAAGTGGGCGAGAAACTACGCCCACCTCCGCACTCCGCGTAGCCCCACTCCGAAAACACCACTGGCCGCCAGCCCCGCCACCCGCCTCCCTCCCGCCCTCCCTAAATACTTTGAAATAAAAGAATGAAATAATTTAAAAGCACTTACCTTGCCGCCGCTGCCCGCCGCGTCCCCGGGGCTCGCGATCTTCCGTCTTCCGTACTAATGCGCATGCGCGGGCGGCCGCGCATGCGCATTTTCTCGTGAAAATGCGCATGCGCGGCCGCCCGCGCATGCGCATTAGTACGGAAGACGGAAGACGGAAGATAGTGAGCCCCGGGGACGCGGCGGGCAGCGGCGGCAAGGTAAGTGCTTTTTAAATTATTTCATTTCTTTATTTCAAAGTATTTAGGGAGGGCGGGAGGGAGGCGGGTGGCGGTCAGCTACGCTCCGTCTGCGGAGCGTGCGTAGTGCCGCCTGGCTCCGCCAGCTCCGCAAAATACGGAGTAGGCGGAACTACGCACACTCCGCAGACGGAGCGTAGCTGGCCGCCCACCGTTACTCAATATCACTTACAACAACAGGGCATATATGCAAACTATGCACAATCTACAACCCTCAAGGAGACAATTTAGGTTTCTTAGATCAAATCATGGAAACCATTGTCACAAACGCAGGCTGACATTGTACGCAAATTTTCCTTGGAGACATTAACCTACGATTGAATGATCTGAATGATCCTGCAGTTAGCAGCTTCAAAACCTTCCTTTCTGACCTTAACCTAATCCAATTTTGTGACAAGTCTACACACAACAAAGGGTCGGCCTAAGATCTTATCAATACAAAGCCCAATATATTTAAATCAGAAACTAACCTCCTCCGTGATTGAGCCGACCACCGCCACATCACATTCCTCATCATATAAGCAGTGATGTCCAGCACAGCTCACTTATCCAAACCCAGACTCTTGAAAAGGAGCATACACAAGATCAACCGTAATGAACTGTCCTCTCTCAACCACAACATTCTGCTTCCTGCTGGGATGATGTCAGCTGTCCATGATCTTACAAATCACTACACTCACTCCAGGGAGACTGTCCTTGACTCAATTGCTCCATTACAACTAAAATGAGTATCCACGAGAGAGTCCAAACCTTCGTATAATGGTAGCCTCAATACAGAAAGATCCAACCTGAGGCTAACTGAATGTTAGTGGAGATCATCTCTGGCCCTTGTACACTTGAAGCACCTGAGAGCATTGAAGAAAAGATACTACAAAAGCATCACACTCTCAAAAGCAAATTTCTTCAGAAACTAGCTGGATCAAGCCAGTAACCCATCTCAAAAAGTTTTTAAACTCATAAAAGTACCATCAAACTGCACACCCAAGCCGTGGCTTGTTGGATAAAGTCTGGTACCAAACTGCAAGGAATTTACTTCCTTCTTTCTGCAGAAGGCAGAAAGCATGAGAATTGATATGTAGATGGCTTTGGAACAACGTCTTCTCCAACTTCAAATCGTCCTCTCCGGTACCCGGACTACTGTTCCCTCTTGTACCCCTTTGCACTTCCCCAAAAGCAACACCTCATGAAACTTTTCAAACAGTTTTGAGGAAAGTTCAATTTACAAGATTCAAACAATGCTGAAACCATCAACCACTTCAATGACCCTCTACCTTGCAACTTCTTCAAGGCGATCACACCCTTGGTACTCCCACTTTGGACCAAGATTGTTAATGCCTCCTTCCAGCAAAGCACTATCCCTAACTGCCCATAGTCCTGTCAGGTTCCCCCCCCTCCTAACAAAAACACAAAAGCAGATCAAACTGACTCGAATAACTTCCAACCTATCTCCATTATTCCTACACTGGCTAAGCATCTTGAAAAAAATGTTCACACCCACCTCTGTAACCACTTTGATCAATTCTGATTGCTCAACCAATTTCAATCTGGCTTTCAGACAGAGCAAAGCACCGAATTGGCTATGACACACGTAGTGGATGATGTGCTGAGAATGCTGGATCTGAAGTAATATTTCCTTTTAATCCTCCTTGACATATCATCCGCATTCTATCTGGTGAAGTATGAAAACCACCTGGAATATTTTGAACGCTTTATAGGACTAATAGGATCAAGCCTTAACTGGTTCACCTCCTCTCTCCAAAACAGGACTCAAAGAGTTAAGGTTGATCACTCTTTATCACAGACCACTCCGGTTATATCAGGGGTCCCACAGGGCTCCTCACTTTTGTCCACTCCCTTCAACCTGTTCATGGAGCCTCTAATGAAAATTCAGAGTCCATCCAACATCCACTATCACATATATGTGCACAATACCTAACTATACCTAAAAGTCTCTGCTCCAGAAGACATCACTTCCCTCAACACTACTCTACAGACAACTCAAAATTGGCTAGCAACTAATCACCTTAAACAACATACTAAAAAAGACTATTCCTTCCAATTGCGACACCCAACCAGTCATCTGTCATTGAAGAATGGTTGAAACATCTAACATCCCTCAACTGCACTCCACAAGTCAACTCAGCGACATCACTGGGATATCTCTCGACAAAAACCTCAACATGAAGAAGTGCACCATTGCCAACACCAAAGGAACAAATCATCATATGACCATTCTAAGAAAATTACAATCCTCCCCCCCAACAATTTCAAGCTTGCTGTGCTCACTTTAGTGATTCCCAGGTTGGACAATAGAAGTACAATCCTCAGGAAGAGGTGTGGCTCCGCAGCTAGGGCGACTGACTCCGGAAGCTGGGGATCACGGTTCGATCCCTGGCACCGGCGGCAGATTAGTCCAGCACCATGTGACTCTGGGCAATAGCTTGCTTAATCTTCCCGACGGCCCCCAGCACCCAGAGACCCTAACGGGTGATTGTGCGCTTTACAAATGTGGATTATTATTATTATGGACTGCCCAGACCCAAACTGGCTTCTCTAATGGCCTCGCTCAACTCTGCCGCGAGGCTCATCACCTGTTCAAAAAGAAGCAACCACTCCACCCCCTATCTGAAATCCCTCAACTGACTCCTTCATGAAGCAAGAATCCTGCTAAAAATGCCTGCATGACACGTAAAGCCCTCTACTACAAATCCCTAGGTATCTCGCTCAGAAGCTTGAAATTTCCGGTGACTCTAGATCATCCAGAAGATCCAACATCTTTCATCTGAAACCTCAGAAATTTCACAAGAAGAAAACTTACAACCAATCTTTTATTGGGATTGTCCCAAGAATCTGGAACACATTGCCTCCTGGAGTCTGCATGAATCCCTGAACTGTATCCTTCAAGAATAAACTCAAAGTACTCCTTATGCACAGATTTGTCCCCTAGATCCTAAGATACGGTTTCCTCAATCACACTCACAACTACTTCTCAGTGGCTACCTTTGTGTTTTTCACTTGCCAGTCCTGGCATTACCCTCCCTTTTCGCGACACTGCCAGAGCCTGCAGTTTTATGGACTATGATCGTTTTATTTTATTGGTTTATCTCCTTTGCTCACTGAACATTGTAAACCATACCCTCCCTTTTCAGGATACTACCCTATCAAATATGATATTATTGTTATTATTTCTCTGCTCTCTGTAAATTTGTTAAGCGCCATGATACATTTGTAAACTAGTCTGGTACCCACAAGGACAATGCTCAAGCTATAATACCACAATAAGAAAGCCCAATAATAGCTCTCTACCTGAATTTACGTACCAAAACTGGAAAGCCCTAGAAAAACTCAGCGCCACCACCAAAGTCTTTGATGCGGATGATAGTTTCTCTCCTACCAGCTCGGTTGAAAACAACTACAGAGCCTTCAGCTCGAGAATCACTTCCATCACGGACTCTGTTGCCCCATTAAAACACTGCAAACCCAAAGGTAGAGCACCTGCTCCCTGGTACAATGACTCCCTGAAAACTCTTAAATCAGCCTATAAACAGGCCGAGAGAAAGTGGAGACATGGATACTGTGACATTAATAAAACCCTTTGGAAAAATATGCTCCGTGACTACAAATCTGCCATTGCAGAGAGCAAATCGACTTACTACTGCTCCACCATAGTTAACGCAGTTAACAGTCCAAAAAGCATATTCCAAATTCTGGATAATCTTATACATCCTGACTGCGCCAAGAAATCTATTCCCCCATCTCAGACCCTCTGTGACAATCTCGCACAGTTTTTCACGGACAAAATCGAGACCATTATTAATAACCTGACAACTCCCCCATCACATAACTCTCCAACCCCCCCCGGAGCTGGTTCCGCTAACCTTGATCCTCCAAGTTCAGCATGCCCTCCTAGGGAAAGTCTCCTGGCCTTTCCCCAGATCCCTGAAGCAGAATTTGAGAAACTGGCACTGGGCATTACCTCGGGATCCTCCCTTGACCCTCTGCCCCCGAAAACCTGGAAAGCATGCGAGAATGAGCTATTCCACACCCTCCGGAGGATCTGCAATCAATCTCTCGGTTGTGGCCTCGTTCCCAACCCCTGGAAGCAAGCGCTCATCACCCCGCTACTGAAGAAACCAACTCTGAATCCAGAATGCCTTTCCAACTTTCGCCCCATATCACTTCTGCCCTTTCCGGCGAAAGTGATAGAACGATGGGTCAGCACCTGCCTCTCAACACACCTCGAGCAGCATCACATTCTGGACGACTTCCAATTCGGATTTCGTCCAGCCCATGGCACAGAAACCGCAGTGCTTACTGCCATGGAAGAACTTCGAGTGCGTGCAGACAGGGGCCAAGCTGTGGCCTTGATCTTATTAGACCTGTCTGCCGCATTCGATACTGTGAACCACGTGACCCTGCTTGAGAGGCTGAGAGAGGCTGGGGTTGATGGCACGGCCCTGCTCTGGTTTCATTCCTATCTCAGAGATAGAAAACAGGCCGTATCCCGCCCTCCTTTCCAATCTGCCTTCTCCCCTGTCCCTCACGGTGTACCCCAGGGTTCCTCTATCAGTCTGATCCTTTTCAATGTTTACTTAAAACCACTGGTCACTTTAATCAAATCCCACAATATGACTACAGTAAACTATGCGGACGATACCCAGCTCCTTTTCCCTTGGGAGGGCGAAGATTCCATTCCTTTGGAAGCCTTCCACAACTGCCTAAGAGACACCGCAGGCTGGTTACACCGGAACTCCTTCCAATTCAACTCCTCGAAAACCGAGGTTCTGTTCTGTCCTGCGAGCCGTATACCTCGCCTTCTGCCTGCGGAGTTCTGGCCCCCGGAAAACCCAAACAATCCGCTACCTGTTGCCAGCGTTCGCAATTTGGGCGTCATGCTAAATAACAAACTTAGCATGGAAACGCAGGTTACAAGAACAGTCGCCACCTGCTCAGCCCTTATGCGCTCACTGCGCAAAATCCTGCCATTATTACCACCTCCAGCCCGAGCATTGATAGTCAGGTGCACTATTCTGAGTCGCCTCGACTATTGTAACGCCCTCCTGCTTGAATCTCCTTCGATACTGTTGGACAGACTCCAACGAGTCCAGTCGGCAGCAGCCAAACTGGCCCTTGGATGGACCAGGAGATCCTCGGCCACCGCTGCCTTGGCCGAGTTGCACTGGCTTCCCTTGAAGCAACGAATAGCCTTCAAGGCCCTTTGCTTGGTCTTCAAGGCACTACACGGTTTAGGACCAAGACCTCTTCAACATCTGTTCTCTTGGTACATCCCTACCAGAACGCTACGATCCGCGACCACCTGCCTTGTGAAAGTACCCAGATTTAAGAAGGCCAGGATCGGGGGAAGATCTTTCAGAGTAGCTGCTGCCAAGCTCTGGAACAGTCTGCCTGCCAACATTCGCCAAATTCCACAGATCCTACCCTTCAGGAAACGAATAAAATCATGGCTCTTCCCCCAGCCTTCCACCCCGCCCCCCCTTAATCAACTCCCTACGCTTCTAACCCAGGAGTAAGCTACCAGCGCCAGGATACCTGCCAGGTGACAGCCGCGCTCTATAAATGTTTGGAGGGTACCCTCGTTTGAAATACCCCCAATCAAAAAATGGTCCTATGCTGCCCTCTAACTGAAAGCAATCTCCCTGGAATACAGGCCAAGGGCTACCAATGGATGAACCTATTTCAACAGAAGTGGTGGGATCGACTATATATTAGTGGACCTGACCCTGTGGCCTCAAGTCCAGGACATGCTTATACACCAGGCCTGGGACAGTGATCACAACTCCCTACACTTATCTATTAGCCATCTATGGGGGAGTATTCGGCAGGACTCTACTGCTCCACTATGCACAAGGAAGTTCAGTGCCACAAATGATAAACATCAGCTTAAATGGCCCATGGTCCTGGCTGACGACCTTAAAATGCAAAAGATCAATGAAGTTCTAGCCGAGTATTTAGTGACATTAGAACCAGCAAGTAGCGACTCTCACTCTTTGAACACCTGTAGTGCCCTTCACGGAGCATTCTTCGAGCAATTGGCTACCTTATTTCACATCCCCTTTTCAAAGACCATATCCTTCCGGGTCAGCCGCCTTGGAGCAAATCTGTGGTACAATAGTGACCACAGCTATTAAAACAAGCACTGGCATAGCCAATAGGTCTCGCCTTTGGGAGCATGTAAGTAAAAAAAAATACTGAAGTGTAAGACTTCACGTTTACATTTACTTTATCCTAAATACGAAGTTAATGCAAACGTGAAGTCTTATACCTCATTCTTTACTTACAAGGTCCCAAAGGCGAGACCTATTGGCTATGCCAGGAGTCTGAAAATGCAGTGTCACAATTTCCTCTGATGTCACTTCTTGTGATACATATGCTAATTAGAACAGCACTTCTTTTTATTAGGACTTGTGCCCAAAACACCCCCCTGCCATATGTTATATAGTTTCACACAACATTACCCTGGGCCACAGCATCCCACACACCTCCTTATGATGCAACCACACATCAACCTAAACCAAAACAGACACTATAATGGCACACATCAAATTTCACTGACGTGCACAACTTGACACTAAAGCACTTCACAGCATTTATCACCACTCCAAACGTTATCACACTGTATCACACCACTCATCGAACAACAATCTTGATTGGTGATACTTCTTTCAACAACATTATACTGTAATTTGGAATGACAAATCACATTCTCAACACAACTTGCAACACTACACTCCACTACACCACACCACATCATATCCACATACACACAACATACTAAACCTCATAATACCACATACCACCACAGCAGATCAATCAACAGCACAACGGAGTACACCACCCAAGACCAGGTCTTTCTACCACAATAAAAAAAATCTGCTTTTCTGTTCCCAATGTACTCATGATAGACTTGATAAAGATATGTGAGGAATTAAGATCTGATGTCACTTCCTCTGAGGTCATGGATTGTGGTGCCACTTCCGAGGATGCCCCACGTGAGGTAACGCGCTGTGATGTCATACACTGTGATGTCACTCGACATGATGCCACTTGCATACTGCCACACTTGATTAGTGCCCTCATCTTTTTTTTAGGACTTATGCCCTGTAGGCAAGTCATGAAGAAAGGATACAGGTGCTGCTATCAATAGGGGGCAGCAACATGGACAAACCCAGTATTTACTCAGAGACATAAAACAAGTACATGCATCAGTGCATTCTTATAGGTAGGGTGTCAGAAAGTGGTCCCTCACTCAGCAGATCTTACACACAGTGCTAGGTGGCTTTCTTTTTCTATTCAGTTCCAAATGCAGATTTTCTCTAATTCCACATTAGAAAATGAACCGCCCTACATTTTTATTCGTATTTATGTCCTGTTTCCAGGCGCTCCATTTCAGAGCCTTTATGCAGGGCGATGGCTTCTAAAAAGGCGTCAATGATATGAGAACACGCAGAGCTCATGAAGATCTGTACGTACTCCTCCCATGGGGCTCGTGCGTGTACGTAGCCCTGCCCCTCCAGGCACAAACAAGTTATCTGCTGTAATGATGTTAAACGTCTGTTTATTTCAATTAGCAGCAAATTTCGATTTTTTCTTCGCAAACAAATGGCCTTAATGCATGCCCTGTTCGCCAAGCACGCACAATATGCTCCCCTCTCGAGGTGCCCCACCGGAAACCCTGGGGCTTGACAGTCACCGGAGAGTGCCCGGGGGTACGGACACCACACCTTCGACTCTGGAGGAGACACCAATGAGCAATTTTTAAAAAATTTCATTTATTTATTACATTTTGCGCCTATTGTGATGCTATTTACATTAATAACTTTATCAGGTTCATCTGTTATGCCCCTTGGCCAGCTAGTCTGGATGCACATGTGTTGGAGGTCTTTGTGCGAGCCACAGGCCGATTCCGCCCCAGCCCTACCAGCCTCATAATGGGCCCCTAGAATGTCAGGCATTTTACTTCCAATTAGGCTTTGACCTTAGTATCAGTTACCATTTATGTAGTTCACACAACAAACTCCAATGCGTCTTGCCGCTTTAACATCAAATTCTTATTCCTATAAACTCACAGGTACTTTTTATCGAAGTTTGACGTCTGAGCCAGTCCAACTGTGAGTCAGCGTGCGTGCTGCACGCCGTTGTGTGCAGCAGTTTCTCAACCAGCTGGACTATCTGACTTGCTTGATAGCCCATATTCATATCCCCTTCCCTGTGAAGATGTCTAGGCAGTATGTCAGCCTCGATGCCGGCTCTCCATGATAGCTGTGAGTGGGGCAGGTGGCGGCGTGCGAGCCCACCATGGCCTCCATCTGGCACTCAACTCTTTCCGAGAACTAATGCCACAGGTCTGAAAATATTTGTCGGTGTGAACTATAACTCAAGCAAGGAAGAATTTCTTAGGATTTGTCTGATAGACTTGGAAAATGGGAGAGGGCAGTATGTCATCCATGATTAAACATCCGGGCCCTTAAGATTAGTGAAAGTGGCAGCAGGGGGAGGGGGCATGGGTGATTTCCTTTCGGGAGCGTGCAACCATATGGCGCCATGATGTGCACGTGTTGCATTGTAAGCAATGCAACACGTGCACTTCTTTGTTGAAAAAAGCTCTGTTGATGGCATTAGGTCTCCTCCTATACAGCGCATGCGCGCTGCGTAGGACGAGAACAAACAGGGACCAAGTAAGCATCCGTGACTGCAGAAGAGCCTATAAACAGGTACAGGGCATAGCCAAAAAGCTATAGGATGAAGGGAGAAAGGAAGAGCTAGAGGAGGCTATTGGTCATCCTGACCCTCTACAATTCTGGCTGTTAGTGGCCAAGACAAATTTTGAACATAACCCTCCCCCTGGCGAACAACATTACATCATTAGAATGGTACAATCATTTTAATGAGCTATATTCTTTTGGTAATACTACCAATAGTTTTCGGATGCCCCTCAGCTTGGACGTCCAACGAGGCATAATTGTATTTATCAGGAAAGAGATTATGAGCTCATTAGATGCCATTATACCTACTAAAGGCTGACAGGGAGAACTCTGCAACTTACTTCATGAACTTGTGCAATGACATTGCCGGAGGAGGAAAGATTCCGAACTAGTGGAAGGGGGCAGAAGTGATTCCAATCTTCAAACAAGCATTTACAATGCAATGGTCTCGGCATCATTAAAGGAAGAGCTATTGGCATTGCTCATGACATTTCTTTTTTTTTCTTTAAATCATAAACAAATGACATTGTCATTTACATTGCCAATACACAGCACTCTGCACTCAACAGCACACAGCACTCTGCACTCAACAGCACACAGCACTCTGCACTCAACAGCACACAGCACTCTGCACTCAACAGCACACACCGCTCTGCACCTGCACTCACTACTCTGCACTCACAACTCTGCATTCTGCACTCACTACTCTGCACTCACTACTCACTACTCTGCACTCACTACTCTGCACTCACTACTCTGCACTCACTACTCTGCACTCACTACTCTGCACTCACTACTCTGCACTCACTACTCTGCACTCACTACTCTGCACTCACTACTCTGCACTCACTACTAACTACTCTGCACTCACTACTCTGCACTCACTATTCTGCACTCACTACTCTGCACTCACTACTCTGCACTCACTACTCTGCACTCACTACTCTGCACTCACTACTCTGCACTCACTACTCTGCACTCACTACTCTGCACTCACTACTCTGCACTCACCACTCTGCACTCACCACTCTGCACTCACCACTCTGCACTCACCACTCTGCACTCACCACTCTGCACTCACTACTCTGCACTCACTACTCTGCACTCACTACTCTGCACTCACTACTTTGCACTCACTACTCACTACTCTGCACTCACTACTCTGCACTCACTACTCTGCACTCACTACTCTGCACTCACTACTCTGCACTCACTACTCTGCACTCACTACTCTGCACTCACTACTCTGCACTCACTACTCTGCACTCACTACTCTGCACTCACTACTCTGCACTCACTACTCTCTGCACTCACTACTCTCTGCACTCACTACTCTCTGCACTCACTACTCTCTGCACTCACTACTCTCTGCACTCACTACTCTCTGCACTCACTACTCTCTGCACTCACTACTCTGCACTCACTACTCTGCACTCACTACTCTGCACACTCACTACCCTGCACACTCACTACTCTGCACTCACTACTCTGCACTCACTACCCTGCACACTCACTACTCTGCACTCACTACTCTGCACTCACTACTCTGCACTCACTACTCTGCACTCACTACTCTGCACTCACTACTCTGCACTCACTACTCTGCACTCACTACTCTGCACTCACTACTCTGCACTCACTACTCTGCACTCACTACTCTCTGCACTCACTACTCTCTGCACTCACTACTCTCTGCACTCACTACTCTCTGCACTCACTACTCTGCACTCACTACTCTGCACTCACTACTCTGCACTCACTACTCTGCACTCACTACTCTGCACTCACTACTCTGCACTCACTACTCTCTGCACTCACTACTCTCTGCACTCACTACTCTCTGCACTCACTACTCTCTGCACTCACTACTCTCTGCACTCACTACTCTCTGCACTCACTACTCTGCACTCACTACTCTGCACTCACTACTCTGCACTCACTACTCTGCACTCACTACTCTGCACTCACTACTCTGCACTCTGCACTCACTACTCTGCACTCTGCACTCACTACTCTGCACTCTGCACTCACTACTCTGCGCTCTGCACTCACTACTCTGCGCTCTGCACTCACTACTCTGCACTCACTACTCTCTGCACTCACTACTCTCTGCACTCACTACTCTCTGCACTCACTACTCTCTGCACTCACTACTCTCTGCACTCACTACTCTCTGCACTCACTACTCTCTGCACTCACTACTCTGCACTCACTACTCTGCACTCACTACTCTGCACTCACTACTCTGCACTCACTACTCTGCACTCACTACTCTGCACTCACTACTCTCTGCACTCACTACTCTGCACTCACTACTCTGCACTCACTACTCTGCACTCACTACTCTGCACTCACTACCCTGCACTCACTACCCTGCACTCACTACTCTACACACTCACTACTCTGCACTCACTACTCTGCACTCACTACTCTGCACTTACTACTCTGCACTCACTACTCTACACACTCACAACTCTGCACTCACTAGTGTGCACTCACTACTCTGCACTCACTACTTTGCACTCACTACTCACTACTCTGCACTCAGCACTCACTACTCACTACTCACTACTCGGCACTCACTACTCGGCACTCACTACTCGGCACTCACTACTCGGCACTCACTACTCGGCACTCACTACTCGGCACTCACTACTTTGCACCCACTACTCACTACTCACTACTCACTACTCACTACTCTGCACTCACTACTCAGCACTCACTACTCACTACTCTGCACTCACTACTCACTACTCTGCACTCACTACTCTGCACTCACTACTCTGCACTCACTACTCTGCACTCACTACTCTGCACTCACTACTCTGCACTCACTACTCTGCACTCACTACTCTCTGCACTCACTACTCACTACTCTGCACTCACTACTCTGCACTCACTACTCTGCACTCACTACTCTGCACTCACTACTCTGCACCCACTACTCACTATTCTGCACTCACTACTCACTACTCACTACTCTGCACTCACTACTCTGCACTCACTACTCTGCACTCACTACTCTGAACTCACTACTCTGCACTCACTACTCTGCACTCACTACTCACTACTCTGCACTCACTACTCTGCACTCACTACTCTGCACTCACTACTCTGCACTCACTACTCTCTGCACTCACTACTCTCTGCACTCACTACTCTCTGCACTCACTACTCTCTGCACTCACTACTCTGCACTCACTACTCTGCACTCACTACTCTCTGCACTCACTACTCTCTGCACTCACTACTCTCTGCACTCACTACTCTGCACTCACTACTCTGCACTCACTACTCTGCACTCACTACTCACTACTCTGCACTCACTACTCTGAGGTAATATACATTTTATGGTCATGATGTGTTCCCTAGCGAGTACCCCACCGACTCCATGTACGAGTTAAAAGTGCATGTAACTTCCCTCCTGTACCAGCTATGAAGACGCAAATACATTTGCGTCCAACGTTAACTTGTCCTCTTCCAGACCCACCATGAACGGGTTTGATGGTCCGTTCCTAAGTATGCTATGCCAACGTCTTTTTGAAGTGTACTCCTACGTTTTTCCGCCTGGCTGAGAGTAGGCCCTGAATCTCTGCCACCGAGCCTCTTTTCTGGCTTCTGACTGCGAGGGCCCCTGCTCAAGCAGCCCCCGTACCCGTGAACTCTGACTTACTTCTAGCGCGGCCCTCCGTGCTCAGCTCAGCCTGCTGCCTGCCAAGATTGACTATAACCTTCGAGTTATCTGTTTTCCTCCCCGAAGATACATTCCAGCCTGCTAGCTTCAGTAAACATCCTTCCTCAGCTACAGGGCTAAAGGGCCGACCTGTCTTTATGCAAGTAATTCATAGCCTCTGTTGCCATGCTTCCCTGGAAGGCCCCGTTCCCCCACGCTTCTCATACAGACACTCAGGCGCTTATACACGCACTCACAGCAAGTATAGAATAGCTTCTGCTCTAGAGACCTTTCTGCCCAGATAGCTTAGTTCCTAAACATCAGATATCAGATATGATAGAAGCACAAGTTGATCTGACATGCCAGACTTCTGTCTCTTTCCGTCAGTGTAAATGTCAAGTCCCCTGCACCCCGTCTATCACACGTCATGCAGCTGCGCGCGCATCCAAGCTTCCGATTTCTGCTGACATTGCAACATTCTGTTAGCACCACCTCTTGGTGCCACCCACTTGCGTCACCTATCAGTGACGTTTCTAGCACACACCTATAGTTCACGCCTAGTTTACGCCTCTCGATGATGTACTAGCACCACGTGTATACTGTTATCTTGTCTTCTCTCAGCTGTTACGCCTCTTACATTGAACATTATGATGTAAATCCAGTATATAAGCTATGTATTGTCAATAAACGAGAGCGCGCTCATCTATCCCTTCTGACACCCTGTGTGGTGGTCAGAACATGATATCCTGATTCCTTTATGAGGAATAAAACCCTTAGAAACTCTTACACCACGGACTCTGTTTTCCTTCATTCTGATTGAGTTATCATTAATTAAGTACTTACCTGCATAGAAATTAAGAGAGTAAATTAATTATTTACATCATTTTGGCGCCCGAATAGGGACCCCTCCCCCACCTCACGCGCCGGAAGGTGCGTTGCAATCCGTGTCCCCTGCCATCAGTTAGACGGACTACACGTGTACTGGCAGGATTTCCTGCATCCCCCTCTGACACACGGAGGTGACGAAGACTGCGATCAGTGCCCAGACGAGGCGGTGAGGAGTGCGGAGGATCCCGACCAGAGCCCAGCCGAAGGAAGCAAGGTCCGAGGTGTGAAGAGGCCCACCAGTTTTCCGAAGTTTTCCGAAGTTTTCCGAAGTTTTCCGAAGTTCCGAGTCGAGTCCAGTCGAGTTTTCCGAGGCCTTCTGTTTTCCGTGCTTCCCGGTGAGTACCATTGCTGGGTCGTATCTAGACGGGTTTGGGTACGCAAGTCCGGTCTGCACTGTTTTTAGGCAGTGTATCTGTACTGTTTAGCAGTATATAAAGTATTCCGAATTTCTGCACTGTTACAGCAGTGTATCTGTATCGTTGAGCGGTACATTCAGAGTAGGGGGAAGTTAAAGATGTCTTTAAATGTTTCATGTGATTAATGTCGTGGTATGAATGTGATTGTTTTTGTGCATTATTGTGTTTTCTTGTTTAAATAGTTACAGGCGAAATTAAGTATTAAGGATCAAGCATTTCAGTATCAAGTAGGCACAATGCCGTTTTTCAACAAATTAAAGCAGATAGGAACTAGGAAAGGGATGTTAGAGGAAGAGATTCCAATTCCCCCTAGGGACACTCCAGGTAATTTCATGTATAATAAGCATGGCATAGACGCCATCTTGTATCTAGAGTTATGGACAGATTATACCAAGCACCTAGAGGAAAGATACCGATGGCCAGTTAACGGAACATGGGATGCCGAGTGCATCATAAAGGTAGAAGAAATATTACGGAAAAAGAAAGCTAGACAATCTCAGAAAGACGCCATAGAATTTTGGCGTAAGGAATCACGTAAGCGTGCTGATAGAGCACTCCGTAGAGAAGACAGGCTTAAAGAATCAGAAAAGGCCCAAGAAAACGAATTAGTTACTGAGGGAATTCGAGTAAAAGTAGAACAAATAGATCGTATCCAAAATGGCAAAGTGAACAACATGTATCTTTTGGCCGATGGTACCCCTGACGCCATTTCAGAAATACCGAAAAATTTGCCGTCACCATTAGTTCCAACTAAAGTAATGCATAAGACTACTAAAGACATATTCCTAAATTCATACCTCGAAGATGTAGCGCCAGCTTACACCAATCTGCCTGTTCGTGCCCTGCCTACTGACAGGGCCGGGGGTGGTACTGCTCCCCAAGATCACGCTCAGCCGACACCGGAAAAGACTAGTTCCGTTCCGCCAGCTCCGCCACTTCCCTCACCTAAAACTGATTTGCCGAAACCACTTCAATCAGATCCTACTAAAAGACAAATTCAGATACTGACTACACACAGAGATAATGCCCAAGCTTCCGCTTCAGGAGGTGCGACCGCGGGTCTCCAGACCCCGCCACCGACTCACAGATTAAATCTCAGAGGTATGCAGAGTCCTCTTACGCACAGATCCCCCCGTTCTTCTAATTCATCCCGCCTTGATGCATTAAAAGAAAATATGTCAGTTTGTAGATATGATCCAGAACCTGGACAGGACGACTTAATGATATTAGCGTCATTACGGTTAAGATCTGCTACTGATAGTTTGTTATGTTATGCAGGAATGAAGGAGCGCCTAGATAAAATACATGAGTTCGTTCAAACGGGAAAGGACCCCGACAGTATTAAGGATGCCCTGGAGAAACAGAAAGTTAACATGCAAGCACTGATACTACGATTTTTCATAAATTGTCTAATAAGAGAACGAGACAGGCCCGGAACAGATCAGAGTGAATTAGATGCATTGAACAAGTGGGGTCAAAATATAGCTGATGGAAAACATGACAGACAAAATTGCATAGAGGCCATGTATAAAAAGATTAAGAAAGCAGTGATAGCAGTACACGAGAAAGAGAAAGAAAAGGCTCCCTCCGAGGAGGAAGAAGAATATGAAGAACCAGAACCGACTACAAGCACTATAGCATATGTAGGTAAGGGAACTTATCTTAGGAAGGGTATCCGTCCAGAAAGCAAGAGAGTTTTCTTCTCTGCCTTAACGAATCCGAATTCTGCTGAGCATCAGTTCCAGGAAACTGATAAACGGCTTCGAGATCGAGTTGGGTACCATGTACTCAATTCTATGGATGAACAAGAATTAGCCCGATCAGCTGTATCATGGGCCGAGAATGCCGACATATATAATGATGATACCGTAGCACAGACATTTTTGAACCTCTCCCCCGACGAACAGAAATTAGCAGGTGTATACATGATTCAGCACCTTCTCATCAAATACAGAAAACATTATTCCGATCCAGGTCCCTTACACGAGACACTGGAAGCACTACTGATGGATAGATGGAGAGGCTTAAGTACCAAATTAGTTCAAATAATTCTAGAACAACGGCGCAGATATGATACCTTTGTAAGCTCTGAATATGTTCCCGCCCCACCTCCAGAGAGGAAAATGTACCATATGCAGTGCGGGGGTGGTATTGAAAGTCAGAACCCCTTACGAGAAGTACACCCTGTTATGGGGGAGGATAAAATTTTGAAACGCGTGTATGTGCACACGCCTCTGACTAAATTAGAACTGTTAGAAATGAAGAAATTAGTACCATGCCATGATAAAGACCCTGCAGGTTTCCATAGAGAGCTTAAAGACATGTTATTAATGGGGGACTACACATATGATGATATCATGAAAATGTTGAAAGTATTATTGCCCACGGGTATATTCGAGAAACTAAAGGAAAAGGAATGGGAGGTGGGAGACACAAAGATTGCCTGGGCAGAAATAGAAGACGAAGAGAAAAAACGGATTCCAGGGTTAGGCCTTGGGGACAAAACTAAAGCATTACCAGGTTTAATAGTACAGGTCCTGCCCAGATTATTGACAACTAGAAAGGAGGATTGGGATGCAATCTCGTCCTGTAAACAGAAACATGATGAAGATACTAGCGACTTTTATTCAAGATTCGAGAAATGTTTTATTATCAATAGTGGCCTCCAGCCAAGTAGCGAGTCGTACCCACATCTTTTTGTATCAAAGTTAGTCGAGAATTCCCTACCGTTAGTTAAAAATAGAGTGTATAAGGTCGAGAGTACATGGCAAGCAAATACGCCATCCCAGATGTTACAAATGTTACAATATCACCAGAATAGAATTAGGGAAGAACAAGATCAGGAACAGAAGCGTATGAAAGACACGAAAATGAAAATGTTAGTAGCCCAGACGGTCCCATCCGACAGTCACAGGAAAGGTACGACCCAGACAAGTCACACTGCAGCTCCTGTTAAAGGGACATGCAATTATTGCAAGCAGCCAGGTCACTACGTACACGAATGTGCAGTTCTGAAACATAACATAGCGACAGGTAAAACTAAAGAGAGACCGCATCCGCCTAGACAAGACCATAACCAGCATCAGCCTACACAGAATACACAGCCTATGCATGCATCTGCACAGACAGCGCAGACCGTAGCAGTACCACAGCCACAGCCCATTGCTGCAACTCAGCAAGTCTCACAACAGATGTACCAGTATGCCCAGTCTGCTTACCCCGAATATTCCCGATATACATGAAACAGCCTAGAGAGGGAAGGTGGCTTGCCTCTTATCGAGATTCCTGTAGATCAAGAAGGTCCTTATGTACACAGTCAAGTATTGGGGAAAGATAGAAAGTTTTTAATTGACACAGGGGCAAGTCGCACTACAATAAGTCATGACGAAGTTCCAGGGGCACCCCTCTCAGGCTCACAAAATGTTTCCCTTGGTTTTTCAGGACAACCTATTGTAAATGAAGTATCAGAACCAGTTCCCCTGGCTGTGGGTCCATTATCGCGCGTTACAGACCTGTTACTAACAAAATCATGTCCGGAAAATCTATTAGGAATTAAAACATTGAAGGCTCTAGGAGCTATAATATGCTGCTCCCCGGAGGGGGTTAGACTCTTTCTGCGGGATTTCAAGGGTCATTACGTTCTTCGTGAGTTTGACGTCAGATTGAAAAATGTACCTGATTACTTGTGGGCAAAAGGCCCAACTGATGTAGGATGTATGCACATTACACCATACCGCGTTACACTCAAGGCAGGTGTTGTATTACCCAGAATCAGACAATACAAGTTACCACCCGATGCTGTAGTGGCTTTACTGAAAATAATTGAAGAGCTCATTGCCCAAGGAGTGGTCGTCGAGACCGACTCCAATATCTGTAATTCACCCATCATTCCGATTCTTAAACGTACTGATCCCAATGCACCGCCAGTATATCGGCTGGTGATTGATCTTCGAGAATTGAATAAATGCATTATCCCACAGTATCCTGTGGTTCCCGATATATCCTCTCTCTTGACTGCTATTGATTCAGAAGCAACGTTCTTTACTGTAATTGATCTCAAGAACGCCTTCTTCAGCGTGCCTATTGATCCAGAGAGCCAATATCTCTTCGGATTCTGTTTAAATGGACGCAGTTTCAAATTTTCACGCGCACCTCAAGGATTCACAGAAAGCCCTAGCATCTATAGTCAAGCACTGAAAAGACAACTAGATTGTATTCAAATGCCAGTTAACACCGCTTTACTACAATACGTCGATGATCTGCTGATCACCGCACGAAGTGAGCCCGAATGTGAAAAAGCATCACTGACAGTTTTACATTTCCTGGCTGACAAGGGACACAAGGTGTCTCCTTCGAAGCTACAATTCTGTGTTCAGCAAGTTGTGTACTTGGGTCACTTGCTGTCCAAAGTGGGGAGACAGCTCACTCCCGATCGCATTCAGTTAATTGTGAACATGCCGCAACCCAAGACACAAAAGGAAGTGCGGGCTTTCATAGGCCTCACCTCGTACTGCAGACAATGGATTCCCCAGTATGCATTTCTAGCTAAACCACTCATCCAGTTAACGACACAGGAGGCAGCAACTTCGACTGTCCTCCCTTGGACTCAGGAACACACACAAGCTTTTGAAGAATTAAAGAAAGTTTTATGCCAAGCACCAGTTTTAGCGACACCATGTTACAGCAAACTGTTTACACTTTTTGTTACAGAACGTGATGGCACAGCGTTGTCTGTCCTCACTCAAGACCAAGCAGGTTCACATAAGCCTTGTGCTTATTTTTCTAGTACATTGGATTCAGTAGCTCAAGCACTCCCTGCGTGCTTAAAGTCAGTAGCAGCAACAGCGTTAGCAATAAGACAAAGTGATTCAATTGTTTTAGGTCATCAGTTAACAGTTCAAGTACCACATTCTGTAGAGGTTTTGTTAAACAGAACCCAGACCCAACACTTAACTATAGCACGACTGACAGGTTATGAATTAACACTATTCCAGCCACACATAGAAATCAGACGTTGCAGCATTCTGAACCCAGCAACACTGTTACCTACAGTTATGACAGATCCAGCTCCGCATGATTGTATAGAAATAATTAATGCAGTAACTAAGCCTAGACGAGACTTAACAGATGTCCCATTGACAAATCCAGACCTGACACTTTATGTGGATGGTTCATGCATGAGAACAAGTACAGGAGAATTAGTGGCCGCGTACGCCGTGACCACTGAAACTGAAATTAAAGAAACACATCGTATTGACACACTGTCTGCTCAAGCAGCAGAGCTCATCGCTCTGACCCGAGCCTGTATTCTAGCCAAGAACAGAAATGTTAACATATACACAGATTCCCGCTATGCCTTCGGAGTTGTACACGACTTCGGAGTCCTCTGGCAAGAACGAGGTTTTCTGACTTCCCATGGGGCCAAGATACAACATGGCCCCCTCATTCAAGCACTGTTAGAAGCAATACATTTGCCCTCGGGCATATCAGTCATGAAGTGTAAGGCACATACTAAAGTCACAGATTCCGTTTCCCAGGGTAACGACCTGGCAGACCAGACAGCAAAACATACAGCACTGACTCACACCCAGACTACTGATGTAACAAAGACAATAGTACAGACCCAGTGTATGGCAGTTAGAGATCCCGCCCTAGATGTAATTGATATCCAGACACATGCTACTCCAGAGGAGATAAAGAAATGGACTGAACTAGGAGGGATTCAGACAGATCAAGGTTGGGTGACGAAGGGAAAATCTATATGGTTTCTCCCCGACTCAATGGTTCAAGTCATGATAAATACAGCACATAGTCCTGCCCATCTTGGAGAGAAAGCCATGTTAGACAGTTTACAGAATCTCTGGTACAACAAACACTTACGAGCAGCAGCAAAACAGAAAGTGCGTACTTGCATGATCTGTTGTCAGTTCAATCCAGGTAAAAGCGTCCCTGTTGAGCAAGGTGGATTCCATCCTCCCGATCACCCTTTTGAAGTCCTCCAGATGGATTATATCCAGATGAATAGCTGTAGAGGATTTAAGTATGTCCTTGTAATTGTTTGTGCTCTGTCCCGCTGGACCGAAGCATACCCAGTCCCAGACTACACTGCTCCGACCACTGCCAGACAGTTGGTTCGTGAATTCTTCCCACGGTACGGTTTGCCCCGTGTCGTGTATTCAGATAACGGACAGCCGTTCTCGTCCGAGTTGATGAGACAAGTTTCCCTCTTGCTAGGATATCAGTGGAGGTTCCACTGTGTCCGACATCCCGAAGCAGCTGGCCTTGTAGAAAGGCATAATCAGACACTAAAAATCCGTCTTGCCAAGATCTGTCAGGAAAAAGGGGTCGACTGGATAGTCGCCCTGCCCGTGGCGCTATTCTACATGAGAATGGTCGCCCACTCAAGATCAGGGCTATCCCCGTACGAAGTGGTCTTTGGCAGACCACCGAATATGTGGGGGACGCCCGTTCCGAAAAAGATCACTGATGTTGATTGTAACATGTTGACAGATTACCTTGCCTCCTTGATGTCTGCACTCCAATCATGTCGTTCACAGGTTGCCGCAGCCTTCCCTGACAACACCGATGTAAAGGCGCATGAGGTCCGTCCAGGGGACCTGGTACTCGTCCGGAATTTCGACCGGAAAAGTCCGCTGGAGCCCCGCTGGAAGTCTCCAAAGACCGTTCTGCTTACCACCAGGACCGCTGTGAAAATCGAGGGGAGAAAGGGGTGGGTCCACACGAGTCACATCAAACTATGCAATGAACTAAAAAACGGACTGAAACAGGACTCTGACTCGTCCACCCCCACCAAAGACTGTGTTGAAGCACAAGACGTTACTGTGCCTAAAAGAGAAAAGACTCCTCAAGAACTTTACCGTATGAAGCTTCGATCTAGCAAGTCAGACAGTTTAATTGTTTAAGTCCTCCCCTAGGTGAATCGGTTAAATGGTTTCTGACATGTATCCCCTAGATCGAGTTAGAGAGAGAGAGGAAAAGAAAAGAACATATTGCAAATCACTTCGTAGTCACTGCATAGTGACACTAATAATCCTGTTTATTCTCAGTATACTACTCATTATTGCCAGCATTCTGTTACCCATATACTGGCCTATTTTCAGGCGTGAACAATCTGCTTACAATGTCTCTGCTGAACACACTTTTAGTGAACTTCCTGCACATGAACTCTCTTACAGACTTGCGCTGCGCAACAATACATTCATTAGTATGTTACACCATTCCCATCAGACAAATAATGCTACAGACTGTTGGATATGCGGTCGACTCCCTCCCTACCAGAATTACAAGGGAGCTCTGCCTCTCTTTCCGTACCCATTCACTCACAATGGCTCCTGTGGAGCATGGTTTAAAATAATTAATTCCTTAGATCCTGATATTGCTGTTTTCGATGGGGGCTGGGTTTGGGGAAACTTGAACTTAGTCCTGCTCAACGTCTGTTACCCTGATAAAGAGGGGCTTCCCACTCGAATAGGAACTGATCTAGAAAATGAAGTATATGGATTAGGTAATTACACAATTAGCCTTATGATCCTCACTGTTGAATCTGAAGCTGCTCCAGTTTTGCCCCATATGTTAGTATTACCAGTCACAGGTGAATTATGTGTTAGCAAGAAAGGTTCAGTACACGTAGGTCATAGTAAATGCACTACTGTGGTCGAGTTCAGTGACCATGGTAAATCGTCCTTTAAAGCTACCAGTCATTCCTACTTTGTTTGTGGTCATACCGCATACATACGTTTGCCTCCAGATTGGGATGGTACCTGTTACATTGCATTCCTTCTGCCACCTGTTTTCCTAGCTCCCCCTGATTACCATAGAAATACGAATCTAGCACCGAATAGACCCAAAAGAGATATTCCCCTTGTCGACTACACAGAAACGGCATGGGAACAGTACACTGATTTTAATAAAGGATTCTTTTTCTTCCTAGGACCTGTCCAAAACAGTAAATTAATACGCAGATTAACGAGAACACTTGAAGCAGTAGTGAATGAAACTGCCTCCGCTCTAGGTAACTTAACAGAGGAGCAGTCTGCTATACGGACTGTTGTCCTTCAAAATCGTCTTGTAATTGACGTCATCTTGGCAGATAGAGGTTGAGCCTGTAAGGTCATCGGGTCAAGTTGCTGTGTTTTCATCCCACAAAATGCACCATCTGTCTATCAAGCTATTACCCGCCTACATAAAATTGCAAATCAGATACATCAGAATCCAGGCACCTGGACTTGGTCCGGTTGGTTCTGGACTACGTTAACAGCTTGGGGATGGAAGATCTTATCCTTCCTAGGCATTGGCCTTGTTATAGTATTCAGTTGTTGCCTGTGCCTGCAGTGTGGGCCAGCGATATGTGGACTGTGTGCCACATCCTGCATTGAGCATTCCAGTTGCCTCTCAAACAGTCAAAGAAAGAAAGACGAACATATAATGTTACAAGAACAAACCGATCGATTTATGAGGATCGATATATCATGACGGGTCCGTAGGGAACAAGGAGGGAATGAGGTAATATAAATTTTATGGTCATGATGTGTTCCCTAGCGAGTACCCCACCGACTCCATGTACGAGTTAAAAGTGCATGTAACTTCCCTCCTGTACCAGCTATGAAGACGCAAATACATTTGCGTCCAACGTTAACTTGTCCTCTTCCAGACCCACCATGAACGGGTTTGATGGTCCGTTCCTAAGTATGCTATGCCAACGTCTTTTTGAAGTGTACTCCTACGTTTTTCCGCCTGGCTGAGAGTAGGCCCTGAATCTCTGCCACCGAGCCTCTTTTCTGGCTTCTGACTGCGAGGGCCCCTGCTCAAGCAGCCCCCGTACCCGTGAACTCTGACTTACTTCTAGCGCGGCCCTCCGTGCTCAGCTCAGCCTGCTGCCTGCCAAGATTGACTATAACCTTCGAGTTATCTGTTTTCCTCCCCGAAGATACATTCCAGCCTGCTAGCTTCAGTAAACATCCTTCCTCAGCTACAGGGCTAAAGGGCCGACCTGTCTTTATGCAAGTAATTCATAGCCTCTGTTGCCATGCTTCCCTGGAAGGCCCCGTTCCCCCACGCTTCTCATACAGACACTCAGGCGCTTATACACGCACTCACAGCAAGTATAGAATAGCTTCTGCTCTAGAGACCTTTCTGCCCAGATAGCTTAGTTCCTAAACATCAGATATCAGATATGATAGAAGCACAAGTTGATCTGACATGCCAGACTTCTGTCTCTTTCCGTCAGTGTAAATGTCAAGTCCCCTGCACCCCGTCTATCACACGTCATGCAGCTGCGCGCGCATCCAAGCTTCCGATTTCTGCTGACATTGCAACATTCTGTTAGCACCACCTCTTGGTGCCACCCACTTGCGTCACCTATCAGTGACGTTTCTAGCACACACCTATAGTTCACGCCTAGTTTACGCCTCTCGATGATGTACTAGCACCACGTGTATACTGTTATCTTGTCTTCTCTCAGCTGTTACGCCTCTTACATTGAACATTATGATGTAAATCCAGTATATAAGCTATGTATTGTCAATAAACGAGAGCGCGCTCATCTATCCCTTCTGACACCCTGTGTGGTGGTCAGAACATGATATCCTGATTCCTTTATGAGGAATAAAACCCTTAGAAACTCTTACACCACGGACTCTGTTTTCCTTCATTCTGATTGAGTTATCATTAATTAAGTACTTACCTGCATAGAAATTAAGAGAGTAAATTAATTATTTACATCAACTCTCTGCACTCACTACTCTCTGCACTCACTACTCTCTGCACTCACTACTCTCTGCACTCACTACTCTCTGCACTCACTACTCTGCACTCACTACTCTCTGCACTCACTACTCTCTGCACTCACTACTCTCTGCACTCACTACTCTGCACTCACTACTCTGCACTCACTACTCACTACTCTGCACTCACTACTCACTACTCTCTGCACTCACTACTCTCTGCACTCACTACTCTCTGCACTCACTACTCTCTGCACTCACTACTCTGCACTCACTACTCTGCACTCACTACTCTGCACTCACTACTCTCTGCACTCACTACTCTCTGCACTCACTACTCTGCACTCACTACTCTGCACTCACTACTCTCTGCACTCACTACTCTCTGCACTCACTACTCTCTGCACTCACTACTCTCTGCACTCACTACTCTCTGCACTCACTACTCTGCACTCACTACTCTGCACTCACTACTCTCTGCACTCACTACTCTCTGCACTCACTACTCTGCACTCACTACTCTGCACTCACTACTCTGCACTCACTACTCTGCACTCACTACTCTGCACTCACTACCCTGCACACTCACTACTACGCTGGGCAACTCCAGAAATATTTTTCTCAAGCAACCGGACAACCACGCAGACTATACCGCACATTAGATAAACTATGAAATATGGTTCAAAACTGTATTAAATGTCTAGGAATAAATACGATTGCTCAGTCCTCACTCTGGCTTCTTCTGTTGGTTTGCGACGGCCAGCTGACAGCATCTGCATCACTTGATGTGAAGTTCACTCACACAAGCAGGACTGACAAACAGCCACAGTGAAACAGCGTTTTGTGACTCCTTTCAGAAATAATTGCTTCTCGTGGGTGGGAATCTCTGCACGTATGGTGCTATGCCTAACACGATCACAAAAAAAAACCAAGCCGTAAGCGTGCACACTCCCGAACTTCCAGTTTCGGGATGTGCAAGCTCACGGCTGTCGTGGGGCGGGACTTCCGTCTTTGCGAGAAGCCCGCGCCCATGGAGTGGATGGCCCAGAGACTGGTGGCAGCAGAAATCAGGAGTGGCGGCTGATGCGGTAAGTGGGGCTTGGGGGGCTTGGCACGACGTGTGTGTGTGTGTCTGCGCGCGTGTGTCTGCACGTGTGTGGGTGTGTCTGCGTGTGTGTGTGTGTGTGAGAGACTGCGCGTGCGTGTGTGTGTGCCTGCCTTCGGCCGGCCTGCATAAGCGCGTTCACAGACCCTGGTCGGCGCGTTCACAGCTCTAGGTCCCTTCAGAGCGAACTCCATGACAATAGGTCTCGATGCCGAGACCTAAAAAGGGGACAGGTCTAAGCCCTCCAACTACCGCCCAATTGGCTTGATGGATTGCGCTAAAAAGGACTTCTGTTGCTCGCTTTTAACTAAAACCCAAATCTGGATGGATGAGAAGAACATCCTCTCTCCCTTACAGGCAGGCTTTCGACGGAAGACCAGCACTACTGACCAGGCTTATTGCCTTCTCTTGCTATATTGGAAGGTGGTTGTGTTGGGCAAAGGCAGCTTATATCTTGCCTTTATAGACCTCAAAACTGCCTTAAACCTTGTCCCCAGAGACCAACTCTGGCAACCCCTCATGAACATGGGAATGCCCCTCGAAATACTAGAACCTGTGGTCAGGCTGCATGAAGATAACTTTGCACGTGTGAGGTGGGGCAATCAGGGGCAACTTACTGACTCAAATAAGATCCGGCACGGGGTACGCCAAGTGTGCGTCTTGGCCCCTACCCTGTTTTCCCTTTATGTCATCCAGATGTCGACCTTTTATGCTCAACTCCAGCTGATGCCCCTTCATTGGCAAATCAGAAGATAGCTACTTTGCTTTTTGCTGATGATACCCTTTTGGTATCTGAAACTCCCATGGGTCTCCAGAAGCTCCTGGACAAATGTAAGGCTTTCTGTGTTGCGAGGGGCTTGGTTATTAATATCCTCAAAACCAAGTTGATGATAATGAACCCGCGTAAATCGTTTAATTGGAACCTGGTCTTAGATAATGCCCCTTTGGAGAGGGTTAGCTCCTTTGAATATTTGGGCATAATGGTCTCCGAGAGCATGACCTGGAATAATCAGTTGAAAAAAGCGTCCCTAAAATTCTCTCAACTAGCAGGGGCATTGCGGCGCAAGATTTGCTTATCATATACGAAGCTCGTAGCCCCAGCTCTTAAACTCTATATCTCAAGGGTTGTGAGTAGTGTACTCTACAGGGCCGAACTGTGGGGTCTGGTGGATGCATGGAAATTAACAACAGTTGAAAAGAAGTTTTTTAGAAGTCTTGTAGCCCTGCCCCATAGTACCCCCCTCCTTCCTTTGAAACTGGACCTGTGATTTAGGTCTCTACATGACCAAGCGAGTCTGAGCTCCTTGCTTTTTTGGTATAGGTTGGTCACCACCCCGACCTGGCCCCTTATGTTGCTGCTTTTAACGACAGGAACAACAAATTTGATGGATAAAATATGTTAACACTGTTCGGGCAGCAATTGGCCTCCCTAATGAGCCTGCTAGCTATCCACCAATGTACTCAAAGGACCAGCTAAAGCATCAATATTGGCTATGAGTAGAACAGACCGCCTATTTGAGGATTCGTCATGGTTGCTTAACAGATGTTTTTTAGACATAAAATCCTCAAAATACCTAGAGAAATATCTTGATATCATCAAAATGTCTGGGGACAGGAAACTGTATACCCAGTTTAGGTTTGGCTGCTTACCCATCAATGCCTTTACCAACCTTTGGCTAAACAACATCAGCCAGCCCAAGGGATGCCCATCCTGTTCCGACCCAAACAAAACTGTGGGCCATTTTTACTTTGCATGTCCAGCCTATGACAGACCAAGAAGGAATTGGTTGGTCCCACTATGCAGACAGTTGGGGACCCATAGCCATCTTGACGCACTATGGATTTTAAGATCGGATACAAGACCATCCTTTGTATGTGCCATTGCAAAATTTCTTGGCCGGTTCTGGGCCATTAGCTAAAGGCTCCTGTCCACTTTTCCTTGTGCCAGGGACCAGCTGTAGTAAACATCTAACGACTCGATGGTGTTTTTAACTTTATTCTCAAAGTTGTTATCGAAATCTCTTCAAATTGTGGATATTGTTAGTCATTATCGCACACACACTTTATTCCTGTTTTATCCTTTTTACTTGATTTTTAATTGAGTGCACACATAGAAATGCTGCATCTTAGTGATTTCCTCTGTGTTTATGATTCTCATTACCTGATACTTGACCGTTTGAACCTGGTGTACTAAATATCTACTTTACGTGTGTTAATTGTATCATGGGCTCCACTCCTAAGGAAGAATATGTGTGTATCTTTTAGGGTTTTACAACCAAAATAAAGATTATGATGATGATGATTTGGGAATGGAGGTGCTCATGCCATCTTCCACCTCATTAGGATATTCCAAGCCGGCAGTAGTAGGAGTCGACGGGACCCCACTGAAAGATGGACAGTCAGGCACAAGGAACCAAAATGCCAACGAGCCCAGAAGCTTCATATGTAGCCCATGTACCTCAGAAAGGTCCCCAAAAGCTTGACTCCATGTCTACCACGCCTAACACTTAGGACCTAAAGAGCCAACCAAACACACACTCCATTGGTTCAGGTGAACATACATGAGTGGCAGGGATGTTTCTAGTGGTTCTAGATAGTGATTCATAGAGAGGGTTCAGGAAAGGATTTCAAATCCCCAGGGAACTGATGACAAGGGCGGGGCTATAGTATTTGCCCAAGTAGACGAGGAGACCATATAGAGTGAGTTTGAAGATGAAGCCTGAGCAAATAGAACATCCCATAGCTCAAAGTGAAGGATGCAAACCAGATGGGGAGAGGAAGACAGTCGTGATCTAAGGTTGGAGATAGTAAGAGCACGCACCCAGGGAGTACAGAAGGACCACAGGGCAGAGCGCTCTTTATAGGAGAGGAAGTGGGGAAGGAACAGGGCATCAATCTGGGAAGAATTGGAGAGAAATAGCAGGGATCAGAGCCGACCAATCAATTGACAAAGAAGAGGGGCTGACCAGGAAATAAAAAGCAATGCATCCTGGTATTGACCCACCCAGAAAAATAAGATGATGCCTTTTTGTACACACTAGAGGAGCAGAAAAGAGAACGTATGCTGCTTGACCGAGTGCACGACAAAGACAAGTAACCCTGAAGGAGATAGTAGCCAAAGAGGAATGTGAGATCTTTGCACACCTGTTTTGTGACCTGTTAAAAGAGTGGACTGAGGAGAGGAACCAATATGACCGGTACTGGCCTACGGGAGGATCATTGAGCCAGAGTTCATGGCTATAGTGGAGGATTATATCAGCTATTCAGAGAGAAATCCCAACTGAAACACCCCCTTCATGCAGCAATGCCAGGCAAAGTAAGAAAAAAGGCATGCTAGGGGAAGAAAGAGAGAGAATACCAAAAGAAGTTGAGACAGAAACAAGGCACCACGCAAAATCCCTGAACAAGGAGCGGGTTGTCCTGAGTTGTATTGCTGTAATGGCACAGAAGGCGGCAGCACCTATGGGGAACTGCTGTAGAGGTTCAGAAAAGATGAAGTATGTACTAGAAGGAGCTGAGGAAATAAGGAAGAACTCTCACAGTGGCAGGACATGATCACATTTCCTCCTCAGCTCCCAGAAGTAGATAGGACATGGAGTCAACAAGGGTCGGTTCTGCGTCCAGTGGATGGGACACACACATACCCCCTCACATTCCCGTGCTTTCGGTGACACCTCATTCTGAGGAGCGTGGTAAATAAAATTACCGTACTATTTTTCCATACATTAAATATCAATAAGGACAGCTCAATCAAATGAGAGGCAGAGTCTGTGGTATCTGAGTCATACGGGCTTTAATTATGATCCTCGAGGAACAGGACATCATGTTCCATCACCACTAAGGTTCAGGAAGGGATATTCAACATTTTATTAACATCACACATTATATATAGTAAAACAGTATAATTGAAATGAATACAGTAGGCGTAACAGGTGAAAAGAGAGAGATAAGAACACATGTGCGTAACAGGAGGCGTGTAAGAAGGCGTACACGTGGGCGTACACTGGACATGTCAGAGAAACATCACAAGAAACGTCACAAATGGGTGGATGCATAGAGAAAGTTTGCAGGATCAGCAGAAACTTTTGGCCTAGATGCGCGCGCAACTGAGTATGACGTGTAACTGGGGAGAACTGGGGGCTTTGACTTTAGCACTAGTAGAGGAGACTGGTGTCTGGGATGTCAGAACGACCTGTACCTATAGCATATCTGGTATCTCATGTTTGGAGGATGTAGTGTCTGAAGTAAAAGGTCTCTCGGACAGAGGCCGTTCAATACTGAATGCTAACGCGTGCATACGTGTCTTGGTGCAATGCGCGGGGCCATGGGCCTACCATGGTAACGGGTTCTGTAAATCACTTGCAAGGAGGACAAGAAGGCTGGGCCCTTTGCTCTGCAGCCGGGAATATGTTTACCTATTTCACTAGACTGGAATGTGTTTTCGAGGAGGCTGAGCAGATAACTTGTAGGCAAAATACTATTTTGGCAGGCAGGCCAGGCTGAGCTGGGCACCGCTTCGCTGGGCTGGAAGTAAGGCAGAGGTCAGGGATGCATACAGCTTTCAGAGACAGAAGAGGGCTCGGAGCCTCAATTAAGGGCCTAGCTCGACGGAGCCAGGAAACATGGAGAAAACGTGTGCGAGATTCAAAAGTGTACCATATAAAGACGTTGGCACCATAGGCCTAGAAGCCTAATTAACGTGATTTTTATGGGGAACTATATAACTGACATGTTAACATTGGACGCAAATGCATATGCGTCTTTCTAGCATGCACGGAAAGGAAGTTACATGACATACAAGGAACATGGGTGCATGGAAGGGGTGCGAGTGGGGGACACATTAGCTACCTGAAAATTTCTATTACCTCATTCCCTCCTTGGCCCCTACTACACCCTTTAGGATATATCTATGTTCATGAGACCATCTATCTGTTCATATAGCACCATTTGTTCTTTCTTTATTCGGGAACGGGAACGTGTACTTGGACGGGGAATACAAGCTGTGGCGCACAAGCCGCAAAACGCTGGCCCACATTGCAGACAGAGACAACAACTGAATACTATGAGCAGTATTATTCCTAGGAGTGACAACAATTTCCATCCCCAGGCGGATATCACACTCCAAAGCCAACCGGACCAAGTCCAAGTGTCTGGATTCTGGTGCATCAGGTGAGCTATATTATGAAGCCGTGCTATTGCTTTATACACGGATGGCGCGTTATTAGGAATAAACACGCAACAACTGGATCCGATGACTCTACAAGCCCCGCCCCTATCGGCCAGGATGACGTCAAGGACAAGGCGATTTTGAAGAACAACAAGTCTCATAGCAGACTGCTCCTCAGTCAGGTTACCTAAAGCAAAAGTAGTCTTGTTCACTACTGCTTCCAAAGTTCTGGTCAATCTTCGTATTATCTTACTATTTTGGACGGGACCTATGAACCAAAAATATCTTTTTATATAATCCTTATACTGATCCCATGCTGAGTCAGAATAATCGATAACGGGAGGAAGGTCTCTCTTATGTCTCACATGTACAAGATGCGAATTTCGATGATAATCAGGTGGGGCTAGGAAAACAGGTGGTAATAGGAACACGATATAACACGTCCCATCCCAATCCAATGGCAGACGTACATAAGCTGTCTGACCACCTATAAAATAAGAATGACGGGAGGCTTTGAAAGTAGACTTTCCTTTATCACTGAATTCGACCACAGTATTACAATCACTGTGTCCTAGATGTACTGAACCATTCTTCCTGACACATAATTCACCTTTCACTGGCAAAACTGTAATAGACGGCAAGTCCGAATTAGTCTCAGACTGCACATTCAGAATCATGAGGTTAAGTGTAAAATTACCTAATCCATACACTTCATTTTCTAGATCGGTTCCTGTCCTTTGGGGAAGACCTTCCTCGTCTTGGAAACATATTTTATTCATAACTGTATTTAGATTCCCCCATATCCAATCGCCTTGGGAAACTGTGGACTTACTATCTAGGGAGGACATTAAAGTAAACCATGCACCACACGAACCATTATGTGTAAACGGATAAGGAAAGAGGGGCAGAGCTCCCTTGTATTTCTGATAGGGAGGGAGTCGGCCACATACCCAACAATTGGTGGCATTGCTGGTCTGGTGAGAATGATGTAACATACGAATGAATGTATTGTTGCGCATTGCTAATCGATAGGACAGTTCGTGGGGGGGCAGGTCGCTGAAAGTGTGCTCTACAGTGTCATTAAAGGAAGTATGTACATGAGAATCAAGAGGAAAGAAAACATGTAGCACTAAACTTATGCATATGACCGTAAGACTCAGAAGAAACATAAAAATTAATGCAATAACGCATCGGCTGTGCAAATTTTTGCAATATTTTTCTCTCTTTTCAATTCGCCTATCTCTCTGACTACTTGGGTCTATCTTATACATGTCAGAAACCTGTCTAACCGCTTCACCCGAGGGGGACTTAAACAATTAAACGCTGTCTGACTTATTAGACCTCAACTTGGCTCGGTACTCCTGTTGCGGAGTTTTCTCTAGCAGGGGGAGTTTAGAGTCAGTGTCCAAAAGGGGGCAGTCCTTGATTACAGTCTCTGGACACGATCCATGAAAACGCTTGATATGGCTGGAGTGCAACCACCCCTTCCGGCCTTCTATCTTCACTGCGGTCCTCGTCGTCAACAACACCAATTTTGGCTCCTTCCACCTCGGCTCCAGAGGGCTCGATCGGTCAAAATTTCGGACCAAAACCAGGTCTCCTGGAACGATTTCATGCGGTTTTACTTGGGTGTTGTCCGGGAAGGCAGCCGCGACCTGTGAACGACAAGATAGTAGTGCAGACATCAAGGAAGCTAGGTAATCTGTCAGCATAGTACTGTCAACATCAGTGATTCTTCGGGGCATAGGCGTACCCCACATGTTTGGGGGACGTCCAAAAATTATTTCATACGGGGACAATCCAGTTCTAGAATGGGCTACCATTCGCATGTAAAAGAGGGCAACTGGCAAGGCTACTATCCAATCTACTCCTTTTTCTGCACAGACCTTCGCTAATCGTGTTTTCAGGGTTTGATTATGTCTCTCAACGAGACCAGCGGCTTCAGGGTGTCGTACGCAGTGGAATTTCCACTGGTAACCTAACAGGAGTGATACCTGTTTCATGAGCTCAGACGAGAATGGCTGACCATTATCAGAGTACACGACACGGGGCAAGCCGTATCGCGGGAAAAATTCACGGACCAATTGTTTGGCAGTGGTTACAGCGGTGTATTCTGGGACTGGATATGCTTCTGTCCATCGGGAAAGGGAACATACAACTACTAGGACATACTTGAATCCTCGGCATCTGTCCATCTGGATATAATCCATCTGGAGGACTTCAAAAGGATGGTCAGGAGGATGAAATCCACCTTGTTCCACAGGGATACCTTTGCCTGGATTGAACTGACAAACAGATCATGCAAGTACGCACTTTCTGTTTCGCTGCTGCACGTAAATGCTTGTTGAACCAAAGATTCTGTAAACTGTCTAACATGGCTTTCTCTCCTAAGTGTGCTGGACTATGTGCTGTGTTAATGATAACTTGAACCATAGAGTCGCGGAGGAACCATGTGGCTCTTCCCTTCGTTATCCATCCCTGATCTGTCTGGATCCCTCCTTGTTCAGTCCATTTCTTGATTTCATCTGGGGTTGCATGTGTCTGTATGTCGAGTACTTTGAGTGTGGGATCCTTAACTGTCATGCAATGTGTCAGTGAAGTGACTTCAGTCTTTGTCGGTTCAGTCGGAATGTCTGTCTGAGTCTGAGCTGTGAATTTAGCTGTTCGATCTGCCAGGTCGTTACCCTGGGAAATAGTGTCGGTGACTTTAGTATGTGCTTTGCACTTCATGATGGCTATGGCTGTAGGCAAATGAATTGCTTCTAACAGGGCTTGAATGAGGGGACCATGTTGTATCTTGGCACCGTGGGAAGTTAAAAAACCTCTTTCTTCCCAGAGAACACCGAAGTCGTGAACGACTCTGAATGCATACTGTGAATCTGTGTGTTAGACGGACCGGGAGGGTCGGCCGAGGTTACGGGGAGAGGTCTCCGGGGAGAGCCGTCCCCAACGACTGTACAGACAAGCAACTTCCCCCCCACAGACGGACACCACACAAGATTGACTTATATCGAGACTTTATATGCAATTCTTAGGTACGATGAGATGATACAAGGAGGTCTGGACTCAGGGGTCCCCTCGGTTCTAGTCTCTGGTTTAGGAAAGGGGTAGCGGGACAGTCTTGTTACCAGAAGGTGGATATAGCTCTCAATCCTCGAGCTCGGCGTTCTAGATGATCGGGCCGCGGCGGAGCCAGCAGGTCCCGAGATGGACGAAGGAAAACGACGGTCCGCGGCGGAGCCTGCAGGTCCCGGTGAAGATGACGGTTACAACGGTCTGCGGCCACACCAGCAGATCCCGACGACGATGAAGGATGAAGGTTACGAAGGCTGTGGCAGCGCCAACAGGCAGGACGATGGTGCACAAGACAGAGCTACGGCAGCGCCAGTAGTCCGTCTAGGATGAGTTCCTCTTTACGTCTCTCGACTCCAAGATACAACTGCCTTCCGGCTCTGGAGCTGCCCCAGTTATAGGGCTGGCGTGCTTTGATGTCCGGACCCTCGCACTTGGAGGTCGGGAGGTCCGGGATGAGGGAGTCCAGACACCCAGCAGGGGGGTGGAGCCAGCGCCCGGGGAGGCGATGGGCGAGCGGCACTTGGCGGGGGAGAGCCATCGGCACCTCTTTCTCCCATTGACTTGCCAAGTAGCCCGCTCACCTCCTGGGTGGAGGGTGGTGCCGGAATGTCTGAGGCCGGGCCATGCCCAGGGTTGAGGTCGATCGGGGGCCAGGCGGCCTCGTGGTGAAGTGTCCAAGATGGCGGCCCAGGCTGGGTGCGTGGGCCGGCAGTGGATCGGCCCCACGAGGTTAACGTGCTCGAGGGCCGGGGCCCTGGGGGGACAGAAGACGTGCAATGGTGGTGTGTGGTACTTGCGTGACGGTACTCAGGCCTGGTTGGGCCGGGGGAGATCGACCCTTCATGTGGCCTGTCCAACATGCGTCCCCCCCAGCTGAAGGTGGGGAGAGTTACCCATCCTCTTGGGGACTCTCCTCGTCGAGGCGGAAAAACCGGGACAGGCCATCCGCGTTGGCGTGATCTGGCCCAGGGGCTGTCGGAGGGCTCGATGACCCCGAGCGTGAGCATCTTGGCTACTTCTGCCTGGATGCAGGCCCGTACCCGATCTGGCACGCGGTAGGCCCGGTGGCGGATAGGAGGGCTGTCCCCGGTATCCACATCGTGCACACACCAGGAAGTGACACCTGGGGTGAGGGAGAACAGACTGGCGAACTGTGACAGGAGGGCTTGACACTCTTGGCGTTGTTCTCTGGTGAGGGTCTCCGAGAGTCGGACCCCATCCACGGAGCCGTCTTGCTCCTGAGTCCGCAGGAGGTCGGGGAGAGGCTCGGAGTCTTCTTCAACCCCATTGTCTGTGGCCATCAGGAGGCTGAGCTCTGTTCGTACAAAGTGGGGTTTTAGTCTGTTAGCGTGGAGGACCCGGAGAGGGTTCCGGGGGGATTCCATGTCGATGAGATAGGTGGCAGGACCCTTGCGCTCGATTACTTTGAAGGGCCCCGTCCATTTGTCTTGTAGAGCGCATGGCTCCGTGGGGGACATTACCCATACCTGTTGGCCAGGTTCGAATTCAATGGATGAGGCATTCTGGTCATACCATTTTTTCATGTCCTCTTGACTGGCCTCTAGGTTGGCTTTCGCTAAGTCTCTGAACCGCCGGGTCTGGTTGCGGAGGGTGAGGAGGTACCGGAAGACATCTGGAGGGTTCTTTAACGGGGGCATTTCCCAGCCCTCTTTGACTAGGCTGAGCGGTCCCCGCACTGGGTGTCCATATAGCAGTTCAAATGGGCTGAAGCCTAGGGATTTCTGGGGGACCTCTCGGTAGGCGAAGAGGAGGCACGGCAGCAGCACATCCCACTGGCGACGGAGGGGCTCTTCCAACCCCCCGATCATCCCCTTTAGCGTGCGGTTGAACCGCTCAACAAGTCCGTTCCCTTGGGGGTGATAGGGGGTCGTGAATCGGTAGGTGACCCCGCACTGTTGCCAGAGGGATTTCATGTATTTAGAGATAAAGTTCGTGCCTCTGTCGCTGACGACTTCTCGGGGGAAACCCACACGGGAGAAGATCCCCATCAGAGCCCGGCCGACTACCGGGGCTGTCACAGTCCGCAGAGGAACAGCCTCAGGGTAGCGGGTGGCGTGGTCCACTAGCACCAAGATGAATCGATGGCCTTGTTTGGTGCGTGGGTCCAGGGGCCCCACAATGTCTATTCCGACCCTCTCAAATGGAGTAGTGACTACAGGAAAAGGTTGCAAGGGGGCCTTTAGCTTGCGGCCGCTCTTTCCACTGGCTTGGCACGTGGGGCAAGATCGGCAATGCTGGTGCACATCGTTCCTCATTTTGGGCCAGAAGAAGTGGGTCACTAGGCGACTGTAGGTTTTATCTTGTCCCAGGTGCCCTGCCAGGGGGACATCGTGGGCCAGGTTTAGCAGAAAGTCTCTAAAGCGGTGGGGCACTACTAGTACTCGATTGGCCCCCAGCTCGGCGATTCTTTGCTCGCTGTACAGCAGATCATTGTCCCAGTAGACCCAATGAATTCCGGAGGTATCCCCTGCGCTTTGGGCGAGCGCTTGCTGGCGGAGTCCCTCGAGGGAGGGACAGGTCTTCTGTTCTTGGCGAAATTGTTCTTGCGTGGGCCCCCCCTCTTGGGCCCACTGGTCGAGGTTAGCGAGGTCGGAAGGCTGAGCTGGTTCGAGGGGGATGTCATGGTCGGTGGTTTCGGCTGGGGCGACCGGAGGCGGTGGCGCCGGCCATTCGGGTTCTTCTGGGCGATGGTTGGCACGGGCGGCCATGGACCGGGTGGTGACGCACGCCCAGTCCGGGACGCCTAACATTCCCAGGTGTTCTCTTCGCTCCACGGCTGCCCACGGGGAGCTCTCAAGGTCATTTCCGAGGAGGCAGTCTACGGGGGCATCGTCTCGGACCGTCACCTTCAACATGCCGGAGACCCCTCCCCATTCGAAGGGGACGCAGGCCATCCGACACAGACTTTCCGAGTTATCGGCTGATCGTACAGGGCAGAGAATGTTCGGTAGATACTGTTCTGGGGTCACCAGGTGACAGCGGACGGCTGTTACACTGGCCCCGGTGTCACGAAGGGCTTCGGCCCGGTGTCCATTGATGCTCACCCATTGGCTGTACTTCTGGGTGTTAGCGGGTAGGGGGACCCGCGGGACCATGTCTTTTCCCCCTAAGCAGGCGAGAGTCATGGCGGCTGGCTCCCATTCGTGATGCTCTTGTTCGTATGTTTCCTGTTCCTCGGAGATCTGCTCTTCCCCTAGGGCCGCAGCGGCCACTTGGCGGGGTCTTGGACTCTGGTACTGCGGGCAGCTTGGGTCGTTCGCATAGTGACCGATTCGTTGGCATCGGTGACACGTGACATTGGCTCTGTACCCCGGTCGCGCCGGGGTGCTGCCCCTGTTGGCCGGGGGGGTGGTGCTGGTAGCGGGGGCGACCGGAGCGTTGTCTCTTCCTCGTCCTTGGCCCCCTCCTCCTCCTCTTGGTCGGTGCTGACCATGGTTGTTCCTGTTCTGTTCGTAGGACCCATTCCGGCCCACTCTGGTGATCTCCCACCGGTCAGCTTCGGCTGCGAGCTGCCGCGGATCCGTTAATTTACTGTCGAGGAGGTGCTGGCGTAGTTCAATGAAGCAGTTGTTCGACAGATGCTCCCACACCATCAGATTGAACAGTTGTTCGTAGGTCGTGACGTTGCTTCCTCTGATCCAGCCTTCGAAAGCTCGGCTAAAGTACGTTACATAGTCCACCCAAGTTGTACCCGGGATGCGGGTGCAGTCTCGGAACCTCTGACGGTACATCTCGGGTGTGAGGCCATAGCGGGTGAGGAGTGCCGCTTTCATATGGTCGTAGGAGGTCATCTGGTGGTCCGGGAGCTGTAGCAGTGTATCGCGGCCCTCATTGAGGAATCTCCCCCATAGACCGGCTCCCCAATCGCTCTTATCGATCCGGTGTGCAGTCATAGCGATTTCATAGGCTTTAAACCATTGCTGGATGTCGTCCTCTCGGAAATATTCTCGGACAACATCCTTGGGGATGTGTACTTTTTTCTCCGTGGTTCCTGAGGTGTGGGGTCGCTCGGGCACCCCTAACTCTTTATTCTGCTTGCGCAGGTTGATCTCGGCTAGGTTCCGTTCGTGTTCGTACGCCAGTTTCTTTTCCTCGAGCTCCCTTTGTCTCTGTTTCTCCTCTCTCTCTTCTCGGAGACGCAGGTGCTCTAAGTTGATTTTTTGTTCGGCCAATTTGAGTTCCACGTCCATCTTGAGTCGGGCCATTTCTAGCTCGTGTAGTCGGTTTCTTTCTCTTTCCTGGATCTCGTCTTGCGAGAGACCCGTTCTTGGCCCTTCAGGGGCCGTGGTGGTTTTTTCCGCGGTGCTTTGATCAGGGGTTCCGGCGGCCCCGGTCTCTGCCCAAGATTCTAGGGCATGCTTAAAATCGTCTTTGGTGCTTAGCCCGGTGGTAGCGATACCTAGTTCGATGCAGAACTGTTTTAGTTCACGGTGGCTGTACTCCTCTAGTTTCTCCATTTGGAACTTCTCGGTTGATCCGCTTTCTTTAGTTGTCATTGTGATTTCGTTGTGGGGTGAGCTACTCTCTGTACGTTATGCGGTGATTCGGATCGCGCCGCTGGCCACCAATGTTAGACGGACCGGGAGGGTCGGCCGAGGTTACGGGGAGAGGTCTCCGGGGAGAGCCGTCCCCAACGACTGTACAGACAAGCAACTTCCCCCCCACAGACGGACACCACACAAGATTGACTTATATCGAGACTTTATATGCAATTCTTAGGTACGATGAGATGATACAAGGAGGTCTGGACTCAGGGGTCCCCTCGGTTCTAGTCTCTGGTTTAGGAAAGGGGTAGCGGGACAGTCTTGTTACCAGAAGGTGGATATAGCTCTCAATCCTCGAGCTCGGCGTTCTAGATGATCGGGCCGCGGCGGACCCAGCAGGTCCCGAGATGGACGAAGGAAAACGACGGTCCGCGGCGGAGCCTGCAGGTCCCGGTGAAGATGACGGTTACAACGGTCTGCGGCCACACCAGCAGATCCCGACGACGATGAAGGATGAAGGTTACGAAGGCTGTGGCAGCGCCAACAGGCAGGACGATGGTGCACAAGACAGAGCTACGGCAGCGCCAGTAGTCCGTCTAGGATGAGTTCCTCTTTACGTCTCTCGACTCCAAGATACAACTGCCTTCCGGCTCTGGAGCTGCCCCAGTTATAGGGCTGGCGTGCTTTGATGTCCGGACCCTCGCACTTGGAGGTCGGGAGGTCCGGGATGAGGGAGTCCAGACACCCAGCAGGGGGGTGGAGCCAGCGCCCGGGGAGGCGATGGGCGAGCGGCACTTGGCGGGGGAGAGCCATCGGCACCTCTTTCTCCCATTGACTTGCCAAGTAGCCCGCTCACCTCCTGGGTGGAGGGTGGTGCCGGAATGTCTGAGGCCGGGCCATGCCCAGGGTTGAGGTCGATCGGGGGCCAGGCGGCCTCGTGGTGAAGTGTCCAAGATGGCGGCCCAGGCTGGGCGCGTGGGCCGGCAGTGGATCGGCCCCACGAGGTTAACGTGCTCGAGGGCCGGGGCCCTGGGGGGACAGAAGACGTGCAATGGTGGTGTGTGGTACTTGCGTGACGGTACTCAGGCCTGGTTGGGCCGGGGGAGATCGGCCCTTCATGTGGCCTGTCCAACACTGTGTATATATTTACTTTCTTATTTTTGGCTAGTATACAGGCTTGGGTCAGAGCAATGAGCTCTGCTGCTTGGGCAGACAATGTGTCAATACGATGTGTTTCTATGACTTCAGTTTCAGTGGTCACTGCATATGCGGCTACTAACTCTCCTGTATTTGTTCTCATACATGAACCATCCACATAAAGTGTCAGGTCTGGGTCGGGCAATGCAATGTCTGTCAAGTCTTGTCTGGGCTTCGTCACGGTATTAATGACTTCTACGCAGTCATGTGGTGCTGGATCTGGTGTACTCGAGGGTAACAATGTGGCAGGGTTGAGTATGTTGCAATGTCTGATTTCTATGTGTGGCTGGAACAGTGTCAGATCTTATCCTGTCAGTCGTGCTATGGTCAAGTGTTGAGTCTGGGTTCGGTTCAGGAGAACTTCCACGGAGTGTGGAACCTGTACTGTCAAGGGATGTCCTAACACTATTGAGTCGCTTTGTCTGATTGCTAGAGCTGTTGCTGCAACTGATTTTAGGCACGCAGGTAAAGCCTGGGCCACTGGATCCAATGTACTAGAAAAATAAGCACATGGCTTGTGGTGTCCTGCTTGATCTTGTGTGAGAACAGATAATGCTGTGCCATCGCGTTCTGTGACAAAAAGTGTAAAAGGTTTGCTGTAACATGGTGTTGCTAAAACTGGTGCTTGACATAGTGCTTTCTTCAAGTCATTAAAAGCTTGTGTATGTTCCTGAGTCCAAGGGAGGACAGTCGAAGTCGCTGCCTCCTGTGTTGTCAACTGTATGAGTGGCTTGGCTAGATATGCATACTGAGGAAAACATTGTCTGCAGTAAGAAGTAAGGCCAATAAAGGCCCGTACTTCCTTTTGTGTCTTGGGTTGTGGCAGATGTGCAATTAACTGGATACGATCGGGTGTCAACTGTCTACCCCTCTTGGACAGCAAGTGTCCAAGGTATACCACTTGCTGGGCAAAGAATTGTAGCTTCGAAGGGGACACTTTATGCGCCTTTTCGGCCAGAAAATACAAGACTGTCAGTGATGCGCGTTCGCAGTCACGTTCGGTCCGTGCTGTAATTAACAAGTCATCAACGTATTGCAGCAGCGCAGTGTCAGTAGGCATGTGAATACTGTCTAGTTGTCGTTTCAGAGCTTGATTGTAAATACTAGGACTTTCTGTGAACCCTTGAGGTGCACGTGCAAATTTGAAGCTTAGGCCATTTAAAGAGAATCCGAAAAGATACTGGCTTTCCGGATGAATGGGGACACTAAAGAAGGCGTTTTTGAAATCTATCACGGTGAAAAACGCAGCTTCGGAATCAATGGCAGTCAATAGGGAAGAAATATCTGGGACTACTGGGTACTGTGGTATTATGCATTTATTCAGTTCTCGAAGGTCGATCACCAGTCTGTAGACTGGAGGTGCATTTTGGTCAGTTTGTTTAAAAATCGGAATGATTGGAGAATTACATACATTGGAGTCAGTTTCTACAACTACTCCTTGTGCAATGAGTTCGTCAATAATTTTCAGTAAGGCTGCTACAGCCTCAGAGGGCAATTTGTATTGTCAGATTCGGGGCAGTACAACACCTTGCTTGAGTGTGACACGATAGGGAGTAATGTGCATACAACCCACATCAGTTGGACCTTGCGCCCATAAATGCTGTGGTACATTTTGCAATCTTGGATCAAAATCTCTCAACACATAATGACCTTTAAAGTCACGTAAAAACAATCTCACTCCTTCCGGAGAACAACATATCACTGCTCCTAGTGCTTTCAACGTTTTAATACCAAGCAAGTTTTCAGGACATGATTTCGTAAGTAACAAGTCTGTAGTACGAGACAATGGACCAACTGCAAGGGGAACTGGCTTTGACACTTCGTTAACAATAGGCTTTCCTGAAAATCCAAGGGAAACATTCTGTGAGCCTGAGAGGGGTGCCCCTGGAACCTCATCGTGACTGATGGTAGTTCTGCTCGCCCCTGTGTCAATCAAAAATTTTCTGTCTTTCCCTAATACCTGACTATGTACATAGGGACCCTCTTGATCTACAGGAACCTCGATAAGGGGCAAGCCAACCTCCCTCTCTAGGCTGTTTCATGTATACTGCTGATAATCGGGGTAATCTGACTGTGCATACTGGTACATTTGCTGTGTGACATGTTGCGTGGCAGCAATAGGTTGGGGCTGGGGTACAGCTACTGTCTGTTGTTGTGCATTCTGGGGAGGTTGCGTGTTCTGTGGAATATTCTGTGGAACATGTTCTGGTCTAGGTGGACGCGGTCTTTCTTTCGTCCTGCCTGTAGCAATATTGTGTTTCAGAACCAGACATTCGTTTATATAGTGAACTGGCTGTTTACAGCAGTTGCAATTCCCTTTAACTGGAGCTGTAGGATGACTAGTCTGTGTCGTACCCCTCTTCTGACCATCTGCTGGGACGGTCTGGGCAACAAGTACTTTCATTTTCGTGTCTTTCATACGTCTCTGTTCATGGTCGTGTTCCTCTCTGATTCGGTTCTGGTGGTACTGTAACATTTGTAACATTTGGGAAGGGGTATTTGCTTGCCATGTACTTTCGACTTTCAGTACTCTGTTTTTAACCTGTGGTAAGGAATTCTCGACTAGTTTGGTCACAAAGAGATGTGGATATGATTCACTACTTGTTTTCAGGCCGCTATTAATAATAAAACATTTCTCAAATCTAGAATAAAAATCACTAGTGTCTTCGTCTTGTTTCTGTTTGCAGGCTGAGATTGCATCCCAGTCTTCCTTTTTAAATGTCAATAACCTAGGCAAGACTTGTACTAATAATCCTGGTAATGCTTTGGCTTTGTCCCCAAGACCTGTACCTGGGATTCGCCTATTTTCTTCGTCGTCTAATTCAGTCAAAATAATCTTTTTTATCTCCCACCTCCCATTCTTTCTCTTTAAGTTTTTCGTAAATGCTGGCAGGCAACAATACCTTTAACATTTTAAGAATGTCGGGATACGTATAATCCCCCATGAGTAACATGTCTTTTAATTCACGGTGGAATCCTGCTGGATCTTTATCATGACAGGGTACTAATTTCTTCATTTCCAATAATTCCATTTTGGTCAGGGGAGTGTATACGAATACTCGCTGAAGCGCACCCCCTGGGGTCTGGACGGGATGAACTTCTCGTAAGGGATTCTGTCTGTCTATGTAAAATGGTTGTCTTACTGGGGGTGGAACAGGAACGAAATGTGGAGTCAGGAAAGTACTGTATTTGTGAAGTTGCTCTAGAATGGTATTAATTAAATCGGTACCTAGGCCTCTCCATCTTTTTAGGAGTAATTCTTCCAGTACATTATATAGGGGACCTGGATCAGAGTGCTGACTTTCATATAGTGTAATGAGATGCTGGATCATGTACATACCAGCTAATCGCTGTTCGTCTGGGGTAAGACTCAAAAATGTTTGCGCTACTGAATCGTCTTTATATATACTAGTATTTCCAACCCATTGTACTGCTGACCGTGCTAATTCCTGATCACGCATGGTACTAAGTTCACTATAACCTATTCTCTCTTTCAGTATTTTATCAGTGGCTTGGAATAGATGTTCAAGAGAACATTGTTCTGGTATGGGAGAAAGGAAACATTTCCTGTTTTCTAGGCGAATGGGTCTGTCGAAAGGTCTGTCAAAAGGATTCTGTTTAGGAAGTCTCGCTCTTCCTACGTACGCTATTCTGCCTTGTGTTCCGTCTTGTGTTCCTGTGTCTATATCATCGTTCTCTGAGACGTCACTATCTGCTTTCTCATCTTCTCTCACTGCTTTGTCCCTTTCGTGTATGTCTAGAATTTCTTTACGAATCTTTCTGTACATGGCTTCTATACAACTTTGTTTATCATGTTTACCATCAGCTATATTGTTACTCCAATTTATCAGGGCGTTCATTTCTTCTTTGCTTGTACTTGGCCGATCTCGTTCCCTTATCAAACAATTTATCAAAATCTGTAAGATCATTTTTTTGTGTCTCAACCTTGTGATGCGCCATGGCCTCGTGAATACTTTCTGGTTTTTCCCCTGTTCTAATAAAATGATATATGTTGTCTAAATGGTCAATCATTTCTGGTAAAAGAACCAAATAGTTTGTAACATGTCGTAACCTTAATGAATATAACATCATATCTTCTTCGCCTGGTACTGGATCATATCTACAATCTGTAATGTACTGTCTAAGGGTTGCGAATGTCGCAGCTCTGGGTGTACGTTGTAATGCTGCTTCTCTAAGCGTCATTCGTTTTACTTGAGGCGGGGTGACAGGGCGACCTCCTACGGCGCCTCCTGAAGCGGAAGCGGAACCATCGACTAGCTGTGTTGTTGCTGCTGGTGTCATAACTTGAAAAGTAGGTGCAGGTAATGTAGGCAGACTCTGGGTTGTCAGTGTAGCAAAAGGATTGTGAGGACCGACAGCAGGAGGGACAGTAGTAGTAGTAGTGACAGGGACAGTTGTGACAGGATGGGAAATGACAACGGGTGGGGGAGTCGAGTCTTGAGGGAGTAGTGGTAACGCGTCCTGAACAGGCTGAGTAGGCTGCTGTACATTATTAGCACGTGGTACGTGTACATTGGTATATGCTGGAGCTACATCATCTAAATAGGAAGAAAGGAAAATGTCCGCTGCGGTCTGTTTGTGACGGAATTTAGTCGGGACCAATGGTGGTGGCAAGTTACGGGGTACTTCCGGGGTCTCCTTGGGCAGGCCCTCGGCAAGAACAGGATACATGCCTGTAATAAGGGCATTTCTTTGTCGGTCTAATTGTTCTATTCTGACTCGCTCACCTTCTTCTAGTAACTCTTTTTCTTTAGCTTTTTCAGATTCTTCTCTACTTTTCTCTGCTTTCCTGATTTCCTTTTCTGTTCTTCTATGCGCTTCTTTACGCCACAATTCTATGGCATCTTTCTGAGATTGTATGGCTTTCTTTTTCCATAATGCTTCTTCTACTCTCATGATGCAATCAGCATCCCATGTCCCTGAGACAGGCCATTTATACTTTTCTTCCAGATCTCTAGTATAATCGACCCACAAGTCTAGATACAGTATGGCATCTAAGCCGTGCTTGTGGTACATAAAATGTCCGGGAGTGTCCCTAGGCGGGACGGGAACTGCTTCTTCGAGTATCCCTTTCCTGGTTCCTATCTGACGTAATTTCGAGAACAGCGGCATTCTTGAACTGACTTGAACGTGAACACAATAAACACAGTAATTAACCCTGGGCGAAGAACTACGCTCCGTTCGCGGAGTTTGCGGAGTTTCGGCAACTCCGCGCTCCGCGGAGAATGTGAAGTTGTCGAATACTCCGCAAACTGCTGCGTAGCGTAGTTCTCGCGCGCTCAATAGCATTTTCGCGTGCGCGAGGATGCTTGTCGGTAAGATCGAGTTGCCGAACATGCAGAAACTGCAATCTGGCACAGAATAACTTGCAAACACGTTAGTAGTGACCGGAAATAAGGGGACGCGAGCGGGCGGGACAAACCTCATGGGTAACTTTGCGCGCTACACATCCCGAGCATGCAGGCAATCAATCAATCAATCAATCAGGATATTTGTATTGCGCGGTACTCACCCAGAGGGTCTCAAGGCACTTGGGGGAGGGGGGTCCGCTACTGCTCGAACAGCCATGTCTTGAGTTGCTTCCTGAAGCAGAGGTGGTCTTGGGTCAGACGGAGGTGGATGGGGAGGGAGTTCCAAGTCTTGGCTGCCAGGTAGGAGAAGGATCTTCCTCCCATGGTGGATCTTCGGATGCGTGGCACGGCGGCGAGGGCGTGGCTGGTCGATCGTAGCTGGCAGGTGGGAGTGTAGAAGGTCAGGCGGTTGTTGAGGTACCTGGGGCCCAGGTCGTGGAGGGCCTTGTGTGCGTGGGTGAGGAGTTGGAACGTGATTCTCTTGCTGACAGGGAGCCAGTGAAGGTCTCTCAGGTGTCCGGAGATGTGGCTGTGTCGGGGGATGTCCAAGATGAGTCGTGCGGAGGCGTTCTGGATGTGTTAGAGTCTTTTCTGGAGTTTGGCTGTGGTTCCGGTATAGAGGGTGTTTCCGTAGTCCAGTCGGCTGGTGACGAGTGCCTGTGTGACCGTCTTCCTGGTTTCGGTGGCGAGCCATGGGAAGATCTTTCAGAGCATGCGTAGGATGTTGAAGCATGATGATGAGACGGCGTTGACTTGTCTGGTCATCGAGAGGGAGGAGTCCAGGATGAAGCCCAGGTTGCGTGCATGGTCCGTTGGTTTGGGTGCGCTGCCCAGGGCAGGGGGCCACCAGGAGTCATCCCAGGTGGAGGGTGATGATCAAAAGGATGAGGACTTCCATCTTGTCTGAGTTCAGTTTCAGGCGGCTGTTCCTCATCCACTCGACTACGTCTTTCATCCCTTCGTGTAGGTTGGTTCTGGCGGTTCCTGGGTCGTTGGTGAGGGAGAGGATCAGCTGGGTGTCGTCGGCGTAGGAGATGATGTTGAGGTTGTGTTGGCGTACGATGGCTGCGAGGGGGCTCATGTAGACGTTGAAGAGGGTGGGGCTGAGTGATGATCCTTGTGGTACGCCGCATATGACTTCGGTGGCCTTGGATCTGTACGGGGGGAGGCGGACTCTCTGGGTTCTTCCGGTGAGGAACGAGATTATCCACTCCAGTGCCTTCTCTTGGATTCCGATGTTGCTGAGGCGCTGCACTAGGGTGGGGTGGCAGACCGTATCGAATGCTGCGGAGAGGTCCAGGAGGATGAGGGCCGCTGTTTCCCAGTTGTCGAGCAGGGCTCGGATGTTGTCAGTGGCTGCGATGAGGGCGGTCTCTGTGCTGTGGTTGGCGCGGAAGCCGGACTGCGAATGGTCGAGGCTGGTTGGGCGAGCGCAATTGGTGATCCACTGTGTGAGGTTGTTGGCTGCTTGGTTGGGGTCCGTTGAGCTGGCGGGCGGGTTCTGGCTCAGTGAAGTGGTGAGCTGGTCGGTGGTGATCTTGTTCCAGTTCCTGCGGGGAACCTGTTGCGGGTGGTGGTGAGTCGTGGTCTTTCTGAAGCTGAAGTGGACGCAGCTGTGGTCTGTCCAGTGGAGTCCGGTGGAGTGGCTGAAGGAGATGTACTTGCTGGAGAAGAAGACTGGATCAAGCGTGTGTCCGGTGTAGTGGGTGGGGGTGTTCACCAGTTGCATGAGTCCGAGGTTGGCGGGGTTGTCCAGCAGGGTGGTGCTGGTGTTGTCGTTGTTGTTCTCCAGGTGGAAGATGAGGTCCCCTAGGAGGATGTAGTCAGCGGAGGCGAGGGCGTGCGGGCTGATGAAGTCTGCGATGTCTTCGCTGAATTGTGTGCGAGGTCCTGGGGGTCTGTAGATGAGGGTGCCTCTGAGTGTGGTCTTGGGGTCGGTGTGTATCTGGAAGTTAAGATGTTAAGCGGCTGTGAGGGTGTTGTCTGAGTTGGTCGTGATGCGGATGGTGTTCTTGTAGACGATGGCGATGCCTCCTCCTGTCTCGTTGACGCGGTCTCTCCGGGTGATCTTGTATCCATCCGGGATGGCGACGGCGATGTCGGGCGCTGAGGAGGCATTCATCCATGTTTCCGTGAGGAAGGCGACGTCTGGAGATGTGGTGTCGAGCATGTTCCAGAGTTCCACGGCGCTCCCGAAGATGAAAAATAGCTTGCAAACGGGTCAAGCAAGCTACTACGCATGCTCGCGGAGCTATGCGTAGTTCGCGGAGTGCAAGTACATCTTCGCGTAGCTCGCGGAGTGCGGCTACGTGAACTACGCCCAGGCTTAACAGTAATGAATAGCAAACAATCATTCATACCACGACATTAAACACATTGAAACATGTCAGACTGATATTACCTGGTACATAGAAAACACAAATTCTGAAAAATTCTCGAGAAACAATACTAGAATACTGGATTACTAGATGCACTGCTAAAACAGTACAGACAATACCGGTCCCATTAAGAGACACGTCATACCGCGTTCACCTAAGTGAACGCGTCTGGACCAGGTCTGTGTACCCAGACCTGTCTTGACCGGGCACAAATTAATGAACCCGTCTAGATGCGTTCCCAACAACGGTACTCACCGGGAAGCAGAAACTGAAGGCCTCGGAAACTGGACTGGACTGGACTGCTACGGCTTCTGGCTGCTACTACGCTACCACGCATGCGCTTTGGAACAGGTGGGCCTCCGGATACCTCGGACCTTGCTCTCTCGACTTGGGGCTCTGGTCGGGATCCTCCGCATTCCTCACCGCCTCGTCTGGATGCCGGACCGCAGTCTCCGTCTCCTCCGTTGGCCTGAGGGAGATAGCAGGAAAACCCGCAGGTGTGCACTGGATCCTTCACAGCTGTAGAAGGGGTCAAGGCCTGCGTTACATCGCCGGCGAGTGGGGAAGGGGGGGGTCCCTATTCGGGCGCCAGATTTATGTGGTAAATAAAATTACCGTACTATTTTTCCATACATTAAATATCAATAAGGACAGCTCAATCAAATGAGAGGCAGAGTCCGTGGTATCTGAGTCATACGGGCTTTAATTATGATCCTCGAGGAACAGGACATCATGTTCCATCACCACTAAGGTTCAGGAAGGGATATTCAACGTTTTATTAACATCACACATTATATATAGTAAAACAGTATAATTGAAATGAATACAGTAGGCGTAACAGGTGAAAAGAGAGAGATAAGAACACATGTGCGTAACAGGAGGCGTGTAAGAAGGCGTACACGTGGGCGTACACTGGACTTGTCAGAGAAACGTCACAAGAAACGTCACAAATGGGTGGATGCATAGAGAAAGTTTGCAGGATCAGCAGAAACTTTTGGCCTAGATGCGCGTGCAACTGAGTATGACGTGTAACTGGGGAGAACTGGGGGCTTTGACTTTAGCACTAGTAGAGGAGACTGGTGTCTGGGATGTCAGAACGACCTGTACCTATAGCATATCTGGTATCTTATGTTTGGAGGCTGTAGTGTCTGAAGTAAAAGGTCTCTCGGACAGAGGCCGTTCAATACTGAATGCTAGCGCGTGCATACGTGTCTTGGTGCAATGCGCGGGGCCATGGGCCTACCATGGTAACGGGTTCTGTAAATCACTTGCAAGGAGGACAGGAAGGCCGGGCCCTTTGCTCTGCAGCCGGGAATATGTTTACCTATTTCACTAGACTGGAATGTGTTTTCGAGGAGGCTGAGCAGATAACTTGTAGGCAAAATACTATTTTGGCAGGCAGGCCAGGCTGAGCCGGGCACCGCTTCGCTGGGCAGGAAGTAAGGCAGAGGTCAGGGATGCATACAGATTTCAGAGACAGAAGAGACTCGGAGCCTCAATTAAGGGCCTAGCTCGACGTAGCCAGGAAACATGGAGAAAACGTGTGCGAGATTCAAAAGTGTACCATATAAAGACGTTGGCACCATAGGCCTAGAAGCCTAATTAACGGGATTTTTATGGGGAACTATATAACTGACATGTTAACATTGGACGCAAATGCATATGCGTCTTTCTAGCATGCACGGAAAGGAAGTTACATGACATACAAGGAACATGGGTGCATGGAAGGGGTGCGAGTGGGGGACACATTAGCTACCTGAAAATTTCTATTACCTCAGGAGGAACCCACCATACCAGTGCTAGTAAACAACACGCCCTACAGCTGCCTGATTGACACAGGGGCAACCAAGTCATGTCAAAAGGAAGGGATCATCACCATATACAAAGACTCCATGGACATGCATGGCTTTTCGAGTACGATAACGAGAGTCCCTGTCACAAAACCCCTAAAGTTGAAATGGGGAGTAAGACAATTGCTATATCATCCGTCATCTCCGACTAATCTCCTGGGAAGAGACTTAATGGTCATTCTAAACATGACTATTAATTTCTCTGACAATGGGATGATGACCTGCTTGACCCCTGGGGTTTTACCACTGAGACTCAAGTCCATAAAATTGCCTGCACCTCCCAGAGGTGCCTGACTGCCTTCACACATGTTGTCCTCACAATTGTCGTTAATACAATGGAATTAATGAAACAAAAGTTCAGCTGCTCAACAAATTTGTATTCTGCCGGGAGGGAGAGCATGAATTGCAGCCCCCCGAGGAAGTATTGTTTTGCTTGGAATCTGTTGAAATACATTTTGAATATTGGGTCTTTCTGGCCACAGACCAAGTGAACATGATGTGGACGTATACCATCTTTGTTGCACCCGGCCTCAGTGTTCGGAAGCTAACAGATGACCAGCTGTTCGGCGAGTGTCCAGGGGCCTCAGATATTTTTTTTCAGACTTGATTAAGGTCAGGGCCCCGCTGCATGACTGCATTTATGTGTGGAGGGTTTCGGCCGTAATCCCGGAGATTACCACAAGGGTTTTTGAGTCCCCAACTATCTTCTATCAAATACTGAGGAGGGATCTTGCTAACTTCTTGTCGATAGCCTCTTGATGCAAAACATAGATGACATTTTGATCTACAGCCCCTCTGAATTAATATGTCAGCAGGACACAATAGCTCTCCTGATTGCGCGAGCTGAGAGGGGCTTCAAAGTAGAGGAGGGAAGATGCAGTAGGTGCAGCAGGAGGTTAATGATCTGGGCAAATTGATCTCGGCTGCGGTTGACAGGTCACCCCAGAACATTACAACTTAATTAGGGCACCACAAACAAAAAGGAGTTTTTAATATTGACAGTGGATCTTTGACTACAGCACGCTTATTGACCCGCTACTTGAGGCCATTTTGAAAAAGGTGAAAACTGTCAACGAGAAACTGCCCTGGATCCCTGAGATGCACAATACCTTCTGTAAGCTTAAAACAGAGATAACATGCCCCCCTTTGCTGGGGACACCGGACTATAAGAAGGAACAAATGTGGCACCTTGAGGCACCACTCCAGCACATTCATGTGGAAAATAGAAAGAGGACTGGACCTGCTGTCTGAGACTTGAGAAGAGAAGAGTAAACTGGACCTACTCTTCACACTGTACTGGTGGCACTAAGGATGACATGCCCCTGACATTGTCACTAAGAATCCTCTGTTCCTGCCGGTGGCACTAAAGGTCCTGGTATCCATTTAGCAATGACGTCTATGACAGAAATGTGTGCTCTGCATCTAATGACAGATGAAAGCAAACAAAGCAGAGACGGCTCACCTGGACGGTGTGTACTGTGTATAAGGAACAGTGTGACCAGGATGTTGCTAGCACAATGAGGTCAGGCGCCAAGGATAGGTCTGCACTGACGGGCATTGTTTGTTGCTCTGAGATCAGCGCTGTGCAGCTGTGAACCGTCTTGGATTGGCTCTGGCCACACAAACCACCTGTATTGATGGAGTTGAGTTTTTAGACATGAATAAAGCATCTGAGCATGTTATTATTACACTTGGGATTAATTAGGGTAATCTCGTTAATCGTGCATTACTCTTGTGAAGCAAAAATAGCAAAATTACATTAGAAACAAGCAAGAGTAATTAATAGTAATTTGGGGCAAACATCTTACTGCAGGAGCACAGGAACAATGATCTAAGAGCAAGAGTGGCTGTGGCTACTGCTGTTCATGTCCTGGAGCATCCGGTGCTATTTTCTTAGGGAAAAATGCATCCTCTGACCCATATTGGAAGCGAGGGTGCATTTTGTACCAAGAAAATGATGCCAATTGCTGGAATATGCTTCTCATGCAATTGCCCATGATTACATGCCATTTTGCTGTCTTTGTGAGGAATTAAACTAGAGAGAATTACACCAGTTATGCTCGCCTCTACTTATTATCTGAGCTCCAGTGCCCATACCTGTCATTAACTCTATAACTAATCATTTGACCTAGGAGTGGCTACAGGTGGAAGCAGAAATGTTGGTATTAAACTATACATTTAGCATCCATCTTTCAATTTGTTATGCTTATCTAAAATGTTCATTTCCAAAGAAAACACCCATGCCCAGATCTTCATAAAATTTACACAACTCAGCAAAGCAAGTAAAGTTGCAGCGCTGCACTGCGCTGCGTTGCATGAATGTACAGCCTTGAGTTACTAAGGGGAATATGTACAAAGAAATGGTGCTTCAACTGGTTCCACCTCTAGATCTCTTCAGATTTTAGGATCATCCTGATTAGAACCGTACACCGTAACTAATGTGATCCCTGTTTCCAATGTAACAATGGCCCATTTATCCCATTTATTCGTCAATGTACGTTTCACGGATCCTAAATCATGCCGTATGAATATTGCGATTCCTCTTATCATTGTCGTCTGTGATGAGTATATTATCATTTCACAGCCCCTTATCTCCTGGCAATTTTTATTGCCCCTTGAAATATGAGTCTCTTGTAAACACATCATTTCTGGGTTCCAAAGCAGTAAAACCTCAAATACCCTTTCTCTTTTCTTCCTATTGATTAATCCTCCCACATTCACAGAACAAACTCGAATTTTACACATACTTTTTTATTACAATCCACCGTCTTTTCCAGCATTCCTTGTTCTTTCTCTCCTCCCTCTATTTCGTCCACCCTGCCTATGTTTTTCTCCCTTTTTCTTCTCAGGCACAGCAACACCCACTGCATTCTCCTTAGACACAAAAAACTGCACCAAAGAGTATGATAATTACAAGGGGGTGTTTAGCCCTACAAAGTGCCTTAGTGCTGCCTTGTAAATATGGGGGAGGGCACTGCGCCACCGGAGCGTCGTAAAAAGTGATACTCCGGTGGGGCAATCCCCTTGTAACTATGCCCCTGTGTTACAATCCATCATAAACCATGATTTACATTGGATTGTAAATCCCACCACAATGTTTGCATCTGATATGTGTTTAAAAAGTATTGCAAACCTGATGCAAAGTGTTTGTAAATCTCGGCTCAAGATTTTGGAATAGCCTCTTTGATAATTTTCTAGAATTTCGAACACTCAAAGAGTTTTTAGTTGAAACAGGTGTAGAATAGATGGACCCATTTTGTGGTGATAGTCTGGTAATGACCAGACCTATAATGGAGAGGATACTTCCTCTGATCCTTTCACTCATGTTTGTGGGCTTCTTCTGTTTGATGCAGTTAATATGAACTTATCCAGACCCTTAACCAGTAAGTGCAGTGACATGAAGGGGTTTGATACAAGAATATCATGCACTGAAAATAACTTGCTATAAATGCATTTTATTGTATTAAATATTCTTTAGTTGCTGTGAAAAATACTACTTTGTGTGCATATGCGCTCCTTGTGAAGAGCAGAATTCTGTCACTCACTGTGAAGCCAGCCAATGGCAGAACCGGTCAGTCTCCTTGACCCACGCTCTATGCTGTTGTGGGTGGAAGAGAACTGTGAATGACACATCAGCAGACCAATGGCTGAAGAGGGCTGACTAGAGGTACCTATAAGTGTAATAACTATAACATTTAACACATTCAAAAAGGTCTTGGCAACTCAAGACCAAATGATAGAAAATTTACAATCAATAGAGCATTATTTTAAAAAAAGATATTTAGGCCACTACATTTATATCTGAGAATATTTTTGATAATATTATTCGGACATGCAACTGCAGTGAGATCTATCTTCTTACAATTTTATATCACATTTCTGCAATATAAGTGAGAGATTCCAGCACTCTGTATTTTCTTTGCCTTGATTTTTTTGTTTCAATTCATTCATTGCATTTTTGGGGGTAAAATTGTACATTAACTGTTCAGAGGACAATACAACAAGAGACATAGCTCACGCTTCCGGTTACAACAAGCGCACAACTGATATGTCGAATTCAGTTTATCAAAAGCAATTGCCCCCTTCCCGCCCCTGTAAGCATGTCAGTGTACATATATATTGTGCAATCATCAAAACAAGGTTGTGAAACAGCAAACATTGCAAGATTCATGCTAAGAAGAAAACTCAACCGAAGTGACCATCTGCAGTCTTCAAGTACAGGAATACGCAACTGTCATTTCCCCAATCCATCACCAGCAGGGTTGGTGCGAGCCTAGGATGAGGGATTGTAGAGCAGAGCCACACCAATGAAGAGGTAAGTCAGTCCCCTAATGTCCCAGCAACCATGGGGAGGCTCCTACATCCAGTCAACTCTAACCCTCCCACCTGTCTTGATAATATGAATTTTACCAGTATTGCATCTCAGTTTTGAGCTCCTGGGTATTTGCGCTGCCCACGGGCGTCCTCCCCCCAGAGCGCCTTATGTTCCACTTGCGCCGACACAAGAAATGATTGTATCCAGGCCTTGACTGGGGGAGGGTCTGGGGACTTCCAAGGGTGAGTTATGAGCCACTCAATAGATCCAGCACACTCGCCTCCCAAGTGTGTAATGCTGGACGCTCTGTACAGGAGGATAGTCGGGTCGTGATATCTTCCCAATAGGTGTGTAAGGCCAGGCAGTGCCATAACATGTGGAGCAGATCAGCACCATTTATAGCTCCTCAGGGGTAGGCAGCGTTCATCCAATCAAAATGTAGATTTGTTTTGAGTATGGTAAGGTGTGCTCTATGCACGATGTAAAATTAGCCAGAATTTCACATTCCGTGGGATGTGAGTAGACCCTGCCAATACCGATGTCCACTCCTTATCTGTACAGGGACGAGCGAGATCCTCCTCCCTGCGAGCTCGCAGGTGTGCCAGTGGGGCATGTGTGAGTCAGACACGAGGCAGTTACCCACTGCACGATGTCACCACCCGTCCCCACACCTGTTAAGTATTGTATTCCTAAATGTGACTGCGGTTCAGTGGTTATATCACCCCATGCATGAGCCGGAAATGCCTGTACAAAGTTGTATAGTAAGAATAGCCCTAGTGGCAAATTTGTGCCTCCCGCTAGGTCCTCATGGTTGAAATGAAATATTGAGACAAGCAGGCATGTAGTCACAGTTTGCATCTACGCTTTATTGTTATTTACATTTACATAGTAATCAGACCAAATGTAAAAAAAGCATGTATATGAAGCTTGCATCTTCATGCACCAAGCAAACAAAGGTCCCTGACTTAGGGTGGGGGCGTGGTGTTTGCAAGTGCATTATGGATTGAAAAGTACCTGCTGCTGTATTCCTGGTCTCCAGCAATTTTCAGGCAACAATAAAAATGTGAAGATAACTTTGATGATTAATGTTCTTTATTGAGAGAGATCAGAGGTTTGCCTAGTGGAAGTTTTGACTCATGGTAAGGTAGCCACAGGGGGTAATATGCCTGCTGCAAAGAATGTGAACCACGCAGATCACAAAATGCATATCATGCAAATAGAGCAAACAGAAGGAGATGATGGACGGAGCGCTTTTTAGACACTCACCCCCAGTCACAGATCTGGGTTGAATGCATCATCGTTTTTTGGCTCACTTCGCCACCCCAGTTCAGACACAGCTATTTGCAAATCAGTCCCAGGATGCTTGTTTCCGGTCCAGGGAAGGCATGGCTTGGCAGTTCGGGCTGGACTGTTCCCATGAGGCACAGGGTCAGACTGATTCGCATATAGCTGGGACTGACCTGGGGTGGTGAAGTGAGCTAAAGAATGATGATGGATTCCACCCAGATCTGTGACTGGGGTGAGTGACTGCAAAGTGTCAGCACTCCATCCATCATCTCCTTGTGTTTGATTTGTTCACCCTAAGTTGGCAGGGTATGCCCAGATGTGGGACCCTTGCTCAATTTGCCACTGGATTCAAGCTAGCCTGGCTGATGAGGGATGTTAGCCCGAAACCAGACCCAGGATGCTTTTTTTGGTCCAGGGAAGACATGGCTTTGGCAGTACAAGCTGGACCGTTCTCATGAGGCTCAGGGTCAAGACTGATTTGCATATAGCTGAGTCTGAACTGGGGTGGCAAAGTTAGTTAAAGAACAGTGATGGATTCAACCCAGATTTGTGACTGGTGGTGAGTGTCTGAAAAGTTTCACCACTCCGTCCATCATCTCCTTCTGTTTGCTTTGTTCACCCTAAGTTGGCAGGGTATGCCCTGACGTGGGTCCCTTGCTCACTTTGCCACTGGATTCAAATCTGGCAGATGAGGGCTGATAGGCCAACACAGGTCCCAGGATGCTTGTTTCTGGTCCAGGGAAGACATGACTTGGCAGTTCGATGGATTCAACCCATATCTGTGACTGGTGGTCAGTGGCCCGACCATCATCTCCTTGTGCTTGCTTTGTTCGCCCTAAGTTGGAAGGATATGCCCATACATGTGTCCCTTGCTCACTTTGCCACTTGATTCAAGCTAGCCTGGCTGATGAGGGCTGTTAGCCTGAAACCGGTCCCAGGATGCCTGTTTCCGGTCCAGGGAAGGCATGGCTTGGCAGTTCGGGCTGGACCGTTCTCATGAGACACAGGGTCAAGAGTGATTTGCCTATAGCTGTGTCTGAACTGGGGTGGCAGAGTGGGCTAAAGAACGATGATGGATTAAACCCAGATCTGTGACTAGGGGTGAGTGTCTGAAAAGTTTCAGCTCTCCGTCCATCAGCTCCTTTTGCTTTATCATGTAAATAGGTCAGTGAGTTACTGTTTTTGTCTGAGAGATTCTTTTGCTATTTGCAGTTTATAAGTTAAAATCTTAACAGTGATCAGTAAGCTATTAACCGTCATTAAAGAACTGCATGAAAACCTCAAGGTATAGATTAAAATGTTATGACTTTACCCCAGTCTTTCCTTATCCTAATATTTGAAAATGGGTTCATAAGGATACAAATCAATTCTGATTATTAAAGAGAACCCCCCAAATATGGTCTTATGTTTTTAATTCTGAGTTTGTACTTCTCTAGTGTTGCAAAGCCATCCTGTGCCCTGGGCACTCCCCAACGTTTTGCTGACTGTTACTGGTGGTACCTGATTCTGACTGACCCTGGCCTCTGCCTAACCAGGCCCAGGCCCAGTGCTATGTTGAAAGAGACACTTAAAGATACTGTGAAACACCTACATGCACTAGGGTGCACTATGGGTTAGGGTACCCCTATGATTGGCATGACCTATAAGGCCCTAGTACATAAAAGGGCAGGGGGATGAGAACTACCTTTAAGTCCCTAGAATATATTGGGACATGGCAGTTTAGAGGCCAGCGGCCCTTTCTGCGTTTGCATGTGTGCACTGCTGAAGCCTGCGGACAGTTTAAAAGTAGCCCTGTGTTGTAGGACTGCTTTTAAAATACAAATTGTGCCCAAAATCGACTTTTGCGTTTGGGGAACTTACAAAATGATGAACTACAATGTTGGGGCAACATTAAGTTAAGTGGAAAAATGTTTCCACTTAACTATGGCTGTATCATATATGCCACATAATACATCATTTGCTGCATAATCTAACAATTTCACCCAAAACAATTTTGTAGCTCAAACTGATCAAAAATGTCTAAAAGAAATGTGACTTATGTTGCTGTGAAGTGGAGGGCCCTTTGCAAAGGTTGACTGGTCACCTTTCCCACTGCTGCATTTGTATGTTACACAGGTACTAATGAGGCAAAAGCTCTGCAGAGTATCTTAGTATGTATAAATATGTCAAAATAATAACGTATAAAATGTACCGCATTATGCTGCAGCCTTTTTATTGTTGCATCATTTAGTCAACACTGCAACATCATTTTGCCCTCCATTGCGCCATAACTCCAGTGGCCCGAAAATATGTTGCACATGTTAAAAGTGTTTGTGCATGAAGCAGAGACCATGACGTTTGAAAACTTAGGGGCTGATTACGATGGCAGGTGGACTTCAGTCCGTCCGCCATCGAATCGGGGAAGGGGACTGCTGGCCTTCAAGGTGGCGGCCCCACGATAGGCATTACAATGCGACCGCCACTATGGCGTTCGCAGTGCCTATCTTTTACATTGCAGCAGGTGCGGCTGGTTGCATTTTCCACTGCAATGTAAAAAAGAGACAGGTTACATATATCAATGCACTACGTGGCAGGCGCAATGTGGTGCCTGCCTCATGATGCAGTGATATATAGGGGGGGCATCATAGGTGACCCCCAGGTCTGATGTCTGGGGGCTGGGGGGAAAGGGGTACAAGCCCACAATGTACCTTTCCGTCATCTTTTCCATGGTGTGTGAAACGCCATGGATAGGCTGGCGGGTAAGAGACATCGTAATCCCTACTGCGGTGCACCGCAACCAGGACTGTAGGAACCACAAGCCCCTCCGCCGCACTGGTGGGCTCAAGGTGCCCATCGGGTCTGTGGTGGTTGGTCTTTCCGACCGCCAGGGAACAGCCTGCCATTATAATATGGCGGGCGGTGATGCAGTCACCGATGGCGGTGCCATCGATGGGGTGACGTGGTGGTCTCACTGCCATTATAATCACCCCCTAAGTTTGGTGTGCGTGCAAATCCTACATTGCCAACCCCTGGTAAGTTGCACTACTACTGCTGGAAAAGGCCAATGGAGGTACCAATGGGTGAGGTGGACTGGCCTCAAGGGTCTTGTGACCTCAGTGACAGAGTCACTGCCGCAATAGGGTGTGCTGCTTGGTAGGTCTGCCCGCAAGACTGGAGGTGATCTGCAGTATGGGTTGTGGTGGACAGGCCTTCAAGGTTAACTCACACTTGCCACTTTTAGGGTCCACCTGCGGATGCTAAGACACCAGGGCTTCTAAGGTCTATCGGGCCTTCTAAGGTGTAGCATCGGAATAAGCTCTGTCAGGAGTGTGATCTGATGGACTGGTCATGAAGGCTGAACATGGTTCTCCAGTTCCAAATTCTGCAGCTCTGGGCAGAGTGCCACATCCTCTCCCACACTGAACACCATCCTGCCCCACAGAGAGAATCTCGCACTGCCTTCGGCTACATCTCAATTGTGCTGCGACTAAATTCAAATTATGCACTAGACAACAGTATAATTCTGCCTGAAAAAAAATTAATAACACCTTGGAAAAAGCAAACACTCATAAGGAATGAAAGAATAAGCAAAGCATGTGAACTGTAATCAGTAACAACATGGCTACCTTAACGGTTTTAAACTCCTATATGACTACAAGACCAGGAAGGGACCAGTTTCAATGTCCATTGCTATATCCTTACAAAATGTAAGAAGTTGGGATAAAAAAAAAAAGACTACCTCCCCAAACACAGAGCCGCTGTACACATTTTATAAGCTAAAATAAGGAAAACACTTGAAAACGATCATATTAAACGTTTCTACCCCACCCATCGACCAGGTATTGCAGAACCTTTAGGAATGGTGCACTTCCCCACCCTGGGAAAGCAATGTTGTTCAAAGAAAGAAGATAAAAAGAAAGTAGCGCTTTCAATGGCAAACTCTGCAAAGTGGCGCTAATGTGTGTGGGTGTAAATAGCAATCTGGCCTGTCTGCTGCCGCTCTGTATTGTTTTATTTAGGTATTTAATAATATTTTCTCTCCGAGGTTGTTCTTTGGAGTGGAAAATAGTCAGAAAATGCGGACATTTCCAGCCAAAGTGTTCGGCTCTTTTTTGGATCCATTTCACAGGGGAACAAATACAGAAAAGGAGAGGCAAGAGAGAGAGGTAAGAGCGGTCTCTTCAAATCACACAAGTGAGGAAGAGCGAGACCGAGAGAGAGCGATGAATAAAGAGAGAGAGGGCAGGAGGGCGCTGCAGAGGCAGATCAGGAGAAGTGCACACTGTCTCTGCCACTCTGGGCATGAAGGCAAAGAGTTTTTTTTTACCTTCTCGGCCCTTCCCAGAACCGGAGCCCTACTACAGCATAACAAAAGGGCAGAGGCCGGGCGGCCTCTTTGACTGCAGCAGGGCAAGTGCAGGGCCATGAGGTAGCGCTTTCACGCGCTAATGGCCCTGCGATTAACAGGAGGGCGAGGGGTAATTATTTTGTCCCCTCGTCCCGTCCCCCGTGTCCCCCCCACTCCAAAATCTGGGGGGGGGGACATATCCCCAGTGTCCCCCACACTTCCTACGCCCATGAGTAACGTGCCAGAAGAGGAGTTTAGTGCCAAGATGGGTGTACACTGGACCCTCCTTGGCGTATTATCCAGGCCACGAATCGTCTTGCTCATTCAACCTGAGCATGTGCATGTGCTAAGTGTGCAGTGTAATGTAAGCACTGCAGGCTTTACAGCAAAGATTTATGTTCTGCTTGTTGCTTCTCCAGCCGACATATTTTAGCTGGTGTGCCTACCACTCAGGTTTGCTGATGGAGGAGCCCGTCTTCAATATAAATAAGATCTACTTTGATGGATTTGTGAAGACTATATTGTGTACCCAATCAGTGTCCCCAGATCACTACTTTAAAAACATCCCATTCTATTAGGTGTGAGGATGCTGTGCAGTCATTGCTCCGGAGGTTTTCAGCTATGGCAGAACTCAGGGCTCACATAACTTACGGTTGTAATTTCCATGTGGAGATGGCAGGTGTGTCAGTGTCTTGCGACATCTGCAGAAATTGCGGGTTGTGGTTGGAGTGAGTCATACTCATGTAGTCAGTCCATATCACGAATGAGGCAAAGGTAGACCTACAAACAATGTTGTCCAGTCAAACATGTAGCTGATGAGAGCCGGAAAAGCAAGAGTAGACTATGTCTGTGGACTTGCTATGTCGCCAGATATCCACCAACCGTCAATGTTCCAGCCAATTCCACAGTGTCACAGAGTTACAATCGTAAGTGCTCCTGAGAGCGTGTGCAATCAGTAATCTAGGGCTGGATCAAGGACTAAGTTAAAGTCACCACCCACTAGCCACGGTAATTCATATCAGCGGCATAGCATATTAGATAGGTATCAAAGAAAGTGGCTTGGTCGGAGTTTGGAGCATAGATCGAACCCAGGAGTATGTGTCACCCATCTAGGTGGCGTTTCACAAACACATACGCCCCTCCCCATCAATGTCAGTCTCGTCTGCCATGTAAGAGGTCCCAAGCCTACCCACACCAATGCTCCCCGTGCAAAATCAGAAAAGCTAAGAACAAAGATCTGCCCCACTAGCGCCTATGAAGTCTAGTGATCTCAGGGAGCATCATGTGTGATTCCTGCAAGAGGCTAATATGAGCCTGAGATAGGAATATATACAGTATCTGGTGCAGGTGTGTGAATGCCCCTAACATTTAAAGTAAATATGTTATTGGGAGCCATTAGCATAGTTTAGGGTGGTTCCAGAGTGTGTGGCACCTGCGAATAAATAGAGAGTTGGAATATCGGCAAACACCTGGAATTGCTGCAACAATAGACTTATGCACAGCAAAATATGGAATCATAATTAGTCAGAAAACAAGCAAAATTCAACAGACTTCAACAAGTCTGTGAGAGTAGGTGTAGAAGCTCAATCACCCAGCCGTTAGACAATCCATTGTATCTTGATCAGCAAAAGGGATGAAAAGGAGCACACTATGGCAGGAAGCGTGCAACACAACGTGAGGAATCCCCTGTCGGGCAATTTAGTGAGCAATGCAATACGACACATACATGCTCACTTTACCACTGGATTCAAGCAATCCTTGCTGATGAGGGGTGTTACCCTGAAACTGGTCTTAGGATACTTGTTTACGGTCCGGGGAAGACCAGGCTTGGCATTTCGGGGTGGACTTTTCCGATGATGCAGAGGGTCAAGACTAATTTGCATATGGCTGGGTCTAAACTGGGATGGCGAAGTGAGCGAAATAACAATGATGGATTCAACCCAGATCTGTGATTAGGGGTGAGTGTATGAAAAGTTTCATTGCTCCATCCATCATCCCCTTGTGTTTGCATTGTTCATCCTAAGTTGGCAGGGTATGCTCAGACGTGGGTCTCTTGCTCACTTTGCCACTGGATTCAAGCTAGCCTGGCTGATGAGGGGGTTTACCCAAAACTGGTCTGAGGATGATTGTTTTTAGTCCAGGGAAGACATGGCTTGGCAGTTCGGGATGGACTGTTCCTATAAGGCACAGGGTCAAAGAATGATTTGCATATGGCTTGGTCTGAACTGGGGTGGTGAAGTGAGCTAAAGAACGATGATGGATTCAACCCAGATCTGTGACTGCGGTATGTGTCTGAAACTTTTTCAGTGCTCCGTCCATCATCTCCTTGTGTTTGCTTAATACAACAGATACATCACAATTCAGAGCGCATATCAGTTCCAGGGCAGGTACAGAGTTTAACCTGCAGAAGAATGAGAGGCTAGACAGTACTGGAATACATATTGTCCATCCATTAAGTGTCTGTTATGTTAAACATTACTCTATAGCGTACACTCTGAGAAACACATTGAGTTACTTGTGTGTCCTTGGGACAGACAGCAATCCGGGTAGTCTCTTCCTAGTCATATTATGCCATCTGCTGTCTGCAGGGATTACCTCAGGAAGTACCCAAGAGTCAGGGAAAGAGTGGTCAGTGCTAGCAGACTCTTCCTTGCTGTCACAGCCTTTTGTCTGCGGTGCCCTAATTTGTTCTATAGTGGTGCGTGTTCCAGTCTCCAATCGCGGTTCCTGCATCGTTTCCCCCCATGGCCGGCATGTGAAGGTGGCCTTGTGATCCAGCTCTTAGGGTCCAGCCATTCCCAGGCCACAACAAGGAAATCTTTCCTTTTGCCATCACTCGTAAGCATGCAGGGAACAGTAGAGAGTATTTGAGGTTAGGAGTGGGCAGACGGTGCTTCACAGCCAAAAATGAGTTCCTTCGTTTTGCACCATAATGGTGTAGTCTAGGAATAGCATTACATGAGCATGATCTACTTGTATAGGCGAGAGTTTGCGAGCTCCCCACAACATTGAGTCTCTCTCTTTTTAGAGCAGCAGGTGGAATAGTAGGGACCTAGGGTTTGAGCCTGGTCAGAACCCTGTGAGTTCTCTCAATGGAGAAGAATGGTGACAGAGCCTCCACTGAGCATCTTTTCATTATGTCCCCTCTGGTAGCCCCACCATACAAATATTATTTCACTTCGACTGCTCCCCCAAGTTGTTTGCCCTACATTCCAGGGAACGCACCAGGGCAGACAGCTGACATATCAAAGGCTGCACCTTGTGGCTCTTAGGGATAACTTTCCTCAGGGTGTCTTAAATGGAGCAAGTTCTATCTGCTAACGAGCGATGATCTGCATGCAACAGTGTAAGATCAGTCACTGCGCCATCAGTTTTGCTCTCCAATGAAGACCTAGTTTGCTCCAGTGAGGTCCCTAGCTTTTCTGCTGCCACAAGCACTGCATCCAGTTTACTGCGCATTAATCCAGTGGGCTCCACGCTGTCTGATGTGTCCAGTGAATTCCGTGAAGCATGCATCTGAGATGAGGCACCGCTAGTCCCGGATTGCAACCTGCCCACAGTGCCAGACATTTATCTAGACGAAGTCTCAGTCCCAGTGGATCAGGAGTGTGCCTTTCAAATGCTCTGCCACCCACCGCCACCGAGCAATTCTCAACACCATTGCGGAGACCTTAGCTCCTGAAGAAGACACCATTAGAAGGCCTCGGTGTCAACCCACAGACATTAACACTTTCTAGTAGAATTCTATTGCTAGTGCAAATTTATGGTGCATACGCCCTCCTGAAGACTGAGGACGGAGCATGGTATCTGCTACTCACAGTGGGGGTGTCACTGACTGTAATAGAAAGCTGTGTGTCATGCAGTGGTGCACTTCTCCACTAAACCGTCACTTCATCACTCATCCACTGTGGCAAAGTCTCTGATGCCACCAACGCAAGCAATACGAGGTGCCCAATCCCCACAGGGCGGGTCCGCATGATCTCAGCACTAAAGTAGTCACAGGCAGGTCCAGGTACAGCTCCAGTGGTGGTGGGCCCAGCGGGGGGCAGCGCAGCACTTCACCCCTGACCCAGCCCACCTCACTCCCGCAGCAGGCCCACGTGCCACAGTCACCATCCACAGGAGGGGTTGTACCATTGTCTGATGGCGCCTATGTCTGCAGGGACAGGGGCCATGGTTTCTACTCGGCGGTCCTTCACCGCAGTGGGCCCGAAAGAGTGGGGGAGCATAGCAGCGCACCCCAAAACAGCTCACATCTGCAACGGGCATGACAGAGAGAAGTAGCACAGCAGTGCACCCCCCAACGCAGCTCACCTCCGCAGCTGGCCTGACAGAGAGGGGGAGCACAGCAGTGCACCCCCCAACGCAGTTCATCTCCGCAGCTGGCCTGACTGAGAGGGGGAGCACAGCAGCGCACCCCCCAACACAGCTCACCTCCGCAGCTGGCCTGACAGAGAGGGGGAGCACAGCAGTGCACCCCCCAACGCAGCTCATCTCCGCAGCTGGCCTGACTGAGAGGGGGAGCACAGCAGCGCACCCCCCAACACAGCTCACCTCCGCAGCTGGCCTGACTGAGAGGGGGAGAACAGCAGTGCACCGCCCAACGCAGCTCACCTCCGCAGCAGGCCTGACTGAGAGGGGGAGCACAGCAGTGCACCCCCCAATGCTGCTCACCTCCGCAGCTGGCCTGACAGAGAGTGGGAGCACAGCAGTGCACCCCCCGACGCAGCTCACCTCTGTAGCTGGCCTGACTGAGATGGGGAGCACAGCAGTGCACCCCCAATAAAGCTCACCTCCGCAGCGGGCCTGACTGGGAAGGGGAGCATAGCACTGCACCCCCAACGCAGCACACCACCGCAGCGACCCTGACAGAGGGGGAGCACAGCAGTGCACCCCCAACACAGCTTACCTCTGCAGCTGGCCTGACTGAGAGGGGGAGCACAGCAGTGCACCCCCCAACGCAGCTCACCACAGCAGCTGGCCTGACTGAGAGGGGGAGCACAGCAGTACACCCCCCAATGCAGCTCACCTCCGCAGCTGGCCTGACTGAGAGGGGGAGCACAGCAGTGCACCCCCCAACACAGCTCACCTCCGCAGCTGGCCTGACTGAGAGGGGGAGCACAGCAGTGCAGCCCCCAACACAGCTCACCTCCGCAGCGGGCCTGACAGAGAGGGGGAGCACAGCAGTGCACCCCCCAATGCAGCTCACCTCCGCAGCTGGCCTGAAAGAGAGGGGGAGCACAGCAGTGCACCCCCCAACGCAGCTCACCTCCGCAGCTGGCCTGACTGAGAGGGGGAGCACAGCAGTGCACCCCCCAATGCAGCTCACCTCCACAGCTGGACTGACTGAGAGGGGGAGCACAGCAGTGCACCCCCCAACGCAGCTCACCTCCACAGCTGGCCTGACTGAGAGGGAGAGCACAGCAGTGCACCCCCCAACGCAGCTCACTTCCGCAGTGGGCCTGACTGAGAGAGCACAGCAGTGCCCCCCAATGCAGCTCAGCTCTGCAGCGTGCCTGCCAAAGAGAGGGAGCACAGCAATGCACCCCCAATGCAGCTCAGCTCTGCAGCGGGCCTGACAAAGAGAGGGAGCACAGCAATGCACCCCCAACGCAGCTCACCTCCGCAGCGGGCCTGACAGAGAGTGGAAGCCCGGCAGTGCACCCCCCAATGCAGCTCACCTCCGCAGTGGTCCTGACTGTGAGGGGAGCACAGCAGTGCACCCCCCAACGCAGCTCACCTCCGCAGCTGGCATGACTGAGAGGGGGAGCACAGCAGTGCACCCCCCAATGCAGCTCACCTCCGCAGCGGGCCTGACTGAGAGGGGGAACACAGCAGTGCACCCCCCAACGCAGCTCACCTCCGCAGCAGGCCTGACAGAGAGGGGGAGCACAGCAGTGCACCCCCCAACACAGCTCACCTCCGCAGCTGGCCTGACTGAGAGGGGAGCACAGCAGTGCACCCCCCAATGCAGCTCACCTCCGCAGCAGGCCTGACAGAGAGGGGGAGCACAGCAGTGCACCCCTTCACAGCTCACCTTCGCAGCGGGCCTGACTGGGAGGGGGAGCACAGCAGTGCACCCCCCAATGCAGCTCACCTACGGAGCTGGCCTGACTGGAGGGGGAGCACAGCAGTGCACCCCCAACGCAGCTCCCCTCCGCAGCTGGCCTGACAGAGAGGAGGAGCACAGCAGTGCACCCCCCAACGCAGCTCACCTCCGCAGCTGGCCTGACTGGGAGGGGGAGCACAGCAATGCACCCCCAACGCAGCTCACCTCCGCAGCAGGCCTGACAGAGAGGGGGAGCACAGCAGTGCACCGCCAACGCAGCTCACCTCCACAGCGGGCCTGACAGAGAGGGGGAGCACAGCAGTGCACCGCCAACGCAGCTCACCTCCGCAGCAGACCTGACTGCCCCTAGCAGGTGAGGCCGCACAGGGGCCTGACATCTCAAATTCCTCAGGTCCAAGAGCACAGCAGCCACTCAGTGGTCACCTGAGGTGCTCAGTCCCAGCTCACTCATTGCTGCTTTGTAGGGTCGCATTGCCGAAGTCACCCAAGCGGGGGAAAGTTAAGGCCCGTTGAAGCACAGTCTGGCCCGGCTCCACAGTTGTGGCTCATTACCTCCCAAGGACAGCGCTGCGTGCTCCATGCCGGACTCACTCCTCTGTAGATCAGTGGAGTGCAGAACGACATCTGTCGGGCCCACACCGCCTTAGCAGTAGGCAGAGAGGGGGCGTACCGGCTTTTCTCTGTAGGAGAGATTTAAGGTAATAGAGGATTGGTAGCGGAGCCTCAGCAAGGTGCATCTGCCATCTTGGATCTCCTGCCCACGCCCTTTTTTTCTTTGCTTTGATCATGGCATTATTATCCTCATTTGCCCAAGAATTTTTCAGTTTAATATTTCATAAATGATGTATGTGGGAATTTATCTTCAATTCATATTTGAGAAAACCGGTGTCACTAGTGAAAACTGAAGGGAGTGATAAGGTTTTAGGTGGGAGTTAGGGTTCTCCTGTGAAAAATCTGTGGGTTTCAACAGTAAGTCCCTTGAAAATGTTGCTGAGCTTAATATGCATAATATTTGTAAATGGTGCACATCAGTGCAAGTTTCCTGTAGCTGGGTGCAAAAAGTAATCACTGTTTTCCTGCAGAAGTCCATAGAGACCTTTCACTTCCAGTCACCAACCAGTCCCTAACATCAGTGGCACTGCAGGTGAGAAGACAACAGGAACATTGTTAGGAAAAGTGTCAATGACTTCAGCCTCAAATGTGATCTCTTCAGCACCCACATGTTTCCAAAGTTGTATATGATGTCTGGTGCTGGTCTTGTATCTTAATGCCATAAGTAACTTTTCAACTTGCTTTCAAAAATAAGTATTGTGTATCACTCTCCGTCTGATCCATGCAATCAAAATCACCTTTGCTATTGAAAAAAGGTGAATTCCCGCTGGTAAACTAATTTAATCCCCTCCTTTAGGTGTCAAGCAGGCTTTTCAGTATAGCAATACATTGAGTAGTCCATTCAACTCAAAATGCATGGAGATTTACTCTCATCAAGTGCAGTTTTGAGTTTGTTTCTGGGAGAAGGAGCCAACCACTGAGGCCGTTTACCCTGCGGGACTGCGAGGACCAGCGGGCGCTGCGCTGAAGACTCGCCGCAGCTGGTCCTCTTCCCGCCCCCCTCTCGCCTGGATTAAAGAACAGCGCTGGGAGCTCTGTGCACCGCGTTGCTTTGAGGGACGATCTTTCTGCTTTCAGGACAAGTGTTCTTTTCCTACGAACCCACTCTTCGCGGCCCCCGCTTCGCGGGCGCCGCTCGAGGCTTCAGACTCCAAGGATTCTTTGACTACGAAAGGAGCCAACCACTGAGGCCATTTACCCTGCGGGACTGCGAGCACCAGCTGGCGCTGCGCTGAAGCTGGGCCTCTTCCCGCCCCCCTCTTGCCTGGATTAAAGAACAGAGCGCTGGGAGCTCTGTGCACCGCGTTGCTTTGAGAGACGATCTTTCTGCTTTCAGGACAAGTGTTCTTTGCCTACGAACCCACTCCTCGAGGCCCCCACTTCGCGGGCGCCGCTCAAGGCTTCAGACCCCAAGGATTCTTTGACTACGAAAGGAGCCAACCACTGAGGCCATTTACCCTGCGGGACTGCGAGGACCAGCGGGCACTGCGCTGAAGACTCGCCGCAGCTGGTCCTCTTCCCGCCTCCCTCTCACCTGGATTAAAGAACAGAGCGCTGGGAGCTCTGTGTACCGCGTTGCTTTGAGGGACGATCTTTCTGCTTTCAGGACAAGTGTTCTTTGCCTACGAACCCACTCCTCGCAGCCCCCGCTTCGCGGGCGCCGCTCGAGGCTTCAGACCCCAAGGATTCTTTGACTACGAAAGGAGCCAACCACTGAGGCCGTTTACCCTGCGGGACTGCGAGGACCAGCGGGCGCTGCGCTGAAGACTCGCCTCAGCTGGTCCTCTTCCTACCCCCCTCTCGCCTGGATTAAAGAACTGAGCACTGGGAGCTCTGTGCACCACGTTGCTTTGAGGGACGATCTTTCTGCTTTCAGGACAAGTGTTCTTTGCCTACGAACGCACTCCTCGCGGCCCCCGCTTCGCGGGCGCCGCTCAAGGCTTCAGACCCCAAGGATTCTTTGACTACGAAAGGAGCCAACCACTGAGGCCATTTACCCTGCGGGACTGCGAGGACCAGCGGGCACTGCGCTGAAGACTCGCCGCAGCTGGTCCTCTTCCCGCCTCCCTCTCACCTGGATTAAAGAACAGAGCGCTGGGAGCTCTGTGTACCGCGTTGCTTTGAGGGACGATCTTTCTGCTTTCAGGACAAGTGTTCTTTGCCTACGAACCCACTCCTCGCAGCCCCCGCTTCGCGGGCGCCGCTCGAGGCTTCAGACCCCAAGGATTCTTTGACTACGAAAGGAGCCAACCACTGAGGCCGTTTACCCTGCGGGACTGCGAGGACCAGCGGGCGCTGCGCTGAAGACTCGCCTCAGCTGGTCCTCTTCCTACCCCCCTCTCGCCTGGATTAAAGAACTGAGCACTGGGAGCTCTGTGCACCACGTTGCTTTGAGGGACGATCTTTCTGCTTTCAGGACAAGTGTTCTTTGCCTACGAACGCACTCCTCGCGGCCCCCGCTTCGCGGGCGCCGCTCAAGGCTTCAGACCCCAAGGATTCTTTGACTACGAAAGGAGCCAACAAGTGAGGCCGTTTACCCTGCGGGACTGCGAGGACCAGCGGGCGCTGCGCTGAAGACTCGCCGCAGCTGGTCCTCTTCCTGCCCCCCTCTCGCCTGGATTAAAGAACAGAGCGCTGGGAGCTCTGTGCACCGCGTTGCTTTGAGGGACAATCTTTCTGCTTTCAGGACAAGTGTTCTTTGCCTACGAACCCACTCCTCGCGGCCCCCGCTTCGTGGGAGCTGCTCGAGGCTTCAGACCCCAAGGATTCTTTGACTACGAAAGGAGCCAACCACTGAGGCCATTTACCCTGTGGGACTGCGAGGACCAGCGGGCGCTGCGCTGAAGACTCTCCGCAGCTGGTCCTCTTTCCGCCCCCTCTCGCCTGGATTAAAGAACAGAGCGCTGGGAGCTCTGTGCACCGCATTGCTTTGAGGGATGATCTTTCTGCTTTCAGGACAAGTGTTCTTTGCCTACGAACCCACTCCTCGCGGCCCCGCGTGGAGCTAAGCCCGGGCCAAGGGCGGGCCCGTTTAAGCCCGTTCAAGACCGGATAAGACTGGACTGGGCCACCCCATTGACATTTGCCTATTGGTATTTCCTATATTGTCAACTACTGTTTGTTCTAGCTCCAATTATTGTGTATTTTTTCCTCTTTCTTGGGTCCTACTATTACGAACTATGTCTCCTAGAGGGACCTGGAGTAATAAGGCACTCCATACTGCTCAAACTACTGGCCCAATCGATCAATTTATTGCTAAAGCAAATGACGCCATCAATCAAGGCGTACTTCTGCTGGAACGGAGGGTCTCACAGGATTTGACCGCCGCAAAGCGCTCCTCGTTGGGCTTACTAGCGGCAGCCAAAACCCCCTTGCGCCCTTTAGAACCTGATACTCTACTGGTTGACCCTCATTCAGTCCCAGGTACTGTGGACTTGTCAGTCTCACTTGAGCTATCAGCCCTTCAAACATCTCACTTATCTACGTCCTTGGAGCAGACACCAGCTCTTCTCACTAGCCCGAGTAGGGACGACCATACCGTTACCACAATTCGGGGTATCAGGGAGGGAGCAATATCCAAGAACAAAAAGAATAAAAAGAACCCACAGCACAACAGGAGTCATCAGCAAAACAAAATTTCCAATAAACAATCCCAAAATACAACGCAATCCCTTCCTACCCATCAATCTCCCAAACAAGTTGCCCCCTCACTGGACGAAGGGATTCTTATTCCCTCAGATACAATAAACCTTTCCACCACTTCAGTCAATCTTAGCGCTACCAGTAACATGGGTAGTAATAGCGATCCTCACGGTCTAAATAACCAACTATTAGACTAGTTGGGGCCCCTAATTAAATCTTACCTCCAACCGCTCGAACTTACCCTCTCAAAAATAGAAAAACAGTTAGAAGGTCTATCTTTAACGATAAAAACCAACAAAGGGCCTGCCCCCAGCCATATATCGGGACAACCTAGGGTTCAAAAACCACAATCCAAAAATGCAACTGATGGGGCCACAGCAACAAAGCAAACAAAGCCAAATACTACAGTAGGGGCTTCCCATCCTAAACCTTCTCTCCTTAGGGTGACTAATACCCCTACCCAAATGTCTACGCCTGCCCCTCCACCTGCACAACCTACGCCTGCCCCTCCACCTGCACATCCTATTATCCTGCCCCCTAAGCAAACTAACGATCTAGGGCCACAAAATACCATCTATAAGAACAGAAGGAAGGGGGTCATTCCATCCATCTTCCCCCAGAAGCTGCCCCATATGTTGTCATCATGACAGGGGTCCCTGAGTTGAACTCTAAAGTGGAGGAACCAGGCTGGTCCCTTAGAAATAAGGTACTCCATTGGCTTTCTGTCAATAGGCCTCTTCCTCCTTATTCTGACAACAGAGTTACAACAGTTCGCAGAGTCCCCTGGGTAGGAAAAGAGTTAAAATCTCTACCGGGTGACTGTGTCATCGTTAACTTTGAGGACCCCCATACTGTAGAGCATATTGGCTCCTGGGGTACACAATATACATCCGATGGAATTGGTACCAAAAGACTCTCCTTCTTCTATCCGCCAGTCCAGCATTATAACATCGGTCCAGAATGGAACTGGACACAAGTTGGTAACTGGAATAGGAAACGTGATTGGGTCGATTGGTCAAACACTAGGGGTAGAGATGTAGCCCCAACCCTTGGATGGAGAGGTGTGCCCCTGAACAACAGATACGACTGCCTGGAGATGGTGGATTGACCACCACCTGACAGCCACCTGGATAGCATTGCTCCATTTTCTCCAGTGCCTAATTTACCAGATCACCTTGATGACTCTTTGTCTTCCCCTTTCCCAACCAGTATTTTACCCATTCCACAAGCATCAACTTCAGAAGAGCCAATTTCCCTATCAATACCATATCAAGATTTTGCTTCTAATAAAGAAGTTCCCTTGAATATATCTCCTGTTGATCCACTAGCACATACTTCACTTAGCCCAGGTACTTTAATGTTAGATCAAAGGTCGAGCACCAGAAAGCTCACTCCCTCTATCTACCAGCTCTCTGTACTATTTTGGAACGTTGCAGGTCTCCGTTCAAAGTTAAAACTTAAACCATGGTTGGACACAGTAAGCCTCCACCAAATAGTCTGTCTACAGGAAACGTGGGCTATAGATCCGATTCATATCCAGGGCTACAAAACGTTCCACTCCCCAGCCAGTATCACCACACATGGCAGATCCAAGGGAGGTTTAGCGGTGTATATCTCAAACAATTTATTTGTAATGAACTTATTTGTCTTACATACCACTGCGAACTTTCAAATCGTTAGGGTTGTATTTAGTAATTGTACGAGGTATCTTTTTATAAATTTTTATAACAACATGTCCCCAATTGAATGTGTTAAGTCTGTAAAAGAAATCTTGTTTGTTGTTAATGAACAATGTAACAAGCACCCAACACTCGCGGATGTATGACGTTACAACGCATACTTTTACTCCGCATACCATTACAACGCGGTATTCACAACGCATACCACTACAACGCATAGCGCTTTGGGGTGCTGGATAGTGGTAAGTATAATTTCATCATCGATTTTATTTAATGCTCTTCGGCGCTAAAAGTTAAACTCCAACGGTTCAGCACTGGTATAGATATCTCTAGTGACCATTTTCACAATAGTATTACTTTATCCATAAAAACTGGTGTTCGTCACCCAGAAAAGGTCAGCCAACTAACCCAGCAATCACTGACCATGGATAAACTAAACGGATTCTCTGTGAAATGGTCCAAAATAGATCCGGTAGCTATCAGTGGCAATGTCTTATCAAAAACCCTTCCTTGGATAACCAACTGTCTAGCAGAGGATTCCCCACCCCAGTTGATTTTAAATAGTTTTTCCGAGATTTTATTAGCAATGCGGTCACAGTTATTCCGCAATCATAAACCAGGTATTCAGGGGTCCCTAAGATGGTTTGATACAGCTTGTCGTAAAGCCCTATCCGCTTTAAAAAAGGCATTACATAATACAAATAGAAACTCAACGGAGATAGCTAACCTAAGAAAGATTTATAAAGTGGCTCAACAAAACTGTAAAAAGGAGCTAAAGAAAACCTTATGGGCCCAGCTCCACGAAAGCTGCCTAACTAAAGACAGCTCTCAGTTTTGGCATGTCGTCAAGTCACCTTTCCTAACTAATACTAATGCGCCAAAACACCTTGACGTGGCTGTGCCCGCTGACGTGTGGGTGACCCTTTTCTCAAAAATATTCAGGGGGCCCCCAGTCGACACTATAAAAACGACCAACCCAGCAGATGACCCCGCTAGGTCACAGGTTTATCCCATTGAACTATCTTTTAGCCTTAGCGAGGTCATTCAAGCATTAACATCTTCCAAATCTGGTAAGGCGCCCGGCCCTGACAAGGTCCCTGTAGATATTTTTGTAAATAACATAGAACTGTGGTCTCCTGTCGTCACCCAGGTGATGGCGGCAGTCTCGAAAATTGGCCTTATAGATTCCTGGTCCTCCTCCATTCTACTACCCATCTTTAAAAAGGGGGATCGTAATAACCCTGCCTGTTATAGACCCATTTCTCTCCTGGTCTCCCTGGGGAAAGTTGCCGGGCGCCTGATCCTGGAACGCCTCCAGGATTGAGCGTCGGAGAATAACATCATAACTGACCTTCAGTACGGGTTCCAGGAGGGTCTTGGCACAGTCGAACAGGCATTAAACGTAACCCTCTTAATAGGTAAATATGCCGGAGCTAAGTGCGGCAACCTATATATAGTGTATGTCGACCTTAGCTCCGCTTTCGATTGTGTGATCCATTCCAAGCTGTGGTCCATTCTTAGTGAACTTGGAGTGGACCCTCTTATTAAATTCCTCCGCAAGCTCTATTCTGACGCTACAGCATGCGTGAGATACGGGTTATGCGGTGAATTAACACCCTTATTTTCAATAAAAAGAGGAGTAAGGCAAGGGTGTGTCCTGGCTCCCTTTTTGTTCAACCTCTATGCCAACGGGGTTGAGAAGGCCATGCTGGAGGGAAGCCAGGACTTACCATCTATCAAACAACATCCAATCCCCGCCTTACTATATGCGGATGACTCTGTCATCTTTGCTAGGACACTAACGCAGTTGCAAAAACAACTAGATTTATATTGCCAGTTTATGCTATCCCTGGGGCTAAAAGTTAACAAGAGTAAGACCTATGTTATGCATTTTGGTCCCAAGGTGAAGAAACCTAAATCCATCTTTATTGACCAGGTCAGATTGGAGCGTGCTAGACAATACCCTTACCTAGGCATTCTAATGGATGATCAGCTAGATTGGAAAGCAGGAGTTGCAAGTAAAAAAAATGCTCTTTCAAAGAGCAACTTCAGCTCTTGTTTCCTTCTCAAGAAAACTGGGTAAACCGGCCCCAAAAGAGCTGCTCAAAATTTACCATGCAAAATGCCACAGTGTAGCCATCTACGGTGCTGGCGTTTGGGGCTACACGTATGTGGATGGATTACAACTGGCACAAAATGGGTTCCTGAAATATATTCTGGCACTTCCCCATAGTGCTCCAATATTCGGTTCCCATATCGAGCTGGGTATCGATTACATTATTGATAATATTAGATGCCAGCCGATTCTTTTATGGTACCGTATTTGGACCAAACTCCAATGCCACCTAACCCGTTCCCTATTACCAGATTGTCTATCTTTGGAGAAATGGAAAAAAATCCCATGGCTTCTTTATGTATCCAACTTCCTAACAGATCTGAATTGTGCTTTTTACCATCGACTCTGTTAGACATCAGTAGAAAGGCGTTGAAAGCTCTCCGCTTAAACCATCTGAGAGACCTCCGCCTTTTAAGTGAAGTTTCCAAACCAACAAACGTGCACATTCTGATGGTTCAAACCTCTCCAGGTATTCAGCCTTATTTAACATTCTTTTTGACTAACCATGAGAAATTTGTCTTAACGAGGTTTCGTTTCAACTCTTTTTTTCGCCTTGTAACCTTTCCCAAGGTGCTAAATTGGTCCCATGATCTGGCAAAGTGCCCTTGTGACGGTTTATCACCGCAATCGACCATCCACCTCTCTTTGTTCTGCCACTACTATGAACAAACTCGCAAACGCTGGATCATCCCACTCCTTCGAAAAATGGGGTTGAGAACATGTCGGCCAGCCTATATGGCACTCCAGATGTTAGACACACCGTATGTAGCTAAATGCGTAGCTCTTTTTCTAAAATCATGTTTGAGATTGCGTTGCAATATAGGGCTATCTTCACCTTGATGTATTGTTAATCGTTGTACTCTGATTATCCTGAAATTGATGTCTTTTAGCTATGTCTCAAATTACTAATTTGTTCCTTTTTAATTGTATTATAACCTTGTGTTTTTATATTATTCGAATTTGTAAATGTACTTTTTATGATTCAACAGAATGTTAATCGAATAAAAGTTTTTGAAATGAATGAAATGATTAACAGTGCTTCCAATGAGTTGCTCCACTGTTACTCCTGCATGGACGAAATATAATACTCCTTGGTGGATTAGCAGTGCTTCCATTGAGTTGCTCTCCTGTTACTTCTGCGTGAACTCAATATAATACTCCTTGGTGGATTTGCAGTGCTTCAAATGAGTTGCTCCCCTGTTACTCCTGCATGGACTCAATATAATACTCCCAGGTGGGTTAACAGTGCCTCCAAGGAGTTGCTCTCCTGTTACTTCTGCGTGGACTCCATATATACTCCTTGGTTGATTAACAGTGCTTCCAATAAGTTGCTCCCCTGTTACTCCTGCATGGACGAAATATAATACTCCTTGGTGGATTAGCAGTGCTTCCATTGAGTTGCTCCCCTGTTACTTCTGCGTGGACTCCATATATACTCCTTGGTTGATTAAGAGTGCTTCCTACGAGTTGCTCCCCTGTTACTCCTGTATGGACTCAATATAATATTCCCAGGTGGGTTAACAGTGCTTCCAATGAGTTGTTCCCCTGTTCCTCGTGCATGGACTCAATATAATACTCCTTGGTGGACTAACAGTGCTTCCTACGAGTTGCTCCCCCTTACTTCTGCGTGGACTCCATATATACTCCTTGGTTGATTAACAGTGCTTCCAATGAGTTGCTCCCCTGATACTCCTGCATGGACTCAATATAATACTCCCAAGTGGGTTAATAGTGCTTCCAATGAGTTGCTCCCCTGTTACTTCTGCCTGGACTCCATATATACTCCTTGGTTGATTAACAGTGCTTCCAATGAGTTGCTCCCCTGTTACTCCTGTATGGACTCAATATAATACTCCTTGGTGGATTAGCAGTGCTTCCAATGAGTTGCTCCCCTGTTACTTCTGCGTGGACTCCATATATACTCCTTGGTTGACTAACAGTGCTTCTAATGAGTTGCTCCCCTGTTACTCCAGCATGGACTCAATATAATACTCCTTGGTGGATTAACAGTGCTTTCAATGAGTTGTTTCCCTGTTACTTCTTTGTGGACTCCATATATACTCCTTGGTTGATTAACAGTGCTTCCAATGAGATGCTCCCCTGTTACTCCTGCATGGACTCAATATATTACTCCTTGGTGGATTAACAGTGCTTCTAATGAGTTGTTCCCCTGTTACTCCTGCATGGATTCAATATAATACTCCTTGGTGGATTAACAGTGCTTCCTACGAGTTGATCCCCTGTTACTTCTGCTTGGACTCAATATATACTCCTTGGTTGATTAACAGTGCCTCCAATGAGTTGCTCCCCTGTTACTCCTGCATGGACTCAATGTAATACTCCTTGGTGGATTTGCAGTGCTTCCAATGAGTTGCTCCCCTGTTACTCCTGCATGGGCTCAATATAATACTCCCAAGTGGGTTAACAGTGCTTCAAATGAGTTGCTCCCCTGTTACTCCTGCATGGACTCAATATAATACTCCCTGCTGGGTTAACAGTGCCTTCAACGAGTTGCTCTCCTGTTACTTCTGCGTGGACTCCATATATACTCCTTGGTTGATTAACAGTGCTTCCAATAAGTTGCTCCCCTGTTACTCCTGCATGGACGAAATATAATACTCCTTGGTGGATTAGCTGTGCTTCCATTGAGTTGCTCCCCTGTTACTCCTGCATGGACTCAATATAATACTCCCAAGTGGGTTAATAGTGCTTCCAATGAGTTGCTCCCCTGTTACTTCTGCGTGGACTCCATATATACTCCTTGGTTGATTAACAGTGCTTCCAATGAGTTGCTCCCCTGTTACTCCTGTATGGACTCAATATAATACTCCCAGGTGGGTTAACAGTGCTTCCAATGGGTTGCTCCCCTGTTACTCCTGCATGGACTCAATATAATACTCCTTGGTGGATTAGCAGTGCTTCCAATGAGTTGCTCCCCTGTTACTTCTGCGTGGACTCCATATATACTCCTTGGTTGACTAACAGTGCTTCTAATGAGTTGCTCCCCTGTTACTCCAGCATGGACTCAATATAATACTCCTTGGTGGATTAACAGTGCTTTCAATGAGTTGTTTCCCTGTTACTTCTTTGTGGACTCCATATATACTCCTTGGTTGATTAACAGTGCTTCCAATGAGATGCTCCCCTGTTACTCCTGCATGGACTCAATATATTACTCCTTGGTGGATTAACAGTGCTTCTAATGAGTTGTTCCCCTGTTACTCCTGCATGGATTCAATATAATACTCCTTGGTGGATTAACAGTGCTTCCTACGAGTTGATCCCCTGTTACTTCTGCTTGGACTCAATATATACTCCTTGGTTGATTAACAGTGCCTCCAATGAGTTGCTCCCCTGTTACTCCTGCATGGACTCAATGTAATACTCCTTGGTGGATTTGCAGTGCTTCCAATGAGTTGCTCCCCTGTTACTCCTGCATGGGCTCAATATAATACTCCCAAGTGGGTTAACAGTGCTTCAAATGAGTTGCTCCCCTGTTACTCCTGCATGGACTCAATATAATACTCCCAGGTGGGTTAACAGTGCCTTCAATGAGTTGCTCTCCTGTTACTTCTGCGTGGACTCCATATATACTCCTTGGTTGATTAACAGTGCTTCCAATAAGTTGCTCCCCTGTTACTCCTGCATGGACGAAATATAATACTCCTTGGTGGATTAGCTGTGCTTCCATTGAGTTGCTCCCCTGTTACTTCTGCGTGGACTCCATATATACTCCTTGGTTGATTAAGAGTGCTTCCTACGAGTTGCTCCCCTGTTACTCCTGTATGGACTCAATATAATATTCCCAGGTGGGTTAACAGTGCTTCCAATGAGTTGTTCCCCTGTTCCTCGTGCATGGACTCAATATAATACTCCTTGGTGGATTAACAGTGCTTCCTACGAGTTGCTCCCCCTTACTTCTGCGTGGACTCCATATATACTCCTTGGTTGATTAACAGTGCTTCCAATGAGTTGCTCCCCTGTTACTCCTGCATGGACTCAATATAATACTCCCAAGTGGGTTAATAGTGCTTCCAATGAGTTGCTCCCCTGTTACTTCTGCGTGGACTCCATATATACTCCTTGGTTGATTAACAGTGCTTCCAATGAGTTGCTCCCCTGTTACTCCTGTATGGACTCAATATAATGCTCCCAGGTCGGTTAACAGTGCTTCCAATGGGTTGCTCCCCTGTTACTCCTGCATGGACTCAATATAATACTCCTTGGTGGATTAGCAGTGCTTCCAATGAGTTGCTCCCCTGTTACTTCTGCGTGGACTCCATATATACTCCTTGGTTGACTAACAGTGCTTCTAATGAGTTGCTCCCCTGTTACTCCAGCATGGACTCAATATAATACTCCTTGGTGGATTAACAGTGCTTTCAATGAGTTGTTTTTTCACTGTTACTTCTTTGTGGACTCCATATATACTCCTTAGTTGATTAACAGTGCTTCCAATGAGATGCTCCCCTGTTACTCCTGCATGGACTCAATATATTACTCCTTGGTGGATTAACAGTGCTTCTAATGAGTTGTTCCCCTGTTACTCCTGCATGGATTCAATATAATACTCCTTGGTGGATTAACAGTGCTTCCAATGAGTTGCTCCCCTGTTACTCCTGCATGGGCTCAATATAATACTCCCAAGTGGGTTAACAGTGCTTCCAATGAGTTGCTCCCCTGTTACTTCTGCGTGGACTCCATATATACTCCTTGGTTGATTAACAGTGCTTCTAATGAGTTGCTCCCCTGTTACTCCTGCATGGACTCAATATAATACTCCCAGGTGGGTTAACAGTGCTTCCAATGGGTTGCTCCCCTGTTACTCCTGCATGGACTCAATATAATACTCCCAGGTGGGTTAACAGTGCTTCCAATGTGTTGCTCCCCTGTTACTCCTGCATGGACTCAATATAATACTCCAAGGTGGGTTAACTGTGCTTCCAATGGGTTGCTCCCCTGTTACTCCTGCATGGACTCAATATAATACTCCTTGGTGGATTTGCAGTGCTTCCAATGAGTTGCTCCCCTGTTACTCCTGCATGGACTCAACATAATACTCATAGGTGGGTTAACAGTGCGTCCAATGGGTTGCTCCCCTGTTACTCCTGCATGGACTCAATATAATACTCCTTGGTGGATTAACAGTGCTTTCAATGAGTTATTTTCCTGTTACTTCTTCGTGGACTCCATATATATACTCCTTGGTTGATTAACAGTGCTTCCAATGAGTTGTACCCCTGTTACTCCTGCATGGATTCAATATAATACTCCTTGGTGGATTAACAGTGCTTCCAATGAGTTGCTCCCCTGTTACTCCTGCATGGGCTCAAAATAATACTCCCAAGTGGGTTAACAGTGCTTCCAATGAGTTGCTCCCCTGTTACTTCTGCGTGGACTCCATATATACTCCTTGGTTGATTAACAGTGCTTCTAATGAGTTGCTCCACTGTTACTCCTGCATGGACTCAATATAATACTCCCAGGTGGGTTAACAGTGCTTCCAATGGGTTGCTCCCCTGTTACTCCTGCATGGACTCAATATAATACTCCCAGGTGGGTTAACAGTGCTTCCAATGGGTTGCTCCCCTGTTACTCCTGCATGGACTCAATATAATACTCCAAGGTGGGTTAACTGTGCTTCCAATGGGTTGCTCCCCTGTTACTCCTGCATGGACTCAATATAATACTCCTTGGTGGATTTGCAGTGCTTCCAATGAGTTGCTCCCCTGTTACTCCTGCATGGACTCAATATAATACTCACAGGTGGGTTAACAGTGCGTCCAATGGGTTGCTCCCCTGTTACTCCTGCATGGACTCAATATAATACTCCTTGGTGGATTAACAGTGCTTTCAATGAGTTATTTTCCTGTTACTTCTTCGTGGACTCCATATATATACTCCTTGGTTGATTAACAGTGCTTCCAATGAGTTGCTCCCCTGTTACTCCTGCATGGACTCAATATATTACTCCTTGGTGGATTAACAGTGCTTCCAATGAGTTGTTCCCCTGTTACTCCTGCATGGATTCAATATAATACTCCTTGGTGGATTAACAGTGCTTCCAACGAGTTGATCCCCTGTTACTTCTGCATGGACTCAATATAATACTCCTTGGTGGATTAGCAGTGCTTCCACTGAGTTGCTCCCCTGTTACTTCTGCGTGGACTCCATATATACTCCTTGGTTGATTAACAGTGCTTCTAATGAGTTGCTCCCCTGTTACTCCTGCATGGACTCAATATAATACTCCCATGTGGGTTAACAGTGCTTCCAATGGGTTGCTCCCCTGTTACTCCTGCATGGACTAAATATAATACTCCCAGGTGGGTTAACAGTGCTTCCAATGGGTTGCTCCCCTGTTACTCCTGCATGGACTCAATATAATACTCCCAGGTGGGTTAACTGTGCTTCCAATGGGTTGCTCCCCTGTTACTTCTGCATGGACTCAATATAATACTCCCAGGTGGGTTAACAGTGCTTCCAATGGGTTGCTCCCCTGTTACTCCTGCATGGACTCAATATAATACTCCCAGGTGGGTTAACAGTGCTTCCAATGGGTTGCTCCCCTGTTACTCCTGCATGGACTCAATATAATACTCCAAGGTGGGTTAACTGTGCTTCCAATGGGTTGCTCCCCTGTTACTCCTGCATGGACTCAATATAATACTCCTTGGTGGATTTGCAGTGCTTCCAATGAGTTGCTCCCCTGTTACTCCTGCATGGACTCAATATAATACTCACAGGTGGGTTAACAGTGCGTCCAATGGGTTGCTCCCCTGTTACTCCTGCATGGACTCAATATAATACTCCTTGGTGGATTAACAGTGCTTTCAATGAGTTATTTTCCTGTTACTCCTGCATGGACTCAATATATACTCCTTGGTTGATTAACAGTGCTTCCAATTAGTTGCTCCCCTGTTACTCCTGCATGGACTCAATATATTACTCCTTGGTGGATTAACAGTGCTTCCAATTAGTTGTTCCCCTGTTACTCCTGCATGGATTCAATATAATACTCCTTGGTGGATTAACAGTGCTTCCAACGAGTTGATCCCCTGTTACTTCTGCGTGGACTCCATATATACTCCTTGGTTGATTAACAGTGCTTCTAATGAGTTGCTCCCCTGTTACTCCTGCATGGACTCAATATAATACTCCCATGTGGGTTAACAGTGCTTCCAATGGGTTGCTCCCCTGTTACTCCTGCATGGACTAAATATAATACTCCCAGGTGGGTTAACAGCGCTTCCAATGGGTTGCTCCCCTGTTACTCCTGCATGGACTCAATATATTACTCCCAGGTGGGTTAACTGTGCTTCCAATGGGTTGCTCCCCTGTTACTTCTGCATGGACTCAATATAATACTCCCAGGTGGGTTAACAGTCCTTCCAATGGGTTGCTCCCCTGTTACTCCTGCATGGACTCAATATAATACTCACAGGTGGGTTAACAGTGCGTCCAATGGGTTGCTCCCCTGTTACTCCTGCATGGACTCAATATAATACTCCTTGGTGGATTAACAGTGCTTTCAATGAGTTATTTTCCTGTTACTCCTGCATGGACTCAATATATACTCCTTGGTTGATTAACAGTGCTTCCAATGAGTTGCTCCCCTGTTACTCCTGCATGGACTCAATATATTACTCCTTGGTGGATTAACAGTGCTTCCAATTAGTTGTTCCCCTGTTACTCCTGCATGGATTCAATATAATACTCCTTGGTGGATTAACAGTGCTTCCAACGAGTTGATCCCCTGTTACTTCTGCGTGGACTCCATATATACTCCTTGGTTGATTAACAGTGCTTCTAATGAGTTGCTCCCCTGTTACTCCTGCATGGACTCAATATAATACTCCCATGTGGGTTAACAGTGCTTCCAATGGGTTGCTCCCCTGTTACTCCTGCATGGACTAAATATAATACTCCCAGGTGGGTTAACAGCGCTTCCAATGGGTTGCTCCCCTGTTACTCCTGCATGGACTCAATATATTACTCCCAGGTGGGTTAACTGTGCTTCCAATGGGTTGCTCCCCTGTTACTTCTGCATGGACTCAATATAATACTCCCAGGTGGGTTAACAGTCCTTCCAATGGGTTGCTCCCCTGTTACTCCTGCATGGACTCAATATAATACTCCTTGGTGGATTATCAGTGCTTCCAATGAGTTTCTCCCCTGTTACTTCTGTGTGGACTCAATATAATACTCCTTGGTGGATTAGCAGTGCATCCAATGAGTTGCTCCCCTGTTACTCCTGCATGGACTCAATATAATACTCCCAAGTGGGTTAACTGTGCTTCCAATGGGTTGCTCCCCTGTTACTCCTGCATGGACTCAATAGAATACTCCTTGATGGATTAGCAGTGCTTCCAATGAGTTTCTCCCCTGTTACTCCTGCATGGACTCAATATATTACTCCTTGGTGGATTAACAGTGCTTCCAATGAGTTGTTCCCTTGTTACTCCTGCATGGACTCAATATAATACTCCCTGGTGGATTAACAGTGCTTCCTACGAGTTGATCCCCTGTTACTTCTGGGTGGACTCAATATATACTCCTTGGTTGATTGCAGTGGCGTCACTAGGGTTGGTGTCACCCGGTGCGGGTAACTCATGGTGTCACCCCCTCACAATTTACCGGATGGACCAATTCACCCTCTGCCTGCCCCATGTCCCCTCTGCCTGCACCAACTCTCCCTCTGTCCGCACCATCTCCCCTCTGCCTGCACCATTTCACCCTCTGCCTGCCCCATCTCCCCTCTGCCTGCACCATCTCCTCTCTGGTTGCACCATCGCTCCCTGTGCGCACACCATCTCCCCTCTGCCTGCACCATCTCCCCCTCTGTCTGCACCATCTCTCCCTCTGCCTGCACCATCTCCCCTCTGCCTGCACCATATCTCCCTCTGGCTGTACCATCTCCCCTCCGCCTGCACCATCTCTCCCACTGTCTGCACCATCTCTACCTCTGCCTGCACCATCTCTCCCTCTGCCTGCACCATCTCCCCTCCACCTGCACCAGCTCTCCCTCTGCCTGTATCATCTCCCCTCCGCCTGCACCATCTCTCCCTCTGTCTGCACCATCTCTCCTTCTGCCTGGACCATCTCTCCCTCTGCCTGCACCATCTCTCCCTCTGCCTGCACTATCTCCCCTCCGCCTGCAACATCTCACCCGCTGCCTGCACCATCTCTCCCTCTGTCTGCACCATCTCACCCTCTGCCTGCACCATCTCCCCTCTGCCTGCACCATCTCTCCCTTTGTTCACACTATCTCCCCCGCCTGCACCATCTCACCCCCTGCCTGCACCATCTCTCCCTCCGCCTGCACCATCTCCCCTCCGCCTGCACCATCTCCTCCTCTGCCTGCACCATCTCACCCCCTGCCTGCACCATCTCACCCCCTGCCTGCACCATCTCTCCCTCCGCCTGCACTATCATTCCCTCTGTCTGCACCATCTCCCTTCCGCTGTCATCCACGCAATCTATTGACACAAAAAGAAGCAGCGAAGCACCCAACCATCTTTTTTTTAAATCTTTGTGTTCTTGTTCTTAGAAGTCTATAATAGAAATAAGTCAAAACCACAAGTATCAAAATGAGGATGTGCCGATCTCCCTCGTTATAAGGCAACCGGAGAGCTAGGTATGTCCTAAAAAGTGAGAACAAAACACGTTTTTTACTCTGAAGACCACGTTCTGCAATAATTAAATGATAAGCTGAAAACATTTTTTAATTTTCTGCTATTCCACTTGAGCTGCAGGATAAACAATCTTGCTAGCTGCACAGCCCATCTTAAAGTTGTTGCACAACTCTATCACGTATTGTGCGTTTTAACACACACGGTAACAATCTGCCTCAGTGACCTTATGGCACTGAGCAGAATGGTTCATGATCCCTTGACCTGACTGCCGCGTCATTGACAGCTGAGGATCGATGGAGCTATCTGAAGCCAGTCAGCAGAGATGCCGGCACACCCTATGTGTGTGATCTGGAGCTCGAGGAGCAGGCTCGAGACTGGTGCAGCTAGCGGCAAGCCTTAGCTGCTGCGAGACGAGCATTATTAGGGCGAGGTAGGTCTGCGCATGCCATTAGATTAAATAGAGACATAACATACATGAACACAAACTTGCATATCACTCTGACAAAACGATAAACTAGATGGTGTCACCCCATTGTGAGGGTGTCACCCGGTGCGGTCCGCACCCCCAGCACCCCCCTTGTGACGCCACTGGTTGATTGGCAGTGCTTCCAATGAGTTGCTCCCCTGTTACTCCTGCATGGACTCAATATAATACTCCTTGGTGGATTAGCAGTGCTTCCAATGAGTTGCTCCCCGGTTACTCCTGCATGGCCTCAATATAATACTCCCAGGTGGGTTAACAGTGCTTCCAATGGGTTGCTCCCCTGTTACTCCTGCATGGACTCAATATAATACTCCTTGGTGGATTAACAGTGCTTCCTACGAGTCGATCCCCTGTTACTTCTGGGTGGACTCAATATATACTCCTTGGTTGATTGACAGTGCTTCCAATGAGTTGCTCCCCTGTTACTCCTGCATGGACTCAATATAATACTCCTTGGAGGATTATCAGTGCTTCCTACGTGTTGCTCCCCCGTTACTTCTGAGTGGACTCCATATATACTCCTTGGTTGATTAACAGTGCTTCCAATGAGTTGCTCCCCTGTTACTCCTGCATGGACTCAATATAATACTCCCAAGTGGGTTAACAGTGCTTCCAATGAGTTGCTCCCCTATTACTTCTGCGTGGACTCCATATATACTCCTTGGCTGATTAACAGTGCTTCCAATGAGTTGCTCCTCTCTTACTCCTGTATGGACACAATATAATACTCCCAGGTGGGTTAACAGTGCTTCCAATGGGTTGCTCCCCTGTTACTCCTGCATGGACTCAATATAACACTCCTTGGTGGATTAGCAGTGCTTCCAATGTGTTGCTCCCCTGTTACTTCTGCGTTGACTCCATATATACTCCCTGGTTGATTAACAGTGCTTACAATGAGTTGCTCCCCTGTTACTCCTGCATAGACTCAATATAATACTCCTTGGTGGATTAACAGTGCTTTCAATGAGTTGTTTCCCTGTTACTTCTTCGTGGACTCCATATATTCTCCTTGGTTGATTAACAGTGCTTCCAAAGAGTTGCTCCCCTGTTACTCCTGCATGGACTCAATATATTACTCCTTGGTGGATTAACAGTGCTTCCAATGAGTTGTTCCCCTGTTACTCCTGCATGGATTCAATATAATACTCCTTGGTGGATTAACAGTGCTTTCTACGAGTTGATCCCCTGTTACTGCTGCGTGGACTCAATATATACTCCTTGGTTGATTAACAGTGCCTCCAATGAGTTGCTCCCCTGTTACTCCTGCATGGACTCAATGTAATATTTCCAGGTGGATTTGCAGTGCTTCCAATGAGTTGCTCCCCTGTTACTCCTGCATGGGCTCAATATAATACTCCCAAGTGGGTTAACAGTGCTTCCAATGAGTTGCTCCCCTGTTACTTCTGCGTGGACTCCATATATACTCCTTGGCTGATTAACAGTGCTTCTAATGAGTTGCTCCCCTGTTACTCCTGCATGGACTCAATATAATACTCCCAGGTGGGTTAACAGTGCTTCCAATGGGTTGCTCCCCTGTCACTCCTGCATGGACTCAATATAATACTCCCAGGTGGGTTAACAGTGCTTCCAATGGGTTGCTCCCCTGTTACTCCTGCATGGACTCAATATAATACTCCCAGGTGGGTTAACTGTGCTTCCAATGGGTTGCTCCCCTGTTACTCCTGCATGGACTCAATATAATACTCCTTGGTGGATTTGCAGTGCTTCCAATGAGTTGCTCCCCTTTTACTCCTGCATGGACTCAATATAATACTCCCAGGTGGGTTAACAGTGCTTCCAATGGGTTGCTCCCCTGTTACTCCTGCATGGACTCAATATAATACTCCTTGGTGGATTAGCAGTGCTTCCAATGAGTTGCTCCCCTGTTACTTCTGCGTGGACTCCATATATACTCCTTAGTTGATTAACAGTGCGTCTAATGAGTTGCTCCCCTGTTACTTCTGCATGTACTCAATATAATACTCCCAGGTGGGTTAACAGTGCTTCCAATGGGTTGCTCTCCAGTTACTCCTGCATGGACTCAATATAATACTCCCAGGTGGGTTAACAGTGCTTCCAATGGGTTTCTCCCCTGTTACTCCTGCATGGACTCAATATAATACTCCCAGGTGGGTTAACTGTGCTTCCAATGGGTTGCTTCCCTGTTACTCCTGCATGGACTCAATATAATACTCCTTGGTGGATTTGCAGTGCTTCCAATGAGTTGCTCCCCTGCTACTCCTGCATGGACTCAAAATAATACTCCTAGGTGGGTTAACAGTGCTTCCAATGGGTTGCTTCCCTGTTACTCCTGCATGGACTCAATATATTACTCCTTGGTGGATTAGCGGTGCTTCCAATGAGTTTCTCCCCTGTTACTTCTGCGTGGACTCAATATAATACTCCTTGGTGGATTAGCAGTGCATCCAATGAGTTGCTCCCCTGTTACTCCTGCATGGACTCAATATAATACTCCCAGGTGGGTTAACTGTGCTTCCAATGGGTTGCTCCCCTGTTACTCCTGCATGGACTCAATAGAATACTCCTTGGTGGATTAGCAGTGCTTCCAATGAGTTTCTCCCCTGTTGCTCCTGCATGGACTCAATAGAATACTCCTTGGTGGATTAACAGTGCTTCCAAAGAGTTGCTTCCCTGTTACTCCTGCATGGACTCAATATATTACTCCTTGGTGGATTAGCGGTGCTTCCAATGAGTTTCTCCCCTGTTACTTCTGCGTGGACTCAATATAATACTCCTTGGTGGATTAGCAGTGCATCCAATGAGTTGCTCCCCTGTTACTCCTGCATGGACTCAATATAATACTCCCAGGTGGGTTAACTGTGCTTCCAATGGGTTGCTCCCCTGTTACTCCTGCATGGACTCAATAGAATACTCCTTGGTGGATTAGCAGTGCTTCCAATGAGTTTCTCCCCTGTTGCTCCTGCATGGACTCAATAGAATACTCCTTGGTGGATTAACAGTGCTTCCAAAGAGTTGCTCCCCTGTTACTCCTGCATGGACTCAGTATATTACTCCTTGGTGGATTAACAGTGCTTCCAATGAGTTGTTCCCCTGTTACTCCTGCATGGACTCAATATAATACTCCTTGGTGGATTAACAGTGCTTCCTACGAGTTGATCCCCTGTTACTTCTGGGTGGACTCAATATATACTCCTTGGTTGATTGACAGTGCTTCCAATGAGTTGCTTCCCTGTTACTCCTGCATGGACTCAATATAATACTCCTTGGTGGATTAGCAGTGCTTCCAATGAGTTCCTCCCCTGTTACTTCAGCGTGGACTCCATATATACTCCTTGGTTGATTAACAGTGCTTCCTACGAGTTGCTCCCATGTAACTTCTGCGTGGATTCCATATATACTCCTTGGTGGATTACCAGTACTTCTAATGAGTTGCTCCCCTGTTACTCCTGCATGGAGTCAATTTAATACTCCCAGGTGGGTTAACAGTGCTTCCAATGGGTTGCTCTCCTGTTACTTCTGCGTGGACTCAATATGATAGTCCCAGGTGGATTAACAGTGCTTCCAATGGGTTGCTCTCCTGTTACTTCTGCGTGGACTCAATATGATAGTCCCAGGTGGATTAACAGAGCTTCCTACGAGTTGCTGCCCTGTTACTTCTGTGTGGACTGTTTGTTTTCTATTAAGCTACAGGGGAGACTGCATGTACTGCTCGCTGGTGTTTGTAGAGTGTCTACAACTGGTTGCTTCTCTGTCACTCCCGGATGAGCTCCAAAAATCCTCCTTGGTGGTGTAACCAAGCCCCCAAATGATTTGTCTTTCTGGCGCTAGTAAGTGAACTCTCATGCTTATGCGCAGCAACAGTCAGTGCACTGTGCCCCGTCACATCACCAAACTTCATACACCTCATCAACAAGTCCAACCCCAAACAACCCGTTCAAGCTGGCACTGTAAAGGGTACCCAGGAACATGATGGAAAGTGGAGCAGTTGATGACCTTAATAATGGAGGCGGCGCGATCTACATCATTAACTGGACCATCGAAGGAAGGGCATTAGGGCACATAAGGGTTATGGATACCAATATAGACTCAGTCCGAAAAAAAAGTCATTGTCAAATAACCTTGAGCATTTATAGACATCCTATAGCTATTCTAATGAAGGTATTTTGCACTGCCATCTTTAATATGGGATTATTGTAACTCTGGATGGAGTCTTGAATGGAGCTAAGCGTGAGCAACACTGGAAATGGAAAAGACCCCCTGATACAGGGTCTGTTTTTATCCAAAGTTATAAAGCCTTAGCTCAGCCTTCAACATATTTAGTTGCGTTGGTGGCTTCAATGGCAAGCCCCTGCTCTGTATGTGTGTGTGTGTGTGTTCATGTTAAAGGTGATTTTTCCCTTAACACCAATCCCAGGAGGGTGGAGTCAGTGTCAGTCTTGAAGCTGCAAATGATTGAATTAAATGGGGAGATGATTGAACACTGGAGGGTGGCAGATCCCTCCCCTCATGCAAGCTCAGGTATATAGGGGCAGTCTGCCTCAAATTAAAGTTTAGAGCATCCCGCCATCACATCACATCATTTGAGTGCCGTACAGACCTGTAGAGCTCCGGAGAGTGAGTATTATGTTTCTCAATCCCATAGGACAAGACGGAACTGGGAGAGATTAGAGAGACAACTCCAGACAGGGAATGAGTCCCACCATGAGGACGAGATTGGGATTTCCAGAATGTGGCATGTTCCACAGTATGAGGAAGAAATGAACATGTCAGATAAGAATTGAGATTCCCAACAATGAATATGGAGTATTTAACCCCACAAGAAAGATATGGCAGATGGCAGCTCTGGAGAGAACGAGGGAGATTCGAGACAGTGTTTAGGAGAAGTGGGTATGGGGTACAAGAAATTAAAGGCAGTGAGAATGGGGTAGAAGTGATTAAAGACAGTGAGTATGGGGTTTTTAACTCAATAAGAATGAGAGGGTAGCATTGAAGGTAGTCCAGAAGAATAGAGACAGTGAGTAGACGGGAGGTTAGAGACAGTGTTTATGGGAGGCATCAGATTAGGAAAATGGGTATGGGGTACAAGAGATTAAAGGCAGCAAGAATGGGGTATGTAACTTGATAAGAAAGAGAGGGTAGCATTGAAAGTAGTGCAGGAGAAAAGAGACAGTGAGTATGGGGTACAGGATTACAGACAGCAATTGTAGTAAAAAGTGATTATAGACAGTGAGTAAAGACTATTAAACATGATAAGGAATGGATGTTATCATTGGAGATAGTGCTGGACATTAAATACAGAGAGTGTGGGGTACAAGAGATTAGAAACAGTAAATATGTGATACAACAGATTAGAGACAGTGTGAATGGGGTATTTAACTCTCTCACAAATAGATGACAACATTAGATATATGGCAGACAGTTATTAAACTCCCTGAGAAATTGCGAATGCGTGAATGTAGATTTCAGACATCAAGCTTGTGTTATTTAACTATCTGTAAAGCGATGGAAGTGTCCAAGATAATGCAGACTCCCACACAGAGAGCAGGAGGTATGTATCTCTCTGTGGGAGCAACCGAAGGAGTTACTGGGTCCCAATAAATACAGGTAAAAAAAAATGGATCTCCCCGACACTATCTACAAAATCCAAGTGAGAAAGGAAAAGAAAGCTGCAGTCAACACCAGCCGAACAAGAGCAGAAAATGCGAAAGCTGAAGGGGAATGCACCAAAATCAAAAAGGAAGCGAATAGAATCTTATGATCAGATAAGCGAAGATTCATCATTGGTCTTGCCACAGAAGCCCAAGAAGCAGCAAACCATGGAAACTAGAAAGAACTCTACAACAGAGCAAGAAAGACCTGTTAATACAAAACTGGGCAGACAATTGTGGGTAACAAAGACCAATAGCGAAGATGAGTGAAGCACTTTGAATAACTGCGAATCAGCCCGTGCCGCAGTCTTCACCAGATATAGGGCCAGCTGACAAGGACTTGGCAATCGACTGCAACAAAGCAACGAAGGAAGAAATATGGCAAGACAGTGCATAGCTATGACTACATCATTCCTTGCATAATTCCCTTTTATATGAGAGATTGTTTCCTTTAACAAAAAAATAAAGTGTCATGTCCCTTAAGCTGCCTATTTATCTAATTACGCAAGACTAAAGTGCATCCTACAATACAAAGTGCATTACGTAATGGTAGATGTGTTGTATACCTTAAGCTGCCTTTCCGCTTTAATGCTCTCTCCCTGTCCTGCTTTGACTAACCATTTGTCATGATTAGTGTTTCTCATCCCAGTAATTCTGGCTTTGTTTGACCCCTTCCAGTTTTCCAGTTTTAAAGAACATGATTGTGAACTTGCCATTTTTTCCTTTCCTTCACCCCCACACCCATGAATTACCCATGAACCCCCCAGGTGAAGGATTTCCAGCGCTTCCCTCCCCACCCCAATTTTGACGGGATGTCATTGTGTTGCATCCCCTCTGCGTTCAACCTCGCACCCTCCCGGAATCAGATTCCAGAGGGTCCCTGCCCTCTGCAGAAATCCAGCATGATATAGTCTGATATAGTCAGCATGATATAGTCTAACCAGCTACCAATTTTAGAATTCTAATTAGACATTTTCATAAGAAGCGATCAAATATCGGAAAATAAAAAGAATTGGCCCCGTGCTAAGACTTTAAGTTTGGCTTGTTGGGTATAGATGCCTGCCCACCCTTAAATAAATTAATACTTTTCACAAATTCTCTTCATTGCCATGCAGTTACTGCTGACATATAAGAGAAGATGTTAAATTGGAATACTTCTGGAGTTGAAAAAGTTCTCTTTGCTATGGCCATGCTTAATATAGAATCCTTAGTGCGATAGTATGCAAAATCCAAAAGTATCGTGCAGGGGTATTTTGCATTTGATGGTCTCTGAGCCGGTACCCTGTGAGAACTCATTGTTGTTAGATCCCCCTCCAGGTCTGCCATAGTTTTTTTCAAAGGTGACTCGTCCATTTCATTGCTTGAGTGTCCTCACAACCCTCCGGAATGCCCACCAATCAGAGGTTAGAGCTTCTAATATAGTTCTCTAAAACCTGTAGCTTGCTCTCGATCTGATTTTCGCTTTTCTCCAGTTGGATTAGTTGCTGCATACTGGCCACCTTATCCTCCAAATCTGAAACATGATCCTCGGCCTCTCTCAACCTCATCGGGGTAGAGGACATATTTTCCTCCAATTTTGACAGTCGTTCATGGAGCGTTGCTGCTATTTCTTATTTCTTGTGCTTGTGACGCGTTCAAATCCCTGTTTTCTCTCAGTATGGAAGCTAGCATGCTTTTGACCGATTCCCCATTATCTTCTATCTCTGCTGATTCTTGTGTTAGACTTTTGTCCTGCATACTCACCCCTATTTCTAGGTAAGATACATGTATACCTTTTATACCTTTATACTTTGAAGAAGTGGAGGTTGTAGGCAGGCTAACTTGAATCCAGGTGGACTTTAAAGTGGATTAGTTAGTCTGGTGGTTACCGCTGTCTGCGCCTAAACTTGTGCCGGGGTCTAGGTCTGAACTAGAGTAAATGTTTGATGTGCTGACATGGTTTCAGATGTGTGGTACTTGGCAGGACTGCTCCTCTGCCAAAAGCAAGGCCAGTAATCTAACCGGTGATGATCTCGACCCGCCCAACTACTCGGTGTGGCACACTCACCTCGTTTGGGTTGGGGAAGCGCAATTCAGACATCCAGCAGCCGTCCAGCAGCCGTCCAGCAGCAGTCCAGCAGCTGTCCAGCAGCCATCTAGCAGCAGTCCAGCAGCCGTCCATCAGCAGTCCAGCAGCCGTCCAGCAGAATTCCAGCAGCCCAGGGTTCCTGCCACTTAATAGCCTCTTGCAGAGGCTTCGATCGTCTGATTCTGTTTTATATTAGTTGATTTGAGCAGCTGCATCAGTTATGCTATTTTGATGATCAGCTTGCCTCGCCGGCACAAGTCCCTAGCATAGGTTCACATGCGAGTCATTAACCCCCTCCTAGTCTAGAAGCAGAGGGTCTCCAATCACAACCCACTGCACTGGACACCCTCACCATCCAAGTCACTAGAATTGCACTACACCACAGAAAAAGAGACATTTTGACCTTTAGATGAAGAATACTCAAAATTATGCAATCTATGACGTAAACAATTGAGAGTAACTAAGGAACAAGTTTAACTGTGACATGCTGAATAATATTGACAACGTGTGCCCTCTCTTTCAGATCTTCAAATGTGGGGGCACATTGTGTTCCTGCTTCTTGCCATGAGGGCGTCTGCGTCATTCTGTCCTGATTGTGGTGAGTGCTGTTTGTCTGGCAGGTTAATGACACTGTCTGATGATCTACTGTGTGTATGCTTTTATTGTAAGTTTTGTGCAGCAAAATCATTTGTCACCTTGTGTACTCTCCAGAGCACCAGAAAAAGCAGAGAGACTGCTTGATGGCTTGGGGACGGAGAAGTACAACTGCAGGAGTGACAAACTATAGCATAGCAATATTGTAACAGAACATATTATGTACCACAGTTAAGCTTAATATTACATTATTTAGGAAAGTGCCACTTCTGTATGGCCACCCTAATTATTTTTCCCCAGTGCTGATGGTTAGGCCATTGTACTGTTCTGTCCACATAAGGTATCCACACCAAATTTGCGTTCTTTCTTCCAACATCATGGGGATTTTAAAGGTACACAGGTGTTGGACTTGGCCCTTCTGGCAGGTTCACCCCTGAACTTTTTGCATGGTGCTATTAAATAAGTATAGTGATGTCTTTGTTTCTGCGCACTTTCACTGTGTCCCAGTGGAAGGTGCATGCGCACTCTTGAGTGCGTGTAGTGAGGTTGGCCTGCCCTCCAATAGGAATGCATGGGGAATATCCGTGTCCCTGGTAGTTCCTGATGTGTGGGGTGTGCAGGCTCGAGTTTGGTATGTGCGGACTCGTGTGCTTGAATGCTGCGCAATGATATATGCGGCATGATTGTGTCTAATGTGGAAGTGCCACTTCTAGAAGTGTGCCTGTTTGTATAAATTGTGTCTGGCTTGTGATTGGCTGGAGCTGGCTGGTGAGCCTGGCTCCAGGAGTCTGGATGGGTCTGCCCGGTGGTGAGTGTGAGATTAGCATGCTGATGGCTGGGGAGGAGTGCACCTGGGTCCTGAATAGGGCTGGGCTTTCCCCACACAATGCTGGCTCCGCCCCCTGTGGTGCGTCTAACAACCCTAGCCCTGCCAGTGAATAGAGTGAGGGGCTGAGCACATCAAGAGTGCTCCCAAACCAGCTGCGCCTGGTTTTCCCCCACCCTGCACCTTTAGACAAAGGAATTCAATGTATAAAAAGGGGCTGTGTCTCCTTCTAAAATGTTCTTTTCCCAACTTGAAACTTACCAGGGGCATGCTGCTGCTGGGGCCCGGGGGAAGGCTTGCCTCCCTGCGCCCTGTCCAGCCCCTGGACTACTGCAGCCCCTGGACCCCTGAAGGACTTTGTGGAAGACTTTTGGGGCACTAACGCCTGAGGAGCACTTTACTTGTACTTTTGCTGGACTGGTGACCTTTGGTTGCCTATAGCGCTGGGAGCGCTTTATTTTCTCCTTCTAGCACTTGGAAGTGCTTCATTTCTGCCCTAGCGCTGAGAGCGATTTGTTTGCCAAGCCGGTGCCCACCCGGCATTTGCCCCTGCTATGTGAAGGTTTCCTGGACCCCCAGCGAGTGCCTACCTCGCTTTATTTCTTATTTAATTGATTCTTGAGGGAGCCTACCCCTCATCGTCCCCCCGAGTTTACCGCCGCTGGCCCGGGACCCCTCGTGACGTCCTCCCTGGGCCGCGCTGAGGTTGGCTGCCGGCCCTGGATTCCCTCACGACGTCATTCCCCGGGCTGGGCCGTGATTGGCTGCCGGCCCGAGGAGATCCCAAAGTCCTGCCCCTGAAGCAGGAAGTGGCGCAAGCGTTTCGGGGCTCCCGTGACCAGGAGAGAGCCCCGGATACCGTTGTGCCCGTGAGCATCACGGCTCCACCCTAAGTCCCGGTCCCGAGATGGGGGACCGGGTGAAGACCCACGGGTGAAGTGGGCGCATTGAGGAGGCGAGGCTCCCATGTGGAGAGAGAGCCCCGCCGAGTGCTACCACCGCCTGGCCACAGAGAAGCCCAGAAGCCCAGCGGAGAGGAGCCGCCGCTGCCGGGAGCCGCCGCCTCCCCCGACAGCCAGTGAGTGCAGGCGTCCCCGGGGCCGTTCCTCCGCTCGGGGCGGCAGAAGAGCCCACGAGGCTCAGGGGGCAATTGTGATTTTGAGTCCCCCGTGAGGGACTCCAACAAGGCGGCATTTGGTGATTTGGAGCCCGAGGCTCCTGGGGGGCATATTTGTTGAGCCCTGCAAGGTTTCCCACCCAAAGTTGCTGATGAGCCCAGAGAGGCTCAAGGCGCCCTTAGTTCCTAGAACCCCAAGAGGCTCAAAACCGCCCCATTTGTTTTACGAGGCCCACGAGGGCCCTGGGGCCCTATCTTCATTCCGAGTCCCCGGGGGGGGGGGGACTCCTACGATTTCCGGCCATTGTCCCTTTTGAGTCCCCAGGAGGGGGACTCCCTCGTAGGGGGCATTTCTTGTTGGTTAAGCCAGAGAGGCTCCTGATGGCCCAGTCATTAGGGCAGAGCCTGCGAGGCTTCAACGTTGACCCCATCATTGCTTTACAGCTGCCCAGCACTTAGTGGGCAGTTGCCACGTTTAGGTTTGTGCTCTTGGCTGCCTGCGCAGCCTTTCCTGACATTGCGACATAGGGCGTCCTAGCCCCAGTGAGGCCAGTTGGCCTGGGTATAGTTATAAGTTCTATGCTAATGTGATTTCTGCGAAGTGTTCTTTGCTGCACCTCTGAATGTGTTGTAGATGCATCATGCGTTCTCCTGTGCTGCACCTCCGAATGTGTTGTAGATGCATCATGTGCCTGGTTTCTTACACCTCTGAATGTGTTGTTTATGCATAATGTGTCTTTCCTACACCTCTGAATGTTCGATGCATCATGTGTGAAGCTTCTGATTGTTAAATCTACTAAGTGCATATTCCTGACAGTGGTGCCTGTGGCCCTGTCCTGTACATAATCCCCTGTAAATTCTGCCTGTGCCTGTTGGCACATTGTAAAGTGTGTGTTCCTATCTAATGTGTTTTTCAATACAAAGGCTATTTTTACATATATCTTGTGTGGAGTTCATTTTGTGGGGGGCCTTGGATGTTGTTGCTGGTGGGTGCGTGCGCAAATGCTTTACACATCACCTCTGAGAAAAGCCTGACTGCTCGTGCCAAGCTACCAAGAGGGTGAGCAGGGGTTGTCTTGGCGGGTGACTTCCTTACCCTACCTTAGGAATGGTGGTTTCTGCCTGGCTTTGGCGCACGCCTTAGCCAACCAGAAATCCCCTTTCTAACACTGTTGGCTAGCGGTGAGATTTGGGCTTGTGTTTGCGCAGTACCACAGCGACAGCTGGCCCCACTACAAAACTCTGCATTTTTAGATAGTCACATGAAAGGGGATTATTGTTCTTAAGTTTGCTAAAATTGTCATTTCCGTTGAAATGTGTTCTGGATTCACCAGAAGGGTGAGATCCAGTTGTGGCAGCAAAAATGTATTCAGTATCTTTGTTCCCTGTCCCTTTCCTGGAGTAATGGTACCTGTGTCACTTGTGGTCAGGCTGAGTAATCAGGGGTGGTAGAAACTGCCTTACCAGTCTGGTTGGGGGGGCGTGTGGGGATGAATGGTGTGAGTTCTCTGGATGGGGAGCCTGCTGGATAAATGGATGTGTGTTGGATTTCATGGGTGGGCCTGAAGCTCAAGGAAGTTTCCCCTGCCCTTGTGCCATTGTATTATTTGTTGGGGAGTGACCCTAAGGAAAGTTCTGGTCTTCCAGCCAGGAGGTGGAAGTGGCTCAGAGGAGCACAAGCCTGGTCTCCGTAGTCTGGGTGTTTTTTTTAGGAACACCAGGTGAGGGAGCCTAGCATGTCCGTATGGAGCGTCCTTCTAGGGAGATCTCCCAGTGTGGAGAGAACGTGGAGCGCCTGTAAGCAGGGCTCTAGTAGTTCTATTATCTGGCAGTACCGCTCCAGTTGGGAGGGTGCAGAAGTCCAGATGGAGGGGTGCGAGGGGGATAGGTTCCCCAGTGGAGTAACCAGTGGGTCAGGGGCCAGCCAGAAGGGTTGTGTCGCCAAGGAGTGACCATGGTGATGCCACTTCTGTCCCGAGTGTCAGGCAGACTTGTACATGACACATTAGTTATGTGTCACCCTCAAGGAAGTCCTGGTGCACCAGGCATCTGACCAAACGGTACGTCCCTCGGTTGGGGAGCTTGCTGAATACTTGTGTGCTCTTGCTTTGCTCAGATACCTAAGTCCCGTGTGTTGAACTTTTCCCAAGAACGTCTGCAGAAGTGGAGCCTGCTTTGGATTTCTGTGGTCTGTTTAGAGACAGAATTTTGGAGTTGGTAAGGTTCTGGGAGGAGAGAGGCATAGGGGATGGAGTGATTCCAAAAGGAGTGGCTGAGGTGTCTTCCAGCCCAGTGTGGTGGAAGAGGTTCAGTGTAGCCCAGCTAGGTCTCGTGTAGGGGCTAACGTCCTGTCTCAAGAGGAGAAGGAGTGGGTGGGACTGCGTGTCTCAAGGAGCCCAAAACCCAGAGTCAGGGCCTGGAATGTATCAGAAGGGAACGTCAGGTCGGGGCCTAGGCTGTACCAATAGGTAATTTGAGGAAGGTCTCCCAGAGTGTTTGAAGAATGTGGAACATCAGTGAACAGGGTTTCAGTAGTTCTGTTGTCTGGCAGTACTGCTCCAGTTGGGAGTGTGTAGAAGTCTGGAAGGGGGTCAGAGGGAGTCTGACCCCTGTGCATCCGGTGAATGTGGACTCCCGGTGGGAGAGTTGTGTTTTGGAGGGTGCTCCAGAAGTAGAGGTAGGGTGGGGAATTCTTGCCCGTGACCTCTGGTCAGCCTGAGGGTGCGGACCCTAGGTTGAAGGATCAGTGGTAGTTTGGAACTACACTGAGAAAGGGAGTGGAGAATGGTTATTGTAGGCCAGGGGCTACCACCCCCCACTCTGTGGATTGGCAGGGACCAGTGGTATCTGGGTGGCCTAGGGCCTGGTCCTAGCCGTGGACAACTAAGGAGTACCAGTGGGGTAGCCTAGTTGGGTCTGTTTTTTTTTTAAGTCTGTGCTTGTCTTATGGATCAACGTGGCGTAGAACCAGAGTGTGTCCAAGCAGTGCGGGCCCGCGTCAGTGTTCTATCGCCCAAAGCAGGGAAGTCCATCACAGTGGTGATTGGCCTACCCTGCGTTTTGGCTGGAAGGGGGTTGTGTTGGACTTGGCCCTTCCGGCAGGCTTACCCCATAACTTTGTGCCTGTTGCTATTAAATAATTATAGTGATGTCTTTGTTTCTGCGCACTTTCACTGTGTCCCCGTGGAGAGTGTGTGCGCACTCTTGAGTGCGTGTAGTGAGGTTGGCCTGCCCTCCCATAGGAATGCATGGGGAATGTCTCTGTCCCTGGTAGTGCCTGATGCGTGGGGTGTGCAGGCTCGAGTTTGGTATGCGCGGACTCGTGTGCTTGAATGCTGCGCAATGATATATGCGGCATGATTGTGTCTAATGTGGAAGTGCCACTTCTAGAAGTGTGCCTGTTTGTGTCATTTGTATCTGGCTTGTGATTGGCTGGAGCTGGCTGGTGAGCCTGGCTCCAGGAGTCTGAATGGGTCTGCCTGGTGGTGAGTGTGAGATTAGCATGCTGATGGCAAGGGAGGAGTGCACCTCGGTCCTGAATAGGGCTGGGCTTTCCCCACACAATGCTGGCTCCGCCCCCTGTGGTGCGTCTAACGACCCTAGCCCTGCCAATGAATAGAGTGAGGGGCTGAGAACATCAAGAGTGCTCCAAAAAACCAGCTTTGCCTGGTTTTTCACCCACCCCGCACCTTTAGACAAAGGAATTCAATGTATAAAAAGGGGCTGTGTCTCCTTCTAAAATGTTCTTGTTCCCAACTTGAATCTTACCAGGGGCATGCTGCGGCTGGGGCCCGGGGGAAGGCTTGCCTCCCTGGGCCCTGCCCAGCCCCTGGACTGCTGCAGCCCCTGGACCCCTGAAGGACTTTGTGGAAGACTTTTGGGGCACTAGCGCCTGAGGAGCTCTTTACTTGTACTTTTGCTGGACTGGTGACCTTTGGTTGCCTATAGCGCTGGGAGCGCTTCATTTCTGCCCTAGCGCTGAGAGCGCTTTGTTTGCCAAGCCGGTGCCCACCTGGCATTTGCCCCGTCATCTGAAGGGTTCCTGGACCCCCAGCAAGTGCCTACCTCGCTTTATTTCTTATTTAATTGATTCTCGAGGTAGCCTAACACTGATCGTCCCCCCGAGTTCAACGCCGCTGGCCCGGGACCCCTCGTGACGTCCTACCCGGGCCGCGCTGAGGTTGGCTGCTGGCCCGGGATTCCCTCACAACGTCAGTCCCCGGGCCGTGCCGTGTTGGCTGCCGGCCCGAGGAGATCCCAAAGTCCTGCCCCTGAAGCAGGAAGTGGCGTGAGCGTTTCGGAGCTCCCCTGACCAGGAGGGAGCCCCGGATACCGTTGTGCCCGTGAGCATCACGGCTCTACCCTAAGTCCCGGTCCCGAGATGGGGGACCGGGTGAAGACCCACGGGTGAAGTGGGCGCATTGAGGAGACGGGGCTCCCATGTGGAGAGAGAGCTCCACAGAGCGCTACCGCCACCTGGCCACAGAGAAGCCCAGAAGCCCAGCGGACAGGAGCCGACGACGCCGGGAGCCGCCGCCTCCCCCGACAGCCGGTGAGTGCAGGCGTCCCCGGGGCCGCTCCTCCGCTTGGGGCGGCAGAAGAGCCCACAAGGCTCAGGGGGCAATTGTGATTTTGAGTCCCCCGTACGGGACTCCAACAAGGCGGCATTTGGTGATGTGGAGCCCCAAGGCTCCTGGGGGGCATATTTGTTGAGCCCTGCGAGGCTCCCCGCCCAAAGTTGCTGATGAGCCCAGAGAGGCTCAAGGCACCCTTAGTTCCTAGAGCCCCGAGAGGCTCAAAAGTGCCCCATTTGTTTTTAAAGGCCCACGAGGGCCCCGGGCCCTATCTTCATTCCGAGTCCCCAGGAGGGCACTCCTACGATTTCCGGCCATTGTCCCTTTTGAGTCCCCAGGAGGGGGACTCCCTCGTAGGGGGCATTTCTTGTTGGTTGAGCCAGAGAGGCTCCTGAGGGCCCAGTCATTAGGGCAGAGCCTGCGAGGCTCCAACGTTGGCCCCATCATTGCTTTACAGCTGGCTAGCACTTAGTGGGCAGTTGCCACGTTTAGGTTTGTGCTCTTGGCTGCCTGCGCAGCCTGTCCTGACTTTGCGACATGGGGCGTCCTAGCCCCAGTGAGGCCAGTTGGCCTGGGTATAGTTATAAGTTCTGTGCTAATGTGATTTCTGCGAAGTGTTCTTTGCTGCACCTCTGAATGTGTTGTAGATGCATCATGTGTTCTCCTGTGCTGCACCTCTGAATGTGTTGTAGATGCATCATGTGCCTGGTTCCTTACACCTCTGAATGTGTTGTTTATGCATCATGTGTTCTCCTGTGCTGCACCTCTGAATGTGTTGTAGATGTATCATGTGCCTTGTTCCTTACACCTCTGAATGTGTTGTTTATGCATCATGTGTTCTCCTGTGCTGAACCTCTGAATGTATGTTTATACATCATGTGTCTTTCCTACACCTCTGAATGTTCTATGCATCATGTGTGAAGCTTCTGATTGTTAAATCTACTTAGTGAATATCCCTGACAGTGGTCCCTGTGGCCCTATCCTGTACATAATCCCCTGTAAATTCTGCCCGTGCCTGTTGGCACATTGTAAAGTGTGTGTTCCTATCTAATGTGTTTTTCAATACAAAGGCTATTTTTACATATACCTTGTGTGGAATTCCTTTTGTGGGGGGCCTTGGATGTTGTTGCTGGTGGGTGCGTGTGCAAATGCTTTACACATGGCCTCCGAGATAAGCCTGACTGCTCGTGCCAAGCTACCAAGAGGGTGAGCAGGGGTTGTCTTGGCGGGTGACTTCCTTACCCTACCTTAGGAATGGTGGTTTCTGCCTGGCTTTGGCGCAAGCCTTAGCCAATCAGAAATCCCATTTCTAACAATGGGGTTTGTGGATTCCCCTGCATGACACCCAGAAATTATACAAAATATATTTTATAAAAGGGGGAAATAGTGCTGCAGAAGAAAGCATCTGCTTTTTCCCCTGCAAATGGTATAAACAAAGGGTTTGTAGTGCTGAAATCACCATCTTCCCAGCTTTTAGAGACAGGCTGACTTTTATCTGAAAAACCATTATTGTACACAATCTGGTATTTTACTCGAAAATAACCTATTTTTGCTATTTTTTTGTTTTTTGTGCTTTCAACCTCTTTCCAGTTAATGGTAGAAATAGGTGTGCAAGCTATAATGGATCCGGATAGCTATGCACTTCTGAAAAGTAGACACAATTATGAATTCAGCAAGGGGTCATTTGTGTAGATCCTTCAAGATTTCTTTATAGAAAATAAGAAAAAATGAAATGAGCTGAAAAACAGACGTTTTTGCGCCTTTTCCACCTGTAACTTCTTCAAAGTATGACAGATGTTATAAAGCAATATACCATTATATCTACTGGACCCTTCTGGTTGTGGGGATATATAGGACTTAAAGGTTCACCAAGAACCCGAGAAACCCAGAGCCAATAACTGAGCTGGGGCTAGTAATAGTTTTTCATTGTGTATCGGGTATATAGTAAGGATGGGTGGAATTTGCGTAGTCGTGCAATGCAAAGCTCCGGGAAATGGTAAAAAATCTCTGCGAGAAAACACGCAGAATTGCTTTTTCCGCCCATTCGCTGTTCTTTTTTCCTGTTCACGAAAGCTGTTTCCGTGTTCGGGGAGAAATATCTTGCGAACATGCATTTTGAAAGTGTGGGTACAAGCAAAAAATTCTGCATAGCCGCAGATCGCAAAATTTTTGGCAATTCCGCTTTCTCCGCAGAACGCAAAATTACTGAACTGCCGCAAATTCTGTGAGCAGAACTGAATTTACCAACCACACCTAGTATATAACAAATCATTTGGTACAGTATAAAGCGTGTAAAATAGGTATCAAGGCCACATATGTATTTCCAAAATGGGAATAAAATTTAGGGCCACATGTATCAATCGTTTTTGTGTGCACAAACAGGCCGATACACGGAATCGCACCATTTGCGATCGCAAAAAATACTTGATACATGTATCAAACCCTATTTTGCAATTCAGTAACCTGTTAACGAATCGCAAAATGGGTTTGCGATTTGCTATTTGGAAGGAGCACGTTTAGGGCGTCCCTTTCAATTAGCAAATCCTAATTGCATGTATGAATGTTTTGTAACAGTGAACGCGGTTGCAAAACATTTGCATGCTACCACCTACTTCAACAAGGTGGTAACCCATTCGCAAATGGGAAGGGGTCCCCGAGGGACTCCTTCCCCTTTGTGAATGTTTCTAATATAATTTTTAAGAGCAGGCAGTTGTCCCACGGACCACTGCCTGCTCTTAAAAAATGAAAGTAAAACTTTACATTTTTCTTTTTGTAAAGCAGCCCGTTTTCCTTTAAGGAAAACAGGCTGTTTTACAAAAAATAAAAGCTTTATTTAAAGGCATTCACAGACATGGTGGTCTGCTGACACCAGCAGTTCACCAACCTAGTGATTTTTGCAATTCCTAGGGGGTCGCAAATTGTGAGCTACCTAATTAATATTAATGAGGTAGGTCGGATTATGATCCACTACGAATCAGTAAATGAAACTCATGGAGTTTCATATATTGGGCATTCCGATTACCTAATTGCAATTCTCAGAAAATCGCAATTAGGTCATTATGATTTCCAATTTTGATACATGTAGCCCATAGAGTTTAGAAACAGCAGCTATTTGCACATCTCCAAAACTGTGGGTACAGGACATTTTTGAAAGCGATCTTTTTTTTTACACACAGTCTTACATTTGGAAGGCAGAAATGCATAGAAAGTTATAACAGTTGCTACACAATTCTGTGTTCTCCTAAATCTCCTGATAAAAATGGTACCTCACTTGTGTGGGTAGGCCTAGTTCCTGCAAAAGGAAATCAGCCAAAATGCAACACGGACACACCTCATTTTTACAGTGAAAACTGACCCATTTTTTGCAAAGTGCCTAGCTGTGGATTTTGAACCCTAGCTTTGCCAGCATCTAGGGAAAGCTAGCAAACCTATACATTTTTTAAAACTAGACACCCAGACAAATCCAGGAAGGGGTGACTTGTGTGGCTCTCACCAGGTTCTGTTACCCAGAATCCCTTGCAAACCCCAAACAAAAAAACTAATGTTCCTTACATTTCCGTAATGGAAAGTTCTGGAATCTGTGTTGATCCACAAATTGCCCAAAACACAATTTGAACACACCACATTTTGTGAGTGAAAACAGACCCTTTTTTTGCAAAGTGCCTATCTGTGTATTATCAATCCTAGCTCAGCCGGCACACTAGGAACCCTAGTAAACCTATACATTTTTGAAGGTGAGACACCCAGGGGAATCCAGCAGGGGGTGACTTGACTGGCTCTCTACAGGTTCTGTTACCCAGAATCCCTTGCAAACCTCAAACTTTGTAAGAAGAACATATTTTTCTCAAATTTCTGTGATGGAAAGATCTGGAATCTGTGTGGATCTAAAAAACCTCCACCTATCCTGCATTCTCCAAGGTCTCCCAGTAAAAATGGTACCTCACTTTTGCGGGTAGGCCTAGTGCCTGCGGCAGGCAAGTGCCCAATACATATTGTGGAAATATCAAAATTTCCTATTACAAAACTACCTGGTTTTACAAGAGGGCACCTCTGTTTTTGGTTGCGGACCCGGTGGCCAACGAGGGTACTGTTGTATTTAGATGTGCTTATTAGCTTTTCCCTTTGGAATCTCCCTGTTGACATGGGGCTGGTGGGGTGTTAGTTCTGTGTCTGGCAGTTGGGACCTCTCTGTACCACTGAGAGGTACGGTGGTTCGTTGTTGATATTCATCAAGTATTTCACCATCCTCTAGAACCAAATCAGGTAAATGTTTGTACACTTCCCTTCCCTCAAACCCCAAACAGTTTAAAAGTAAATATTTTTTTCTTTCCGCTCTATATCGTGAAGCGCCTATAGCACCAACATAAGTCTCAAAGGCGTCAAACCACTGTCTCCATTGAATTTGTGGCGTTCCAGGGCTTTCTAGGAAAGGAGATGGTTGATTTACTGACTGCATTGTAAAACTATAAAGAAAAACAAAGTGCTAAAAATAACAGAAAACCAGACAACAAATTGAACGCCTTAAGGCTGAAGAAGAGTTTTTGAACACAGATCAGCAAACAGTTCAATAGCTGATGAATTTTAAGATGCAGAGCACCAAAATGTTAACCAGCAGGCCGAGTTCCAGAAGAAACAGATAGAACAATACAGTGCTCAGTCACCAAAGAAAACCTCTCAGCATGTGTGAGTTAGTTATATCTTACTTCAGAGACGGTGTTGCATTATACTTTGTACCCTGCAATCCGTGAAGTGTTTCATAGTAAAGCACAGCTAAAATGCAAAGTCTGCTTCCGTCTCAGATGACACGTGACCCCTGGACGTCTGACCTTCAGTGCATAGGCACAGCGTCGTGACAGACAGGGTCACAGGCAATGCACTGCAGGCTGGATGTCCCGTAGACCGTTCGCCGAATCTCCTTTCACATTCTGACACGTCATCATTTGTTCCAGTCACTCGGCGAGAAAGGATCTAGTTAAATAACAGATACTCTGAGCTCACAAGCGCCGCTCGGAACAACACATCAGGAAAAGCAGGGAAGTCAGTTCACACGATGAAATCTGCTCAGACCAGCACAGCCAGTTCCATCTAAAACCCACCCCTCGACCTCCTCACCTACAATTATGCCGAATGCTAAATCTGCCGCTGGGGAAAACCTTCAAACTGGCCCCTTCGGCCTTGGCACTCCCCATATGTTGGCCGGACGGCCGAACACAATTTCATAGGGACTAATCCCACTCGCGAGTGCACAGTCATTTTCGTTGATTGGAGTGATAAAATCATGAAAAGAAATCTTCAAGTAGGTTCACAAGTTTATTGTAGAGAGAAACGAGCCACCGCACTTCCAAAGGGAAAAGCTAATAAGCACATCTAAATACAACAGGTAACCTACCAAACCCAGACATTTCCAAAATCTAGACACCCTGAGGAGTTCAGTGAGGTATGGCTTTCAAGGACCTCCACCAACATTTTCCTTCCCAGAATCCCCTGCAAACTTCAAATTTGGCTGAAAAAAATCTAATGTTTCTACCATTTCTGTGTGGGAAAGATGTTAGATCACCAGGCTGACACAAATTTCTCACTACCCAATACTACCCCAGGTCTCCCAATAAAAATGGTACCTCACTTGTGTGGGTGGGCCAAGTACCCGTGACAGGCAAGGGCTTCAAAACGTATTGTGGAGACATCAAAATGACCTATCACAAAAGTACCTGGTTTTTCAAGGGGGCACCTACGTTTTTGGCCCCGGGCTTGACGGCTATGTAGGGAAACCTACCAAACCCACACATTTTTGAAAACTATACACCCTGGGGAGTTCAGCATGGTATGGATTATGTGGATCCCCCAACATTCTCCTACCCAGAGTTCCCTGCACCCAGGGCATGAGTGGCAATGGGGTCCCCAGGGCCTGCAGCACTGATTGCGCCACCATGAGTGACTCAAGTAAACAGATGTAAGCAGGCCTGCCATTGCAGACTGCAGGAACAGTGCAAACTGCAGCAATTGGACTTTACCTTCACCATGAGTGACAAGGTCAAAACACTATTTTTAGTATGTCAGTTACCTGTAAGGTAGGGCTCCTAATCCCAATAGGTAGAATGCATTATGCTAAATGCTTGGACATATAAGTGCACGCTTATATATCCCTATAGCAGCCTCTTTTTATTAAAGAACTACTATAAGTGTTCAGGGGTCTTAGGGCACCCAAGGTTATCAGCTCCATTACAGCCCCTCCTAAAAGTGTCATATTTGGTATCAAACAAGTAGTCTCATAAAATCCAACATTTTCCTAAAGTCAGATTTAGTGTGACATGCACACAGTTGGCTATCTCAGAGGCTGCAAACACAACAAGATGATAGACAGAGTGCCGAAACGTATCAACCATACACCCCCAGTCAAGAGATTTGAATTGAATTCATTGTTCATTTGCAGGATAGACACGTGAAAAGTAAAAAAACCAATAAGAACAAAAATTGGAATCAACCAACTGTAAAAAAGCTTAATAGACTAATCCGAGCCCAGTATCTGAACTTCTCTACGGCAAATAAAGTGGAAATTAACAAACTAAAGAATCAAATACGAAGAGAGAAAACTAAACAGAAAAAACAGGTCCAGGACTCCAACTGGGTTGATATCCAACTAGCAGCCAAACAACGTAATCAGCGCAAATACTGGTCTCTGATTGCTAAAATGACTGGATCTAAAAAGAAGCTGGAATCAATCCCTGTATCAGCGGAGGACTGGGACATTTACCTGAGCGACTTATATAAATCTAATTCATCTATTATGGAAAGGGAGGTTCTAGATTACGATAAGGAAAGTGAAGACACTAAAATCATCAAGACTTCGGCAGTTTCCATTGCCACGAATATTAGAAAGGCAAGAAGTACGGGCGCGTCTGGCCCTGACCAGATCCCTATTAAGGTCTTCCAAGCCGATCCCAAGGAGTGGAGCATGACGCTCTCGCCTTTGTTCAATTACATCTTTGACACTAGCAAAATACCGAAGTCCTGGCAGGGAAGTACAATTATTCCCATATACAAAAAAGGAAATAGAATCATAGCAGGAAATTATAGACAAATAGCGCTGATGGACACTTCCGGGAAAATCTTTGCAGCGGAAGTACTGGACGGACAAAAAAATTGGGCATTTTCGCAGGGTCTAATACCCATGTTTCAGGCTGGATTTCGACCCAATCACTCAGTTACTGACAATATAGCAATTTTCCAGACTATCTTAGATAAATATGTAGTAGGGAAATCACACCCCATATACGCAGCATTCATCGATTATTCCACCGCCTTCGATCGAGTGGATAGACCGACCCTGTGGAATAAATTAAGGAGGATGGGAATCCCTGAACCATTACTTCAAGTAATTGTGAATCTCCACAGTAACACATGGTGCCGTGTGCAAATGGGGAGCGACAAGGGTTTGTCTAAGATAATACGTACGTCTAATGGCCTTAAACAAGGGTGTCTTTTAGCTCCGATTTTATTTTCTTTGTACTTAAGCGACCTACCATCTCAACTGCAACAAGGGTTATGTACGCCTCCAAAGATCGCCCCCCAAAGCATACACGCTCTGTTATATGCGGACGACATTGTCATGTTTGATTTAACGCCTTTTGGACTTCAACGTCTTCTAGATATTCTACATAACTACTCTAAAGACAATTTTTTAACTCCCAATATAAATAAAACTAAAGTGGTCGCATTCTCAAGAAAGAAAAAAGGCGTTAAATACTGCTGGAAGCTGGGTGGAGAGAGGTTAGAGCAGGTAGAGGAATATATCTACCTAGGCAGGATCTTTTCACACAACATGAAAAACACCAAACAAATTAATCATTTAAAAAGGGAATGTGACTTACATGCTGGGGCCATGTCGAGACTGTACTCGGCTACTGGAAACAGGCATTTTTCTGCACTTATAAAAGTCTACAGAGCAAAGATTCCTCCAGTTCTGTCGTATGCCTCTGAATACATTCCCCTAAAACAATGGTCCTACATGGATTTAAAAGAAGGTAAAATACCAAAGAAAATACTGAAAGTCTCCACATCTACACCAGTGCAGGCACTAAGACTCGAATTTTCAATCACCAGCGCATACGCTACAGCCGTAGCAAATATCATCAGGTGGGCTTACAACCTTCTCCACTCTAAAGAAGGAACTTTACGATGCCTGTTAAAGATCGAGACATTTGATAAAGATACCTCTCATTTTATTTTTTTCAGAAATATGACAGCAGCATTTCAATTAGCAAAAATCAGCTCTGAAATTTTGTTATCCTGGACACCTGCACAACTCAAACTTTTTCTAAAAAACTTTAACCCCAAATTGAGTTTTGAGCTTGACCACGTACACTGTACCAATTTATCTGTGTATAAATCTTATGCTAAGTCTCTGGAATATAAGCATGAACAGCCGTACTTAGACTATTCTCTTACACACGGTGCAAGGCGGTCAATTACAATGTTGCGTTTGGGTATACTACCTGTGTTAACCTTTACTTCAACTTGGAGACCAGACAGTTCTCCGCTATGTTCTCTCTGTCAGGGGGGTAACCAAAATCTCGAGCATCTCTTATTTATATGCCCAAATGCTAAAGTTGTAAATGCACGGTTAACATGTCTTGATCCCATCTATCGGACTTGTAGGATTGTCACTGCTAAAGATCTGCTATTAATATGCAAAAGGCCGCCAAATGAATTTGTTTGCTATAAAATATATAAATTTTTAAAAGTTTCATTGAAAATTTATTGATTTGTATAAAAAACTGTGTGCAATTTTAAAAATTTGTGGTCCTCAATTGAGTACCAAAACAAATAAAAATTCTTTTGACTTTGACTTTGACTCATTGTCAATTGGGGATGCCAATTCACACACATCAGTTGTAGGGAGAGAGCACTGGCACTGGGACCTGGTGAGCAGACTTCAGCACATTGTCAGAGTCAAAAATCAGCATCTAGTATTCCAAATGATGGTCTCTGTCAAAGAAGAGCTTTATACCATACTCCAGGTGTTGCAGAACACAGCTGCAAGACTGGTGCTGAGTCTTCCATCTCGGTCTCCGTCTGCCCCAGTTTAAAAGCTCTTAACTGGCTCCCTGTTAGGAAACATGTATGTTTCAAAATCATCTGCCTGGTGCACAAGAACATGCATGGAAATGGGCCAAGTTACCGGGCCAAGAAACTTAACTGGTAAACACCAATTAGGAATCTTAAGTCAGGAACTAAACATCTCCTCACCCCTCTTTCGATTTATACCTCCAGAAATGGTGGCAGATTCTTCTCCCATTTAGCTCCCCTCTCCTGGAAAGAGCTTCCAATGCAACTCCGAATGATCACTGATCACAAACCGTTCAGAAAACAGCTTAAAGCCTGGCTCTTCTGAATGTTCTCTTTCCCAGTTGAATTCTCCGGGTCATATGTGGGCTCAATAACACTTTATACCATAACAAATGTAAATGCAAACAGGCATGTTTTCTTACTCAGTCTATCACTACCTTAGGTCAATGCTGTACATCGAGGGAATCCTGCAGCTTCTTCAAACTGGCCCCTCAGTGGTCCTGTTGTCGGGGTACTACATCCTTGTCCTCACCCACACTACCCAATCAGCAAAACCAGCACCTGTGGCTCCCACTTTCCGCAACAGGAACAGGCAGGGGAACTCTGCACCCAGGCTCTATGAGCCAGGTAATATTCAACTGACTGACATAACCTGTCCCTCGCACTCACATCACCTTACTCCCCGGTGGCTTCTACTGGACTCAACCTGCAAGTGAACGGGTGCCCCTAGTACATTTTCCCATTGACCGCAAAACTATAGTTGTGCAAGAGTGAAATACACTGATTTATTTTCCTTCAAAAAACCATAACTTATCCCATTGTCTTTGTTTTGGTGTCTTAATTTATATATAAATCTGATCGATGTTTATAAATTGGTGTTGGATTTCTTTTGGGTTGTGTCAATTAATTATCAGTCATGTTTGTGATCTGAAATGCTCACCACAGGATCCTCTAGTAAAGCCTGACTGCTCGGTGCCACACTAACAGAAATGAGCTAGAGGTTTATGTGTGTGAATCCATAGAATGCAGCACATTGAAGTACTGGGTTTTTAAGAACCCAGCGGTGCCAGGGAACACACCCGAAGACTTCGAGTTCTTCCTGTTTCAGACTACAGAAACACAGAGTCTTCTAGGTGAAGTCAAAGATCGTATTTATTGGCTGCAGCCAGTAACAGATATCCTAGAAGTACAACACGGTGTATGTTCTCAGGAGACTGCTCGATCTTACAAAGCCAGCCTTCTCTTTTTATACAAAATATTATGCTTTAGGCAAACATTCCTTATTTTACAGTTGACCATTCACATATTTTCACTACAAAGAAAAAGCAGAGTCATGATGACAAGCCCATATTTCAGTTTGTTCAGCCCACAATCAATTATCCGGCAAGGCCCAGTATTTTCGTCAGATATCGACGGACCCCCAATAAAAACGGGCACCTCCTCCTCGTAAAGCAAGTCATAAAAAAAGAAACAGGGACAGGTGTGTGTGAGATTAGGCATGGTTTGTGTGCGATCAAAGGTTTATGACATGTTGTGCTTTGATGCTAATCTCATTCGGCCACTGGGAAAGGAACTGGCCGAACAGGTTTGGCTTCAGGCGGTGGACTCAGCTCGCCCAGGTCACAGAGGAGTCAGCAAAGGTATACGTGTCCTTCAGACTCGATTTTGGCTTTAGTCATTTGGCCTAGGTGAGGGCAATCACAAAATGGCTGCCGTTCACAAAATGGAACCCGAGGGTTGAGGACAGAAACTCTGATTTCAGGGTGATTTCGTCACCTGAATATGACGGAAATGCTTGTACATAGTATCTTAATCATTACCGGTCTGCTGATACCAAAATCATCATGATACGACGATGTTTATAACACGGGTCCAGAATTTTCAGTACCACACACCCTCCTTTTGCCCTTACATAGGCAATAACCTATACTCACGCTAATCTGAGTCCAGGTCTATATTCATAAAGTCATTGAGATGTTGCTGTAGCATCATCCTATTACTTAGCTCGTTTCTTGATACAGGTTTCCTTACACACGATGTAGCACAGAGGCCACATATTGCAGGAACACACTGTACACACAGACAGAACAGGAAAAGAATGGCTAAGGTCATCCCAATGACTATCAGAATCTTCCATCCCCAGGCAGATATCAGTTCCCAGAACCACCCCATCAATGACCAATCTCCTTTATCCACGTGAATAGATTCAGAGATCTTATGCAGTTTGGAAATGGCCTGGTAAACTGTCGGAGCGTTATCTGGGATGAAAATACAGCAACTTGATTGGATCACTTTACATACCCCACCTCGGTCAGCAAGTCTGACGTCTAATGCGACCCTGTTCTGAAGAGTCATAAGGCGATCCGACTGGAGCTCAGCCGTCATATTACTAAGGGCACCGGCGGTTTCAACTACAGTGGATTCAACCACCCTTGTCAATTGCCTTATGTTCCTGCTGTTAACCATGGGTCCCCAAAACGGCAGAAAACCCTTTACGAAATCTCCAAATTCTTGTCCTGCAGTGTCTTCTTTACTGATGACACCTCTAACTATCCTTGTCTTGTGGTAATCTGCTGTGGCCGTGTAGGTGGGAGGCAGCAGGAACAAAACAAAACATGTGCCCGAGAAGTCAGGGGGCAACCATGTATAGGCTCTATCATGGCAGATGAAATAGGTACTCTTAGCTGCTAGAAATGGAGGAGAAGTCTGAGACGCAAAAACATATGTTTCAGTGTAGACACTTTTCCCTAGCTGAGCTCTGGGATTCTTGCCATTACCTTGCAGACATAGGTGACCCTGATGGGGTACAATCCAAATCGAGGAGGATCTCTTTGCTCGCTGGTTCTCGCTCAGAGTAACTCCATATCTTGTTACATTCCATCTATCCTAAGCTTGCAACTCATCTCTGGGAATCATTCTATACGAGTCAATGTTTCTGCTCATATTTGTGATTCCCACTACCAATGCCTTGTTGCCCAAGTTACTTCTCGTGGCAGGCGGGGGATATGGTTCGAAGGCATATATGAACATCGTATGAAACGCCCACAAAGAACCATTGTAGCTAAATGGTAAGACCATGAATGTGATACCCTTATCTGTTGTATGTGGCATAAGACCACACACCCAACGACTAGTTGTGTTCACTACTAATTGGTGTTGGTGTAAAAGCTGGATGAAGGAGTTATTGATAAACTCTAATCTTCTAGTGGACTCATGCTCTGGCAGAGGGTGAAAAGAATGCGAGGAAACAGTAGAAGGAGGTATGGGCTGTGTAGTGGGTGCAACGGTTACTTGAAAAGAGAATAAAACATATCCTATTAAAAACGTCATTACACTAAGCAACATGAATATACATAATATCAAAAATTGTTTCTTTGTCATCAATATAGACATTCTGGCTTTAAAGTTCATTTCTTTGGCAGGTCTCTCCATCTCGAAAAACTCCATCCTCTCTAAATTGCTGCCCGCGGCGGTAGGGTGTTCTGTGCTAAGGAATGCTTCTGTCAGTCCAGGGCAACTCCCTTAGACCGACCAGAACTGTCGACCTAACGTCTTCAGCTGCACTCCAAAGACTTGGGCAACTGCGATCCTAGCAGCTAAACCCGGATGGCGGTTCGAAAAACAAAAATGAGAAAGTTTCTCAGATGAGAGAGCTGCACTTTCAAAAATAGAAAAAAAGAATTTTTATTTGTCCATAGTTCTCTGCCTCAAATTATAACGGCTTTTTCCAGGTACTGGTTCTGAAACAAGAGTTCAGGTTCTGTAGTGTTCAATCGAATTGACGGTGGCACAGCTTCTTGCAAGATATTGTCGCTTTCTCGTTCAGAAATTGTTCCTTTTACACATGCATCGCTAACGGCAGAAAACGAGGCACAGTCTCAGTTTCAGAGTCAGCGATCCCCTCTTGGGCCCTACGGTCGTACGGAAGAGGCAGAGGGACCCTCTTACAGTGTACGCCGTGGATCCAGTTCTTTTTCCCTTCTACTCGAACAGCTGATCTTGTTGAGAGAAGGACGAGGTGAGGTCCGGTCCAACGGGGCTGGTCATTCTTTGTCCACTGGAAGTTCTTGACCAGCACCCATGATCCAGGATTGATAGGATGTCCTGGAGCTTCAGAGACCGGAGGCAGAGTATCGTGAACCTGTGGTGTAAAACACGCAATTTAGCCGTCAATTCATACAAATAATCAAGCAGTATAGGATGTTCGAGTTCACTGAATTTTTTCGGCCTTGGCACTCCCCATATGTTGGCCGGACGGCCGAACACAATTTCATAGGGACTAATCCCACTCGCGAGTGCACAGTCATTCTCGTTGATTGGAGTGCTAAAGGCAGAGCGTCTGGCCATCTAAGACCAGAACTCGCTTGGATCTTAGCCAATTTCAGTTTTAGTGTGCCATTATAGCACTCTACTAGTCCAGCTGATTGGGGGTGAATTGCAGCATGAAATTTTTGTTGGATACCTAGCCCCTCACATACTTTCTTCATCACTCGACCCACAAATTCACTCCCATTAACACTCCAGACCATTCTCGGCATTCCAAACCTAGGGAAGAATTCTTTGACAAGGGCTTTAGCTGTGGTGATGGCAGTGTTGTCTTTTACGGGATATGCTTCTACCCATCTCGAAAAGGCACAGACAACAACGAGTACGTATTTCAAATTGTTGCACCTTTCCATGTGGATGAAATCTAGCTGCAAAACCTCGAACGGATACGTTGGAGGCGCAAAATGACCAGCTGGATTTGGAGTTCCCCTACCAGGATTGTATTTCAGACACACCATACAGTTCTTCACCAAGTTCTCTGCACATTTTGGAATTCCCGCATTCTGCCAAACCAGAGCCAACAACTTGCAAATCCCTTTCACGCTAATATGTGCCATTCCATGAGCCATTGTCACCACTACAAGCACATACGCATCGGGTAACAACCATCTCTGATGCTCTGACAAATCAGTCCAACAACCATTCAAATCCAATCTACCCTTACTTTCTCTCCATTCTTTCAACTCTTTCCCTGTAGCTTCAGCTTGAATGGATTTCACACTCTCAATCGTATCTTCACACATTCCAACGTCACCAACCCATCTTGCAGGGCCTGCAACATACATTCGATTCATTACATCTTTTGCTGTTTCTTTTGCGATTTCATCAGCAAATGCATTTCCACGACTAACATCATCAGTAACCTTTTTGTGTGCACTGCATTTCACAATCGCAACTTGTAACGGCAAAGTAAGAGATTCAAGAAGTTCATTCACCAACTGTCCATGCTGGATCTTCGTCCCATGCGAAGTTAAAAATCCACATTCACGCCACAAACGTCCAAAGCTATGAGCCTCGCCAAAGGCATATTGGCTGTCAGTATATATGGTCACTCTCATTCCTTTCGACAACACGCACACTCTTGTAAGTGCAATTAATTCTGCTGCTTGTGCTGATTTATGTGGGATACGTGTAGTTTCAACAATCGTATGCCAAGTCGTAGCAGCATATGCTGCAGTCGTATCACCATTCGGCAACTTAAAGCACAAACCATCTGTGAGAAGTTGGCCCGATATGCAACGTTCGCTATGGTGTTTGGTTGTAAGTCAACCTATAGACCAGCTATCCTAGTAGCGTGGATACGAGCAGTCTAAGGCTAAAGACTCGAGAGGGCGTGTTAAGCTAGCTGTTTACCACACATGTACCCCTTGAACACCAAGTGAAAGGACACCACACAAGTGTTATGAAAATAAACAGGATATTTATTAAGAATCACAACAGCCCTGTACTCTTTATGAGGACAGGGTACTAAGCACAAACCAAATCTCTTAGGAAAATACTTCAAGTGCACAATTAAAACAAGTGTCCGAGGACACGGAAGGTTGAAGGTCTCGGGCGGACCCGATAAGGCAAGTCGGAAGCGGGGGACTCGGGACCCTAGAGTAAAGAGGCTATGCAGGCACCGAAATGCCGAGTTACCTAGCCACGAGGGCTGCGGCTGCACAAGTCTTACAGGCGTCGGGGTCTTCGCTGACGAGCCAGGAGCCGGAAGAAAAGGAGTTGCTGGCCGGCGACCAGTGATGAATAGTTCGTAGAGATCCAAGCCTGGATCAGAGATTGTTGATACCTGAAAGCAGAGGGGACCAAGTTCGTACTACTAGCCAGTAGTCAGAGGGTACCAGGATGGCACCGGTTGGCCATCACCTCGACCAGGTGAGTGGGCGACGCTAGGCTCTGCAGTCTCACGGACCAGGAGGCGTTGTCGGCGACCACGGCGGAGGTGCGAGCTGTCCCACGAAGGATGATGCTGTCGGCGTCCCTGGGCCCAGGATGGGGCAACAAGCCTTGGCAGATCTCAGGGCCACGTGGTGGGCCTAAGATGGCGTCTTGAGTGGACCAGGAGGGTCCGGGGTGCTTCTCACAGAGATGGAAGCAAGGGCCAGTCTGGAGCAACTAGACCAGCAGTGTTGATTGTCGGATGTCGTCACAGAAGGGCACAAGCCAGCGGCTAGTGACCAGACAACGTGCTGAGCAGCGAGCAGAAGGGCCCCACGCAGATCGTGGAGATGCTGGGAGACTGCACTTCGGTGCTAGAGCGGCTCAGGGTCGGGGCTTCTCGGACCCCAGAGCACTCACCAGGGAATCGCTTCGATGGTCGTGCTGGTTTAAGAGCGTGCAGGTTCTGATGATGGCCGGTCCCTCGAGGTCTCGTCGCACCCACAGATCACAGCTGAGCTGATGACGTGGGTAGAGGTCAGAGGTGCCAGGGAAGCCGGTTCTCGTTGAGCTGGGCCGTCGGATCCTTGAGGAAGGACTTGCAGCAAACCGCAGAGTTCTTAGATGGTGCCCGCTGATGCAGGGTGACTACTCCTTAGTCACAAGGGAGAAATCTTGAGAAGAGTCTTGAGTGTCCTTTCGTAGAAAGTAGTTCTTGATTCAAAGATGATCTAATTTGGAAGGGTCTCCGCTCCGGCCTTTATCCTAAAGAAAGGGGTGGGTACATGACTAGGTCCTGCCCTAAGGGTGGGACCAGGAAGGGGGGTAGTTACACCCCTCTCCCCTGCCGGACTTTCCCCAGGCCAGGGCTGGCGCCCCTGGAACTGGTTCTGACCGGCAGATGCGTAGTGAGCACCGGGGTGCCACTCCGCAGTCACCTTCTCGCAAAAGCCCTACCTACCCAGAATACACAAACCCTGTCTGGGACGGTGCGAACACCGCCCTCGACAGGAAACCCTTTGTCCAAGCGCCCCTCACTGGAAGGACTCCCAGCAGCAGGAGGTCAGACTCGTGTCTGTGGTGGCAGCATCCATTTTGTGGAGCTGAGGCTTTAGTTAACTTTAACCGGGGTTCACAGTTACGTACATGTCGTGTCCCTCTAGAAGGGCGGAATGCTAACCTCATCGCCAGGGTTGGTGAGAGGGCAGCATCCCGATTCGTATGACACCTTACTCGACATGCCTTGATAACGCGACACCGAAGTTACCGATGGGGTACGCGTTATCACGGAACAGCCATTGGGTCTTGGTTCCGCAAGCTGCAACCGGGCTCGGCTCGGGCCAGAGCCTAGTTCACACGAGCCCATGCACTCTGCCTTCAGGATTGTCAAGGCCTGCCATAGGAGTGACTGATAGGAACTCGAGTGTCCATTGTATGGTTAGATATAGGGCTACTATATCTAAAGCAAAGTGTGATTACACGACTTCGCCCCAGCTGTCATGCAGCCAGTTGTGTCAAATTTAGGCGGCCAGCCAGGGGCGGCATAATACATGCTGCAGCTCCTGGCGGCCCTGGGTACACCTATGCCCTGAGTTACAGGGTCTGATAAGGTGGCCCAGTACCAATTGGTAAATGCACCTAGGGTACATGTCGTAATTTAGAAAGAGAACAGCCAGGCTGTGGGTCTGATTAGCAGGCCCACAGCCAGAGAAAGTCGTAAACCAGTGAAACAAAAGCAAAAAATCTGGGTGATCATAGGATTGCAGACCCTACTCTCCTACATGACCCCCCCAAACGTCGGAACAATAAGCTAACCTTGACCAGGTGAGTCTTCTTGTTCTAAGTGGAAATATCTGGAGAGCCCATCGGCATTGCCATGATCAGTACCAGGTCTATGTTCCACTGTAAAGTCCATCCCCTGTAGGGAAATGGACCACCTTAGCAGTTTGGGGTTTTCACCCTTCATCTGATTTAGCCACAAGAGGGGCTTATGGTCGGTCTGAATCTTGAAGTGAGTGCCAAACAAGTATGGCCTCAGCTTCTTCAGGGCCCAAACCACAGCAAAGGCCTCCGTCTCAATAGCTGACCAATTCTTCTCTCTAGGGGTCAGCCTTCTGCTTATAAAAGCAATGGGCTGGTCTTGACCATCAAAATTCAGTTGAGAAAGAACAGCTCCCACACCCAACTCAGAAGCATCTGTTTGGACAATGAATGGTTTGGAGTAGTCTGGACTCTTGAGGATAGGCGCCGTGCACATGGCCTGCTTTAGGTCATCGAATGCTTTTTGACAGCTCGCTGTCCACTGAACCTTTTTTGGCATTTTCTTGCTTGTCAGTTCGTTTAATGGTGTCACGATGGAACCATAGTTCCTGACAAACTTCCGGTAGTATCCAGTCAGGCCCAAGAAAGCTCGAACCTGAGTCTGGGTGGTTGGAGGAGCCCAGTCCCTGATTGACTGTATCTTGCTCTCCAGTGGCTGAACCTGGCCTCCACCTACAAGGTGGCCCAGGTATACAACCTGTGTCTGCCCTATCTGGCACTTGGTGGCCTTGATAGTGAGGCCTGCTGCCTGCAGAGCCTCTAACGCTTTCCGCAGGTGGACCAGGTGATCCTCCCAGGTGGAGCTAAAGACAGCAATATCGTCAAGATACGCCGCACAGAAGTCATCCAGCCCAGTAAGGACTTGATTCACCAACCTTTGGAAGGTGGCAGGTGCATTTTTCAGACCAAAGGGCATCACCACGAACTGATAATGCCCACCAGGGGTTGAAAATGCGGTTTTAGGCTTGGCGTCCTCAGCTAACCTGATTTGCCAATACCCAGCTGTCAGGTCAAACGTACTTAAGTAGTTGGCCGAAGCCAATCTATCGATAAGCTCGTCTGCCCTTGGTATTGGGTGGGCGTCAGTCTTAGTGACTGCATTGAGACCCCTGTAGTCTACGCAAAACCTCATCTCTCTCTTACCACCCTGGGTGTGAGGTTTCGGCACTAGAACCACGGGACTAGCCCAAGGGCTGTCCGAGGGTTCAATGACTCCCAGCTCCAACATTTTCTGCACTTCACTCTTGATGCAGTCTCTAACGTGATCAGGCTGCCGGTAGATTTTACTCTTAACGGGCAAGCTGTCACCAGTGTCAACCTCATGGGTGCACCAATCGGTCTGGCTGGGTGTTAGAGAAAACATATGTCTGAAAGACTGAAGAACCTGTTTACAGTCTCTCTGTTGATGTTCGGAGAGGCTGCCACAAAAGACAACACCATCTACCGATCCATCGTCAGGATTCTGAGTGAGCAGGTCGGGGAGAGGGTCACTCTCCTCCTCCTGTCCCTCATCAAGGGCCATGAGCAAACTCATGTCCTTCCTGTCGACATATGCCTTGAGCCTGTTGACATGAAGCACCCTGTGGGGGCTCCGGGGAGTTCCCAGGTCGACCAGGTAGGTGACCTCTCCCTTTTTCTCCAGGATGGTGTAGGGCCTGGACCATTTGTCCTTGAGTGCTGCTGGGGCCACTGGCTCCAACACCCACACCTTCTGTCCGGGCTGGTAAACAGTCAAGACAGCCCTTTGGTCATGCCAAGCTTTCTGGAGTTCTTGGCTGGCCTTAAGGTTTTCAGATGCCTTCTCCATGTATTCAGCCATCCGCGAGCGGAGGCCAAGCACATAGTCCACTATGTTGGCTGCAGGCTTTTTGAGAGGTCTCTCCCATCCTTCCTTCACCAAACACAGGGGTCCTCTTACAGGATGCCCGTACAAAAGTTCAAAAGGGCTGTAGCCAACCCCCTTCTGTGGGACTTCTCTGTAGGCGAACAAGAGGCAGGGGATCAGGACGTCCCATCTACGCCGAAGCTTTTCAGGTAGTCCATGAATCATCCCTTTAAGGGTCCTGTTGAATCTCTCAACAAGCCCATTGCATTGTGGATGATAGGGTGTAGTGAAATTGTAGTTGACACCACATTCCTTCCACATAGCAGTTAAGTTGCTCGACATAAAGTTTGCACCTCTGTCGGAGACGACCTCCTTAGGGAAGCCCACTCTGGAGAATACTCCAACTAGGGCTCTTGCCACAACAGGTGCTGTAGTGGTCCTAAGGGGAATAGCTTCAGGATACCTGGTGGCATGATCCACTACCACCAGTATAAACTTGTGCCCTGATGCTGTCGGTGGTTCCATGGGACCGACGATGTCGATCCCCACCCGTTCAAAGGGCACCCCCACCACAGGCATTGGTATAAGGGGGGCCTTTGTCGTGCCACCTGACTTGCCACTGGCTTGGCAAGTGACACAGGAGCGGCAAAACTCCTTGGTATCTTCGTTCATATGAGGCCAGTGAAAGTGTGAGACAAGCCTGTCCCACGTTTTCGTCTGGCCTAAGTGACCTGCTAAGGGAATCTCGTGGGCCAAGGTAAGTAGGAAACCACGCTGAGACAAGGGTACAACCAGCCTCCTGGTCATGCCAGGCTTGGGGTCTCTTGACTCAGTGTACAGGAGTCCATCTTCCCAGTATACCTTGTGGGTACCTGTGGCGTTCCCAGCAGCCTCAGCAGCAGCCTGCTGTCTGAGGGGTTCAAGAGAAGGGCAGTCTAACTGATCCTTCCCCAGGTCTTCCCTTGAGGGTCCCCCTGAGCCCAAGAATTCAACTTGGTCAAGTTCGAACTCTCTAGGCTCAGTTTCCCTCAATTCCTGTAGGTCAGCCTCCTCTGAGACTTGATCCACGACCTGGGGCAAGGGGGAAGGCGCAGCCTGAACCCTACTGCTCTTTTTCTTGGAAGGTGTCTGGTCCGTTGTTCCAGGATCCAGCACCTGTTCAGTGGGGCATTTCCTGACCTGTGACCTGGTCACAGCGAACACATGTGCTGGCAAACCTAACATTTCCATGTGAGTCCGGTGCTCCACTTCTGACCATTGTGATGACTCCAAATCATTGCCCAACAAACAATCCACTGGGAGGTCTGGACTAACTACAACCTTCTTTTGGCCAGTTACCCCTCCCCAGGAGAAAGCTACAATTGCCATACTGTGATTGGTAGTGACATTGCTTGCATTGGTCACCAGGAATTCTGTACATGGCATGATCTGTCCAGGGTCCACAAAGTTAGGCGTCACCATGGTGACGCTGGCACAAGTGTCCCTATAGGCCTGAGCCATCTTTCCATTTAAGAAAGGCGTCTGTCTGTATTTGCCCAAGGTATTGGGACTTATGTCAGGGGACACGTCCGCGTCCCCTGTACTGACAAGGACAGCCTGAGTGAGTGTGCCAACTAAGTTGTCACGCCCCTCAGAACCCAGGGTTAACCCTACTAAACCCTTGGGAGGCGCACTACCACTGCTGACTGTACTAGGGGGCACAGGTGCCTTAGGGGCTGCCGTGGCAGGAGTCTGCCCTCCTCCTTTCTTGGTGCACTCACTAAACCAGTGAGATTTACTTTTACAGTACTGGCACCATCTTTTGGATTGGCCTTCTTTCTTCTTTTGGGGAGCCTGACCCCCTCCCTCTTTGGGTTGTTGGGGACCTGTCGAAGACTTCTGGTCATTTTGTTCCCCCTTAGAATCTTTACCCTTCTGGTCTGCTTTCTTCTGACCACCTTGATTCTGGCCCTGGTTCTGTTTAACTCTCGTGCGAACCCATCTGTCTGCCTTCTTTCCCAATTCTTGGGGAGAGGTCAGATCCGAGTCGACAAGATGCTGATGCAACAACTGGTTCTGACAATTGTTTAAAATTTGTTCTCTCATCATCAAATTATACAATCCTTTGTAATCAGTAACCTTGCTGCCCAGCAACCAGCCCTCAAAAGCCTTAGTGGCACAATCGACAAAGTCAGACCAATCTTGAGACTGCGTTTTCTGGGTATCCCTGAACAGCACCCTGTACTGCTCAGTGGTTAGGCCGAACCCTTCAACGAGTGTATTTTTCAAGACTTGGTAATCGTTCGCATCCTCCACCCTTGTGGTGAGGAGCTTGTCTCTTCCTTTACCTTCAAAGGAGAGCCACAAGATAGCTGCCCACTGACTCTGGGGAACACCTTGCACAGTGCAGGCCCTCTCCAAAGCAGTAATCCATTTGTGGATGTCGTCCCCTTGTTTAAAGGGGGGCACTATCTTACCAAGGTGTTTCGTATCGAAACTCTTTTCCCTATTGCTAGGTACATTGCTGCCACCAGTGGGGACTACCCCACTTAACTGTTGCTCTCTCGCAAAGGCAAGCCTTTCTTTGACCAGGGCAAGTTCTTCCCTTTCGATCCTCAGATTAGCTGCCCTTTCCTTAGCTTCGTACACTCTCCGCTGAGGGGACGTCATCCCTCTCTGAGAAGAGTTGCGAGAGCCATTGGTTTGAAGGGATCTGCCAGAATCTCTTGACAGAGATTGGGCTCGTCCATTCCCAATGTTAAGCTGACCTGATAGTGGCCCCAGGGGTCCCCCAGTACCGCTATCATGTTTGCTTAAGTTGGACCTGCTTAGTCTGACGACTTCTACCTGTCCCTTATCTGCCTCATCCCCAGAGGGATCCTCATCCTCATCATCCTCCACATCTTCGTTCTCAGTTGCGAGGTGGATGAGGTCAGGATCGTCTCTGGTTCCCTCGAGGGGAGGCATGTCTCCTTCTGGATTAGAAGAGCTAAGACGGGTCTCAGCTTTTCTGGCATCATAAGTCTCCAAGAGACCAATCAGAAAGGACGTGGTGGGGTTAGACCCCTGCTTGATCTTCCTGGAGTGACACACTTGTCTTAACTCCTTGAAGCTCAGCACAGTATATCTTGAAGGGATGACCTGTGGAGGGTCCACTGACACAAGGGGAGACTCAGAGTTTACTCCTTTGTCCGACATACTGTTTCTAGTGTGGTGTAAGTGATGCACCTACCTACACTATGTGTTTACCTACTGTTCCCTTGCTAAGAGTTGCAGCCAAGGTGTGCTAAGCCTTGAGGAGCTGCAACAGCTGGTTCAGTAGAACTCAGAGTATTCTAAGCTTTAGTTATATGTACTAACAGTACTTATGTGATCTTTCAACAAGATATTCTTAGGATACGTGTGGTAAAACAACAGCAAGCTCAAATCCCAACCGCTGCTCACCAATGTGAGAAGTTGGCCCGATATGCAACGTTCGCTATGGTGTTTGGTTGTAAGTCAACCTATAGACCAGCTATCCTAGTAGCGTGGATACGAGCAGTCTAAGGCTAAAGACTCGAGAGGGCGTGTTAAGCTAGCTGTTTACCACACATGTACCCCTTGAACACCAAGTGAAAGGACACCACACAAGTGTTATGAAAATAAACAGGATATTTATTAAGAATCACAACAGCCCTGTACTCTTTATGAGGACAGGGTACCAAGCACAAACCAAATCTCTTAGGAAAATACTTCAAGTGCACAATTAAAACAAGTGTCCGAGGACACGGAAGGTTGAAGGTCTCGGGCGGACCCGATAAGGCAAGTCGGAAGCGGGGGACTCGGGACCCTAGAGTAAAGAGGCTATGCAGGCACCGAAATGCCGAGTTACCTAGCCACGAGGGCTGCGGCTGCACAAGTCTTACAGGCGTCGGGGTCTTCGCTGACGAGCCAGGAGCCGGAAGAAAAGGAGTTGCTGGCCGGCGACCAGTGATGAATAGTTCGTAGAGATCCAAGCCTGGATCAGAGATTGTTGATACCTGAAAGCAGAGGGGACCAAGTTCGTACTACTAGCCAGTAGTCAGAGGGTACCAGGATGGCACCGGTTGGCCGTCACCTCGACCAGGTGAGTGGGCGACGCTAGGCTCTGCAGTCTCACGGACCAGGAGGCGTTGTCGGCGACCACGGCGGAGGTGCGAGCTGTCCCACGAAGGATGATGCTGTCGGCGTCGCTGGGCCCAGGATGGGGCAACAAGCCTTGGCAGATCTCAGGGCCACGTGGTGGGCCTAAGATGGCGTCTTGAGTGGACCAGGAGGGTCTGGGGTGCTTCTCGCAGAGATGGAAGCAAGGGCCAGTCTGGAGCAACCAGACCAGCAGTGTTGATTGTCGGATGTCGTCACAGAAGGGCACAAGCCAGCGGCTAGTGACCAGACAACGTGCTGAGCAGCGAGCAGAAGGGCCCCACGCTGATCGTGGAGATGCTGGGAGACTGCACTTCGGTGCTAGAGCGGCTCAGGGTCGGGGCTTCTCGGACCCCAGAGCACTCACCAGGGAATCGCTTCGATGGTCGTGCTGGTTTAAGAGCGTGCAGGTTCTGATGATGGCCGGTCCCTCGAGGTCTCGTCGCACCCACAGATCACAGCTGAGCTGATGACGTGGGTAGAGGTCAGAGGTGCCAGGGAAGCCGGTTCTCGTCGAGCTGGGCCGTCGGATCCTTGAGGAAGGACTTGCAGCAAACCGCAGAGTTCTTAGATGGTGCCCGCTGATGCAGGGTGACTACTCCTTAGTCACAAGGGAGAAATCTTGAGAAGAGTCTTGAGTGTCCTTTCGTAGAAAGTAGTTCTTGATTCAAAGATGATCTAATTTGGAAGGGTCCCTGCTCCGGCCTTTATCCTAAAGAAAGGGGTGGGTACATAACTAGGTCCTGTCCTAAGGGTGGGACCAGGAAGGGGGGTAGTTACACCCCTCTCCCCTGCCGGACTTTCCCCAGGCCAGGGCTGGCGCCCCTGGAACTGGTTCTGACCGGCAGATGCGTAGTGAGCACCGGGGTGCCACTCCGCAGTCACCTTCTCGCAAAAGCCCTACCTACCCAGAATACACAAACCCTGTCTGGGACGGTGCGAACACCGCCCTCGACAGGAAACCCTTTGTCCAAGCGCCCCTCACTGGAAGGACTCCCAGCAGCAGGAGGTCAGACTCGTGTCTGTGGTGGCAGCATCCATTTTGTGGAGCTGAGGCTTTAGTTAACTTTAACCGGGGTTCACAGTTACGTACATGTCGTGTCCCTCTAGAAGGGCGGAATGCTAACCTCATCGCCAGGGTTGGTGAGAGGGCAGCATCCCGATTCGTATGACACCTTACTCGACATGCCTTGATAACGCGACACCGAAGTTACCGATGGGGTACGCGTTATCACGGAACAGCCATTGGGTCTTGGATCCGCAAGCTGCAACCGGGCTCGGCTCGGGCCAGAGCCTAGTTCACACGAGCCCATGCACTCTGCCTTCAGGATTGTCAAGGCCTGCCATAGGAGTGACTGATAGGAACTCGAGTGTCCATTGTATGGTTAGATATAGGGCTACTATATCTAAAGCAAAGTGTGATTACACAACTTCGCCCCAGCTGTCATGCAGCCAATTGTGTCAAATTTAGGCGGCCAGCCAGGGGCGGCATAATACATGCTGCAGCTCCTGGCGTCCCTGGGTACACCTATGCCCTGAGTTACAGGGTAGGTAAGGTGGCCCAGTACCAATTGGTAAATGCACCTAGGGTACATGTCGTAATTTAGAAAGAGAACAGCCAGGCTGTGGGTCTGATTAGCAGGCCCACAGCCAGAGAAAGTCGTAAACCAGTGAAACAAAAGCAAAAAATCTGGGTGATCATAGGATTGCAGACCCTACTCTCCTACACCATCAACCCACAAAGTACCATCACATTCAGGAAGAGGAGTGTCCCTAAGGTCTATTCTCCCTTTCGTCTCTTCTTCAGTTCTCAGAAAACAGTCATGCTGTTCTTCACTATCATCATCTGTCTCAACTGAAATCGGCAACAACGTGGCTGGATTCAACGTGTTGCATCGTTTAATGTGCACATGACTCGCTAACAACGTCAACTCGTAACCAGACAACCGAGCACTAGTTAGGTGCTGTGTCTTCGTACGGTTCAACAAGGTATCCACTGCATGTGGAACCATTACCACTAACGTGTTGTCCATAACCAAACCAGCAGACTGTCAAATTGAAACAGCCGCTGCTGCCGTAGCTCTCAAGCAACTCGGCAACGCTCTAGCTACCGGATCTAAAGTCGACGAAAAGTACGCACATGGACGTTGCTTATCGCCAAACTGCAGAGTCAAAACTGACAATGCACATCCCTCTCTCTCGTGGACATACATTGTGAAAGGTTTACTGTTGTCGGGAGTACCCAACACAGGAGCCGAACACAACGCATTGCGTAATTCAGAAAATCTCGTTTGACATTCGTCAGTCCAAGGAATAGGATTTGGAGTATCCTTAACAGTAAGAGCTATCATGGGCTTCGCTAACAAAGAAAAATTAGGAATCCACTGTCTACAGTACGACGTAATACCCAAAAACGCGCGTACTTCTCTCTGTGTGGTAGGCACACTCATTTTCGCAATAGCTTGAATTCTTTCTGGGGTCAGTTTCCTTCCCTCCTTCGATAAGAGGTGACCTAAGTAGGTTACTTCTTGTCGACAAAATTACAACTTGGAGAGAGAAACTTTGTGATGACAATCAGACAAGTGGCGTAGTAACGACAAAGTGGCTTCCCTGCAAATCTCCTCAGTATCAGCGGCAATTAGCAAATCATCGACGTATTGAATAAGGGCTGCACCATCAGGTAAAATTAACAAATCAAGTTGTGTCTTCAAAGCTTGGCTATAGATCGACGGACTCTCACAATAGCCTTGAGGAGCGCGTTTAAAGCAAAAACTGCGACCTCCTAAAGAGAATCCAAAAATATCCCTACTCTCCATGGCAATCGGGATGCTGAAGAAAGTATTCTTCAAGTCAATCACCGAAAACCAGGTGGCAGTAGCCGGAATCAGAGTCAACAAGGCTGTAATGTCATGCACAACAGGAAATTGTGGAACAACAATCTTGTTCACTTCGCGGAGATCGATGACAAACCTGTATACAGGAGGCTGTGAAGGATCAGTTCTCTTCAGAACAGGCAAAAAAGGACTATTGCACACATTACCTCTCGTTTCCTCAATGACACCCTTTTCGATCAGATCATAAATAATCGCTAAAAGTGCACGCTCACCATCACTCGAGATGCGATATTGTGGAATGCGCTGTAACTTAGCATTCGCCTTCAGAGTCACAACATATGGGGGAATGTCCAATAGGCCCACATCATTTGGACCAGTAGCCCACAATGAATCTGGTAGGAGAGACAATTCAGATGGAAGACTATCTTTCGACACGTACATCGGAGAGATCACTCTCTTACCCAAAGTAAGATGTACTCCTGATTGAGAACAATACAATGTTGTATACAATCTCTTCAACAAATCCAATCCCAACAAATTCTCATTACAACTTGTAGTCAAAAGAAGGGGTGCTTCTAACTTACGAGGACCAACAGAAAGAGACAATGGAGCAGAAATCGGATTCGTAACGGGGGTGCCAGAAAAACCTACAGAAACATTATCAAAGCCAGACAAAGGTGCGCCAGGGAGTTTAGAATGCATAATAGAACTCTTTGTAGCACCAGTATCCAACAGAAAAGGTTCTGACACACCTGATGCAATCACTTCAACCTAAGGTCCACTCTGATCTACTGGAACTGAAACAACTCCCTCTCTTTGTCCATGGCTGTCCTAACAATCATTACCTTTTGCTTCGTCACCTTCAACATGGTAATCATCCACGTAGTACTGTGCTGTCCTACCAGACAAACTCTTCTGTTGATCAAAACTATTCATCGAGTTCTGCGGAGGCAGAGGACGCACATTCTCTCCGCGACCTCTACCTCTAGGCGCTTGTTGAGCACCTCTACCTCGCACACTAGAAGCACCATTCGTGCGTTGTAACAGAACCGGACAACTATTCCTGTAATGACCCTCTTCTTTGCAATAGGCACACTGATTAGGCCCATACGGAAAACGCTGTTGAGAAGACTCGTTTCCTTGCGAGTTTCTCGAATACTGCTGAGGTTGCTGATAATCGCGCTGACTAGTAATACAGGGTGGATAAGCTTGCTGTAGAAGAACTTTAGTCTTCAATTCCTTAGTCTTCTTATCCACTTTCTCTAACTCATATTTGCGCCTATTTTCATAGTACTGGGCAGTAGCCAAAATTTGTGCTGACGTAGAAACAGCCCAAGCACTTTCAGAATCCTTCAACTTATTGCACAATTCAGGAAGCAAATTATGTACAAATTTGTCAACAAACAATCTCTGGCCACCCTCTGTAGCCATATCCTGACCACTATGATCTACGAAGGTCTCTTCAAACCTCGTGAAAAAGTCAGACACCGTTTCGTCCTTCTTCTGCTTACATGCAGACAACTTGTCCCAATTGACACGCAATTCCGGCATTAAAGTCTTCATATACGTAATAATTTTATCAGGAAGTTCAGTAATCAAATTCTCAGGCTTAGCACCGTCTACTTGTCTATTGTCGGCGTCTCTAAGATTAACCCATGTATCACCCAATTCAACCGCATGATCCGTAGGACGAATCTTACTCCAAATAGATTGTGGAACAACATTGCCAAACAACATGTCGATGTCCGCCAAATTCATAATACATGAACCCACAGTTTGAGTCAACTCTTTATAGTACCCTGCTGAATTTTTGCGTGGATCAGATAAAGACTGCTTAATAGCTAAAACTTCAGCACGTTTCCAAGGAACATGCACCCAAACACGCTGAAAATGAGCCGGTACAGCTGGCGGATTATTACCTGCACCATCAACCACTGCTTCTTTCCACACCGGAGGAACCTCTCTCATGGGATATTGTCGTGCCTTTCTCCCAACTGAAGAATCAGGCCCAAACAATTGTTGAGAAGGAGACTCACTCCTAAATGACAACAACGTCGCAACCGCTTTCCCAACATCAGATGAACTCACAATCGTTCCCTTTGCAAATTCGGAACGTATGCTATACAACTCATCAGGAGCTTGCCCTACTTCCTCATCCCATTTTTCAACAAGAAAAGCACACATTGTATCGAAAACGTACCGTTGCTTCAATCAATCAATCACGTCATTTGTATAGCGCACTACTCACCCGTGAGGGTCTCAAGGCGCTTGGGGGGGGGGAAAGTTACTGCTCGAACAGCCAGGTCTTGAGCTGCTTCCTGAAGGCGAGATGGTCTTGGGTTCGCAGAAGGTGGGTGGGGAGGGAGTTCCACGTCTTGGCTGCCAGGTAGGAGAAGGATCTTCCTCCGGCGGTGGCTCTGCGGATGCGTGGTGCAGTGGCGAGTGCATGGCCGGTCGATCGTAGCTGGCGGGTGGGCATGTAGAAGGTCATGCGGTCGTTGAGGTACTTGGGACCCAGGTCGTGGAGAGCCTTGTGTGCGTGGGTGAGGAGTCTGAACGTGATTCTCTTGCTGACGGGGAGCCAGTGCAGGTCTCTCAGGTGTCCAGTGATGTGGCTGTGTCTGGGGATGTCGAGGATGAGTCGGGCAGAGGCGTTTTGGATGAGTTGGAGTATTTTTTGAAGTTTCGCTTTGGTTCCGGCGTAGAGGGTGTTCCCGTAGTCCAGTCGGCTGGTGACGAGTGCCTGGTTGACGGTCTTCCTGGTTTCCATGGGGATCCATCTGAATATCTTGCGGAGCATGTGCAGGGTGTTGTAGCACGAGGATGAGACGGCGTTGACTTGTCTGGTCATTGACAGGTAGGAGTCCAGGATGACGCCCAGGTTGTGTGCGTGGTCCGTCGGTTTGGGAGCGGTGCCCAGGGCCGGGGGCCACCAGGAGTTGTCCCAGGCGGAGGGTGATGATCCCAGGATGAGGACTTCCATCTTGTCCAAGTTCAGTTTAAGGCGGCTGTTCCTCATCCAGTCGGCGACGTTTTTCATCCCTTCGTGTAGGTTGGCTCTGACGTCCCCACCCACCTCCGCCTGACCCAGGACCACCTCGCCTTCAGGAAGCAACTCAAGACCTGGCTGTTCGAGCAGTCGCGGACCCCACTCCCCCAGTGCCTTGAGACCCTCTGGGTGAGTAGCGCGCTATATAAATGCGATGATTGATTGATTGATTGATTGGTGGGGTCGCTGGTGAGGGAGAGGATGAGCTGGGTGTCGTCGGCGTAGGAGATGATGTTGAGGTTGTGCTGGCGTGCGATGGCTGCGAGGGGGCTCTTGTCGTCCTTGAAGAGGGTTGGGCTGAGTGAGGATCCTTGTGGTATGCCACAGATGACTTCGGTGGCCTCGGATCTGAACGGAGGGAGGCGGACTCTCTGGGTTTGTCCGATGAGGAACGAGATGCTTCCCATTGAAGGAAAACATGCATAACACCCTCAAGATCATACTGCGTATCGTACATAATCCATTTACGCGACATGTGGTCCAAAATCGTACGCTCATCCATATTCGGCAACTGACTACGTGACTGTCTACGCTCAGTAACAGGGGACATACCCAACTGTCCCAACAAAGGAGAAAAGAAACCAGTAACTGCAGTAGTCATTTGTTGTCTAGCAGAAGAAGGTGAAAGAATAAGAGAAGACGGAACAATAGCAGAAGAATTCACAGTCGGAATGGAGGGAACATTAAGAACAGGCGTAGAAGTAGCAGACGAAGAAGGAGGCAAAGGTGGCAGCCCCTGAGGAGGCTGCGCCAAAGGAATAGTAGCCAACGGAAAAGGAGCTGGCTGTGGTGGAATCACAGGTGGCACAACAACTGGGGGTTGTACAATCACAGCTGGTGGCGGTGGTGCCGTAGCATTTTGTGCATAAGGGGGTGGCGAACTCAAGAGATGCGACATTAAAGGATCTTTCTCAAGATCTTACTTTTCTTCCTGTTCTTTACTCGGCAAAACTGGGTAGCATCTATCTACCGCTAACTTCTTCACCCTAAGCATCTGTTCACTGTCTTGCTCTTCCTCATTATCCCTAAACGCAACAGCAGCTTGTACTATTGACAAACCTCGTTCTCGTTATTTTTCTTCGCTAATTTCATTTCTCTCTGTTTGGCTTCTTTGCGCCATATGCGGAAAGAGTCAAACATTGCCGGCCGGGCTTTCTTCTTAAAAAGTTTAACCTCTAGATTATCCAAAATCTCTGTGTCAAAACTACCATATTGGGGCCATTTTAAAACACCATCTTTCCTGGTGTATCGGATCCATACTTCATTATATGCGATGGGGCCTACGCAATGTTTCACATAAAGTTCATAGGTTGGAGTTCCAATCGGAGGAACCGGACACGAGTCCTCCAATCGGGAATCCTTATTACAACCAAGACAAAACATATTTCCAAGTCTGCTAGGACCAGGCATTTTCGCTCTCTAGTCTAGCTTCAAACTTCAAAGGATTATCGAATACAATAGTCTCGTGAATACACGAGACCCTCGGCTTTGGTACTTGCAAGTTCCAAATCAAAGCGATCCCAAGGGGATACCCAAACTAAGAACCAAACTAAGGACTGGGAGACGCTCCACTCATACTTAACTGAGGTATCGATGACGTCACCAGAAAACTCGTCTTACGTTTCGCTCCACCAATCATCAAGGGTCCAAAACAGGGCGATAGTCAGGGCAGCAGTCCTTCGTAGCCGTCGGGAAGCGGGGAATCTCGCAGCAAAGACTTTCGGACCACGTCGACATGCAGGGGTCGATGAAGTGGCGGCATTCCTCCAGAATTTTCACACGAAGCTCCTCACGAACCTCTGGCTTGGACCGGTACCGCTGAAATCGTCCCACGTTGGGCGCCAACTGAAGTACTGAGTTTTTAAGAACCCAGCGGTGCCAGGGAACACACCCGAAGACTTCGAGTTCTTCCTGTTTCAGATTACAGAAACACAGAGTCTTCTAGGTGAAGTCAAAGATCGTATTTATTGGCTGCAGCCAGTAACAGATATCCTAGAAGTACAACACAGTGTATGTTCTCAGGAGACAGCTCGATCTTACAAAGCCAGCCTTCTCTTTTTATACAAAATATTATGCTTTAGGCAAACATTCCTTATTTTACAGTTGACCATTCACATATTTTCACTACAAAGAAAAAGCAGAGTCATGATGACAAGCCCATATTTCAGTTTGTTCAGCCCACAATCAATTATCCGGCAAGGCCCAGTATTTTCGTCAGATATCGACGGACCCCCAATAAAAACTGGCACCTCCTCCTCGTAAAGCAAGTCATAAAGAAAGAAACAGGAACAGGTGTGTGTGAGATTAGGCATGGTTTGTGTGCGATGAAAGGTTTATGACATGTTGTGCTTTGATGCTAATCTCATTCGGCCACTGGGAAAGGAACTCACCGAACAGGTTTGGCTTCAGGCCGTGGACTCAGCTCGCCCAGGTCACAGAGGAGTCAGCAAAGGTATACGTGTCCTTCAGACTCGATTTTGGCTTTAGTCATTTTGCCTAGGTGAGGGCAATCACAAAATGGCTGCCGTTCACAAAATGGAACCCGAGGGTTGAGGACGGAAACTCTGATTTCAGGGTGATTTCGTCACCCGAATATGACGGAAATGCTTGTACATAGTATCTTAATCATTACCGGTCTGCTGATACCAAAATCGCCATGATACGACGATGTTTATAACACGGGTCCAGAATTTTCAGTACTACAACATGCGAAATAGGAGAAATACAGATATTTATTCTCATTACTCCTCATCAGGGGAGGTGTAGCATATTGATGCATTCCCAGTTCTACCAGTAATGGTACATCTGGGAATGGGCCAAAATCTATGGGTGGATGTGTGGGAACACCCGCACTCCACCTATGGAACGCCTCTCTGGTTCAGAGTAACACAACACAGCAATTTTTTCTGCATTACTCTAGATCTTTCAAGCCACGCTGATGTCCTTGTGTGGCTTGATAAATCTTACTTAGTAGTTGCGTCACCCATACAACCCATTGTGTGGGGCAAGAATGAAGCAAATGTGTGATAAATCTGCCCCTCAGTATTGTAAGCAGCCGAGAGGTTTTAAACAGAATCATCATATCAAGACAATTTAAACATAGCAATTTGGACTGAATAGCGGAGACCCCCCCCTGATGCTTTAAAGAGCGGAGCGGAGACAAAGTGAACAGAATGGCATTTTGATGATGTGGAATAAGCACCGTTAATTTGGATGGTCAGTGGAGTTAAATTAAAGGAGCGAGGTTGACAGAGACTCCCAGGCTCAAAACTGAAAATGGAGAGAGAACCCGACTCCCACCACTTGATGAAGGTGAGAAAGTCTTTGGACCATTTTTGAGTCACTTCCTGTTGCCTTTACATGAACATTGTTAATTCTTCCAGGATCAAAAAATAAAATGATCTAAACTTGGTGGCTCAGAGAGAATTGAACTCTCCAATAGAGAGCCACCATGTTGCAATGGTGTTCTTTAACTTGGCCCTGCAATATACTGAAAATAATGGAAATAGAAAGAGGACTGACACACAAAAAACATTGGTAATAGAAATAGCACTAACCCACATCGTAGAGGTAGCAATCTTCGAAGGGTAAGTTTGGCTGGCCACCGCAAGAAAAACTGATAGAGGACGAGGTTATCTCATACAACTAAATTGTTGGTTTACACATTTGCTGCTTTCACTGTCACCTATACCTTCATGCATCCTTTTATTTGGCTTAGCTTTATCTCCTACTATTTTGTACTGACTGTGGAGCATAGCGTCTTTATCACCCCTTTGACTGGCTGACTTGCTGTCTTGAAGTGTCTATCTGAGGCTACCTAATCTCTCTGATTGCGTTCAAATCCCTCATAACTACTGATTAAGAGGAAATCAAAACCTTTACCCAAACCCGGCGATGGTCTGGTCCACTTGCCCAATGGAAGGAATCCAACACAGGCTTCACTAACAAAGAAATATGTTGAACAACATCAATGCATATGTTCCCTCTCCGTCCCCCTCAGGAACAAACTCATTCAAAATCAACCACCCAACAGACTCATCCAAAATAGAGAAAATAAATTCAAACACAATACTCTAAGTATCAACCCGAAAACTCTTATATCTGATTCCTATTGCTGCCTCTCAAAAGGAGCCATTAAGACCCATCTAAAATTCCCCATGAAAAGCACAAAAAAAGAGGACTGTTCTATACTCCCTCAGGGCAATCATCGCTACACAGAACATCCTCTACAGTCTAAAAATCATAATATCACCCTCCGCTCAATCAAAGTAAAAGCTGACATCTCAATTTATAAGAATGGCAATATCCTTATCTAAGCAACGGACAATGACCTGCTAGCATTTGACTCACTTTTTAGTGACCTAAAAGGCAAGTAGCAGCCTCAGCTAAATGTACTAGTTGCACACCTCATTCCCCATCTCCTATCCATTAACCTAAAATGATAAACTCCACACTAAGAATCACACCTAGTGACAGTTTGAGCTCTGAAGTCTACACAGCCCGTGATCACTCCTGATCGACTCTTCTACAATCATCCATCTCAGACCAGGGAGTAACTACTCAACAAAAGGAAGTGGGTCATCACCCATGAAACACCCCCCTGGTAAAGCGCAGGTGATAGAAGCAGAAAAGCAGACAGATCCCATACATTTGCATACGCGGGGGCGTGGCTTGGCCGGCTGCAAAATGGCAGCACAACACTTTAGTGGGCTCTGCCAGCCAAGCTTCAACATACTGTATCATCCTGCTCACTCTCCCGCTCTGGACTGCTGCTTGGTGGCCGGTTGAAGAATCTCGTGGTGAGGCGGGGCTGGACTCCAGCTCCTGAGTTGTGCTGCGGTGATTTCCCTGGAGAACGCGCAATCCTTTGGCGCCTCCTGCTGCTGCCCTGACCACCACAATCCTGAGAGGCGAGTCACCGGTGAGTGGTGCTGAATTGCCGGGGCCTGTGTTGGCGTGGTTGGGGGTCCGCTGCCGTACCGCTGTGTCTGGTGCATCCCTGCCTTGCCATTGCATTTCTCCACCTCCTCTGGCCGTCGTTAATGGTGGCTGCCCTAGTCCTGGATTTGGTTATGGGGTTGCGGTCCACCCGTGTATCCTCACCTGCCTTGCCCCCCGGGGTGCTGTGCGCTCCCCCCCCTGTCTGTTGCTGTGGCCCGGCCAGGCCTGTGATCCTCCTGGCCCCTGTAACTGTGCTGTGGAGCCCTCCCGACAGCCTGTCTGGATCCTGCCTGTGGCTCACCTGCCATCTGGGCCCTGTTCCTTGCTGCTTACTTGCCGAATCATCTGGCGCCTGCTGAGGGCGTATGTGGCCCTGAGGGCATTTGCTGTGGGGCCTTTTGTGGGGCCCCTTGTCACTCCGGAGCCGGCTTTGAATTGAGCCCCACCTTTGTCTCCTGTTGGCTTCTGTTTGCTCTCCTGCTCTGCATTGTGGGCCCTCAGCGTGTATCGGATGCCGAGGATGCCGCTACCCAGGATTGTCAGAAACTTCTTCAAATGCACAAAATTCTGGCGGTCATTCGGGAGAAAAATTTGGATTTGTAGGCTCGCTCCTGCCGGAGCAACCTCCGCATTACCGGCCTGCCAGAATCAACCAACATCTTAAAAATGGAGGACTTTGTGGAACAATTGATAAAGGGGCTCTTCGGCGAGGCCCTTTCCTCTTTTTTTTTGTGAATAGCGCATCCCTCCCTCAGCCCGCTGGCCCTGGGCTCCCTCAGCGCCCCATCATTGCCAAAATTTTGAACTTCCGGGATCGCGACGCCATCCTCCGAGCAGCGCGGGACAGGGGCACCATTGAACACCAGGGTAACAAGCTCTCCTTCTACCCAGACTACAGCCTCAAGGTTCAGGCGGCCCGGCGTGGGTTTCTTCTGGCCAAGCGCATCCTTCAGAAGCATGAGGTCTCTTACTCTCTGGCCTACCCTGCAAAGCTGAGAGTCCGACAGGGAAATAAAACACTGGTCTTTCTGGACCCCAGGGAGGCCCTTGCCTTTGCCAAGAAGCTTGATAAATCGAACCGCCCATCTCCCGCTAAAGCTCAAACAAATAGCGCAGATCACCTAAGTGATAATGATTGAAGCATACAGAATGTTTCTTTGGTTTCTTGCTCTGTGGGAAGTCCAACACTACTCAAAGCTTGGCCACCCTGCTATATCGCAGGGGTGTTCGCTGAGCCTCACCATGCCCCCACGGGATGATTCCTAATGCTTGTTTTATGCTTACCCTTCCCAGTTGTGGGTTCCAGGGGTGGGGTGGTTGTTTTTCCGAGCCTGATTGAAGGGTTGGAGTGGGTGTGGGGTTGGGGGGATTTCTCCTGCCGGGGTTTTGGGGTTAGGATTGGGTGGGGGGCTTTTCTGAGAGGTTTGGATCCCTTAGTTGAAGGGGATGTGTTTGCTTCCTGATGTTGTTTTGATGTTTGTCACTGCTTCTTCTCATCATGTACAAAACACTGCACTGTGCTTCACTCCTTCTGTTGCCACAAGCCTCATATTCTTATTGCCCAAGGTTTGCATCACTTCTGCAGCGCTCTCTCGCGCATTCCTGCTGCTCTGTCGGGTCTCAGGGGCATTGGGCCCCTTAGCCCCCAGCTGCGGGGCTCCCTGTTTGCTGGGCTTTACACTCCATCCTTTGCCCTCTCCCCATGTCTGACACCGTCTGTTGGACCTGGAATGTCCGTGGTCTAAATGACTTCTGCAAGGCGAGGTTGATTCATTCACACCTACAGAGACACCATGTTGACATTTGTATGTTGCAGGTGACTGCCTAGCTCTCTCCTGTGACTCCAGCCGCGTTATTGGGGTGAAATCCATTCCTCCACCTACTCCTCATACGCCAGAGGGGTCTCCATTCTGATACGCAGGGGTTTCCCTTGGCGCAATATCCAGACCCTTACTGACCCAGAGGGCAGGTATGTCATCCTGCACGGCATGCTCTTGACCCAGCCCATGACACTCGCTGCCGTTTATGGTCCCAATACTGACGACCCGGCCTTCTTCTGTCATGTATGGTACCTCATTTCCTCCTGTGGCCCTGCTGCTATTGTCTTGGGTGTGGACTTTAATGTCACCCTGTCCTCTACATTTGATCGGCCTAGTCCTTTTTCATTCCACCCCCGCTCTGCCTTGGCTCTTGCTTCCATTCTACTTGATAACTCCCTCTACGAGGCCTGGCGTCACCTCCGGCCCGACTCTTGTGAAGGCACCTGTATGTCCAGCGCGAGGTGCTGCTGGTCGCGCATTGAATACTGATTGACATTCCCGGACGTCTGGTTGACCGATGCTACACACATGGCGCATTCGCCGGTGCAGATTCGCTTTCACCTTCCTTATATATATATGCACTGAAAAAACCATAGGTTTCACACCAGTATAGTTACCTGGAAATTTTACTGATATAAAACCATTATAATTCCCACGTTATAGTTAGTTGGACTCACTATAACTTGTGCGCCTGCAATGCTCTGCTGATGATGTCACATATTACATCACTCATGACATGGTCAGTGACATCACTCATCACATCACTGATGACACCATCCAGTGAATGTGTGTCTTTCTGAAAAATAAATATGTTTTATATATGTATTTGTAAAGGTGGATGGAAGAATAAATGTTTAAATAAGTGTCTAAATGGATGTTTAAAAAAAAAAATTGATTGGTTAACTGGCTTATTAAGTGTATCTTAGTGAATACATATATTAGCGAGTAATGTTTAAATATTTAAATGTTTGTATCAGTGTTTCACTTTGTGTATAAGTGGCTGCATGGGTTGGTGAGTAGCTACATGTGCGTGTATATGGGTTATTAGATGTTTTTTTAGTATCAGTGTTGGACTTGGCCCTTCTGGCAGGTTCACCCCTGAACTTTTTGCCTAGTGATTTCTGGTCTTTGCGCACTTTGACACTGTGGCGCAGTGTAAAGTGCGTCCTCTCCCTGAGTGCGTGTGTGAGATTGGCCTGCTCTCCCATAGGAATGCATGGGGAATGTCTGTGTCCCTGGTAGTTCCTGATGCGTGAGGCGTGCATGGTCAAGTTTGGTATGTGCGAACTCGTGAGAGTGAATGCTGCGCAATGGTATGTGCGGCGTGTATGTGTCTTGTGCGGAAGCGCCACTTCTAGACATGGCTGTGTATGTGCTGTGAAGGTGCTGGCGTGTGATTGGCTGGAGCTGGCTGGGATGCCAGGCTCCAGGAAGTCTGTGTGGGTCTGCCCCGGTGGTGAATGGAGAGATTAGCATGCTGATGTGAGGGAGGGGCTGCGCCTGTGTCCTGAATGAGGCTGGATTTCCCCCACACAATGCTGGCTCCGCCCCCTGTGGTGCGACTGATGACCCTAGCCTGCCTGATGAATGAAAGGGGTGGTTGAGTCATCAACAGTGCTCACAGACCAGCTGCAACTGGTTATGCCCCCACCCTGCACCTACAGACAAAGGAAAAGGTGTATAAAAGAGGGGCTGTGACCCCATGAAAATGTTCTTGTTTGCTGCTTGAATCTACCAGGGGCATGCTGCTGCTTGGGCCCGGGGGAAGGCTTGCCTCCCCTGGGCCCTGCCCAGCCCCTGGACTCCTAAAGGACCTTGCTGGACTATGGACTTCCCTAAAGCGCCTGGGAGCGCTTGTTCTTTGCCCTAGCGCTGTGGAGCGCTGTGTCTTGCCCTTCTAGCGCTTGGGAGCGCTGGATTGTCTACTAAGTGCTTGGGAGCGCTTCCTTTATGCCACAGCGCGCTGAGAGCGCTTGGTCTGCCAAGCCGGTGCCCACCCGGCATTTACGGATTTCTGTTGCGCTCCTTATTTAATTACGAGTGCCCACCTCGCATTACTATTTTAAAGAGCCTGTGCCCACCCAGCATTGCCCCGTGTTCACCGCCGCTGGCCCGGGACTCCTTGCAATGTTCACCCCGGGCCGTGCTGGGATTGGCTGTCGGCCCGGGATTCCCTGGTGACGTCGTCCCCGGGCCGCGCCATGATTGGCTGCCGGCCCGAGGAGATTGCCAGGTCCTGCCCACGGAGCAAGATGAAGCAGGGAGTGGTGGGAGCCTACTCCGCGCTCCTGCATTGCCCCAGAGAAACTGCCGATCCCCCCCGGGGCTCCCAAGAGCGAGGGAGAGCCCCGGAGAGCGAGAGGAGGCCGTCAGAAGGAGATGTCCGGCCCGCCGCCTGGTTGTGGGCGGGGCTGGGAGGACGTGTTTCCGCTTCCCCCTGCGTGGGGGAAGCCCTTGCTGCTGTGCCGGTCTCCCGGGTCAAGAGGGAGACCAGAGATGTTACCGCCACCGAGGAGAGCCGCCGCAAAGCAAGAGACCCGGTGAGTGGAGCTGAAAGGAAGGGAGGGGCGCCGGGACACATTGTCGGTGTCTGCCCCCCCCCCCCAGCGCGATCTCGCACTCATTGCGAGTGTGAAGCCACGAGGGCTTAAAGGGGCATGACCGGTCTCTCGAGTCCTCCAGAGGGAGGGGGACTCCATACAAAGGCGCCCCACGTGTTCGCGGGTCCCCCAGGAGGGGCCCCCCGCCCCAGAAAGCCGCACCTTTGGAATTGAGAGCCCAGAGAGGCTCAGGCCGGCCGCATCTGTTTTACGGTCCCCGAGAGGCTCCAACATCCCGGGGGCATATTAGTTCAGAGCCTGAGAGGCTCAAAGGTGCCACATTCGTTGTGAGAGCCCTGAGAAAGGCTCAAGGGGGCATTTTTGATTTACTGAGAGCCCACGAGTGGCTCAGGTGCCACAAGTATCTTTGAGAGCCCAGAGAGGCTCAGGGGCCATTTGGTTATTCAGAGCCTGCGAGGCTCCCACTTTGGCCCATCCTTGCTTGCACCAGTTGCCCAGCACTTTGTGGGCAACTGCCACGTTTAGGACCCTGACTTTGGACACAGGGCGTCCTAGCCTTAGAGAGGCCAGTTGGCCTAGGGACTGCCATAGGTGGTGGCTAATGTGATGTTTGCGCTATTGTGTTGTCCTGCACCGCTGAATGTGTTGTTGATGCATCATGTGCCTTGCTCCTTACACCGCTGAACGTGTGTAGATGCGTCATGTGTTCCTTACACCACTGAATGTGTTGTTGATACATCATGTGTTTTGTCCCCAGGTCTATACCCCTAAATGTATGGTGATATTTAGTTGGTTGTTCTTGCTAGTACAGGTGGTGCTAGTGAGGTCCTGGTCCCCTGTGTGACCTGTTCCTAAGGTGGTTAGGATTGCGTAGGGAGTACTTACCTGATTACCAGTAGTTACTTGTTTTGTGCTACAGTGATTTTCTGTTATGTTCTAAGTGATATTACAGCATTTTGGAGGGCAGTCAATGCGCCACTCTTTAACCCCTTGCGCGCTAGCGGTTTTCCCGCTGTGTGCTGGGTTTTTCGAAAACCCTCGTTACATGACGAGCTCAGCTCGTCATCAGCATACGAGCGCAGTAGCAGATGACGAGCTGAGCTTGTCATCAGCATCGAAGGGGTTAAAGATGATTCCAAGGCTCAAATAGAGATCGCTATCTCAGAGGACGATTGGGTGAGGCACTTTGATTCTCTTTACGGCCAGGTGGAATCCCAAGCAGAACAGCCCATGCAGGAGATTACCTCCTCATCAAGTAATAAAGAAGGCTTGAATCTCCTTTTTACATTGGATGAAGTTATTAAGGGCATTAATTCAAGTAAGGGAGGCAAAGCCCCGGGCCCGATGGTGTCCCGTAGACATATTTAAACACAATATAAACTTATGGGCACCCCTACTTGTTAGATTCTTGAATGCAGCATGTTCGGTTGGCCTCCCAAGTACATGGTATAAATCTATCATCGTACCTATTTTTAAAAAGGGGATTAGGGCCAATTGTACTTGTTATCGGCCAATCTCCCTGCTTGATTCCACAGATCATTCTAGATAGGCTGCAGACATGGGCCAACGAGCCCAAGATTATTAATGACTTGCAATATGGTTGTAGAGAGGGTGTTGGCACTGTGGATCAGGGACTTAATTTATTTTTACTTATGGAAAAATATACTAGGGCGAAGGGAGGGAGGTTGTTTTTAACTTTTGTGGATTTAACCTCCGCCTTTGACTGTGTTAATCACAGTAAACTCTGGTTAATTTTAACTTCTTTGGGTGTTGAGGACAACATTATATGTTTTTTAAGAGAGCTATATAACGAAGCCAGGGCCTCTATTAGTTATGGCATTAATGGCGAGGGCAGCAGAGCGTTTAACATTGCAAGAGGGGTGAAGCAAGGCAGTGTCCTTGCTCCGTTTCTATTTTTAATGTATATTAATGGTCTGGAGAATACATTACTGTGGGACTGTAAAGATATGCCAACAGCATCACAATGCCATATTCCGGCGCTTATATATGCCGATGATGCTGTCTTAATGGCAAGGACCCCAGTGGCGATGCAGGCAATGATTACGTCATTCACTACCTTCATGACTGATTTAGATTTAAAGGTGAATTGCACTAAAACCTTCTCAATGAATTGTGGAGTTAATGCTCAACAGAGGAAAAGAACTATGTTTATTGATCAAAAGCCATTGGATCATGTTTCTAGTTTTCCTTATCTAGGAATACTGTTTGACTCTACTGGACAATGGAAATGTGCAACTAAAAGTGGAAATATGCTATTTGCTAAGTCCATAATGGCCCTGAAAATGTTTAGCAAAAAAATGGGAAAGAGACCTATCAAAGAGCTTTTACGTATATATAAAACTAGCTGTGTGTCTGTGGCAACTTATGGTGCGGGAATTTGGGAGTTTTCTAGTGTCACCAGCCTCCAATTGACCGAGAACAGCTTCCTGCGCTATATCCTCACTGTCCCGGATGGCACGTCGACCCATAATTGCCACATGGAACTTGGTATGGTCTATTTAGTAGATCTTATTCGGGTGGAACTGGTCCTTTTGTGGCATAGGGTTTGGACTAATGAAGAGTGCCATCTGAATCATCTTATTTTGGAGACGTTCTAAAACTAGAGGGTGTTCACAAAGTAAAATGGCTGAGTTACATTAAAACTTTTTGTTACAGCTTGAATTGCCCCGAATTTTACGATGATCCCATGTCAATGTTAAGAATCCCCCGGAAAGAGCTTAAGAGGTCATGTCTAACTTTCCTGGTGAATCGAAGAGACCAAACTGAAATGTCCAAAAAAACTGCTCACCAATTGATCTTTAATCGCACAGGATATACAACCTTATTTAACCCTGTGGATGAGTGCACATGAAAGGTTTCTGTTGACAAGATTTAGATTTGGGATTTTATTTAGATTATTACGTTTTCCGGTTATTAATGATTGGTCTACCTGTTTATGTAAATGCCCGTGTGACAATACCTCCAATCAATCAGACATTCATATTTTATTCTTTTGCAAATTTTACACTGTACCGAGGAGAAGGTGGATCATTCCCATTTTAAAATATTTGGATTTTAGACAATGTAGACCTGCCTTCCTAGCCATTCGGAAACTGGAAGACATATTCTCAGTGGCATCTGTTTCTGTATTACTTAGAAACGTTTTTCACTCAAGACAAACAATAACTGTTTAATCATAATGTTTTTAGATATGAGTCTCTGTACTTTTTAATCTATTTATTGTTTTGATTGACATATGTGTTTTGTTTTTAATGTACTTTTATGGTTGTCAAAGATTTATAACCGAATAAAGTCTTTCTGATCTGAATAGTTTATTAATTGTTTTAAAGTAAATATATATCTATATATATTAATTATTATATATATGTGTTTAAATCTTTTGAATTATGTTTAATAGTTATATTTATTAAAATGTATATTACATCTATTTTTTTAGTGAACATATTATTTTATATCTATACAAAAAAAATGTACAACTATATTTATGACCAATATTTTTTTTATATTTTTTGAAACACAATTATAAATATATGATGTTGATATTTTTGACACTGATATTGTTAACTCGATATTGTGGTATGGGGTTATTTTAGGTGTCAATATTCTGTCAGTGTACCACCATCGGGTCAGTATGGAGAAGAGAAATTAGGAATATCAGTTTTGGACCAAACCCAACCCCTTTAAGAGTATGGAAAATAAAGGCCAATGTACTCAATTCAATGTCTTTTCAGAGTCTAAAGCAATTGCTTTGAGAGCATCAGAGTTATGTGATGTGTTGATAAGAGATCAAAAAATAAATGAGTATGGTCAGAAAGATGACGACCTTTAATAAAACCAAATTGTTCTTTACCACGGAATTTAGGAAGGTAAGAATCAAGTCACATGGCTAGAGCTTTAGAATTTTTTTTATAATCAACATTGACTAACGAGATAGGTATGTAATTTTTACAGAAGTGCAGAATCTTCCCCTTCTTAGAGATGAGACAAATTAAGGCATCTAAAGAGGAGCCAGAGTGAGTGTGAAAAGGAAGTTATGAGAGCATGTAATTGTTGGAGGAGCAAAATGAAGGTAAAACTCAACTGTAAATCCATCTGGACCCGGGGCTTTATCTTATTTAAGGACATTCCATGATTTGTTCAGTACTGTTGGTGAAATATCAGATTCAAACAAGTCAAAATCAACTGAAACCTCAGAGGACTTTTGAATAGCAGCGAGATCAGGAGAGATGTCAAAGTCTGAGGGTATGTCTTCTGGCTTTTAGAGTGACCTACAAAACTGCACAAACGCCTCTAAAATTTCAGAATCATTGTATTTTGGCATCTGATGTATATCAATAATGGACACAATGCGAAGCTTGTTATGCCTAACTTTAAGGTGATTAGCAAGCAGTTTACCAGATTTATTTTGACCACCGTATAATTTTGCGCTACACTTCACTAAGTACAATGATGCATTTGTCTGTAGATTGCCTATTAAATGTATTTTCACTCTTTATAAGCTTTGACAGACATTCTTTCAATCTAGACATGTAAAAGGAATGCTCCCGTTTCTTTATCTTTTTGATGAGTTCTGCCGTGGAATTACTGGATTGATTGTTTTCGCTTATTAGAATATATCTAATAATAAATTATCAAGCTGCAACTTTGAACGCACCCCAGATGGTGTGGAAGGATAGCGTATCAGTTAGGTTTATAGAACAATATTCATGAAAAAAAGAAACTGATTAGGAGGTACAAGGAGGGTCAAAAAGGAGCAAGTCATTGAAACACCATCACTGCTGATTCTGGAGCAATAAGGTAAGTCTAGAATTTGGCATTTTCTGAAGCTGAAGGCACAGAGGGGTTAAATAGTTGAAGAGAGAAGCCGCTTGGTGCATGAGTGGAATTTCAGCTTCCCAAAATGTCAGGTGACATTGCAAGGAGAGCTGTGCAACAAAAATGACACATGGAATGCAGAGCAAATCAAACATTCACTCCCAGTCAAAAGATCTGGGTTAAATCCATCATTCTTTTGCTCACCATTCCACAGCAGTTTGGACCCAGCCGTATGCAAATCAGTCTTGACCCTGTGCCACATGGGAACAGGCCAGCCTGAACTGCCAAGCCATGTCCTCCCTGGACTGGAACAAGCATCCTGGGACCAGTTTTGGGGCATAACCCCCTCATCAGCCAGGCTAGCTTGAATCCAGGACACAGTGAGCATGGGACCCACGCCTGGGCATACCGGACACAATTAGGGAGAGAAAGAAAAACACACACAGATGATAAACAGAATGCAAAGCAAATCAGACATTAACCCCAAAGGATATGGGTTAAATCCATTGTTATTTTGCTCACTATTTCACCCCAGTTTAGACCCAGCTATTTTCAAATCAGTCTTGACCCTGTTCCTCGTGGGTATAGACCAGACCAAACTCCATAGCCAGGTCCTACATGGATGGGAAACAAGCATCCTGGGATTTGTTTTGAGGCATTACACCTCATCAGCCATGCTAGATTGAATGAAATGAAATGAAATTAAAATTGCACATATATAGCGCGTAACTACTCGGAGGCCTCGCAGCCCAATGACAAAGTGAGCCCAGAACCCACGTCTGGGCATACCCGCCGCACTGAGACTGAGAAAGCAAAAGATATGATGCATGCTATGCTGAACAAATCAAACATTCACCCCAGTCAAAAAATCTGCATTAAATCCATCATTCTTTTGCTCATCATGCCACCCCAATTTGGACCCAGCCACATGCAAATCAGTCTTTACACAGGTCCTCCCTGGTACAGAAACGAGCATCCTGGGACTGGTTTTGGGGATTCACCTCTCGTCAGCCAGGGCCAGTTTGAATCCAGTGACACAGTGAGCCCGGATCCCATGTCTGGGCATACCCGGTGCACTTAGAGCGAGAAATCAAAATACACACAGGTGATGAATGGAATGCAGAACAAATCAAACACTCACCCCATTTCAAGATATCTAGGTTAAATCCTTTGTTATTTTGCTCACCATCCCACCCTACTTTGCACCCAGCCATATGCAATTCAATTCAATTCAAGCAAGCTTTATTCGACAAGTGTCATAAAAGCATAAAATACATAGAATTTATCTCAAAGGTTAGAAAAAGCGTAAAATATATAATATCAGAAATGCAATTCATCTTATAATTTTTAACATTAAATACACAATATACCACAGAATAACACAGGAGCACAATGTGGCCAAATCACCCCTTTATCATTTTGCTCCTAATAGTCCAGGACCACCCTAGGAACGTTGCCACTGCTATGTATACAGGAGGGTTAGTACTTGTGCAAATAATTCTAGCAGCTGCCATACCACTCCTGGTACCTAATAGATTACATATTGGGCGCAACCATGCCCTGCGAGGGGCAGAATACGCAGGGCACCCAAATAGCTTGTGACCAATTGATTCCAAGGGGGCTGGACAACAGGGACAAGAGGCCTTTCCACCGTTTGACCACCTGGATGTGAATGCTCTAATTGGTATGCTACCAATTCTAAGCTGAAAATAGAGCGTTCTATCCAGTGGCTTAGTTATATCGTCCCAGAATGTTTCTAAGATAATCACATCTTTAAAATCCAGGAAAATCCCTGAAAGTGAAAGTGGAGCAGTATTCCTAACATACCCTTTAAAACCTTTTTCCGTGGAAACCTAGCGTTGAGTGGATCCTCTCATAACTCTTGCATTCCTAACTCTACAAGGATCCCACCAACACCCAATAACCATTTGATTTTGTGGAAGGTATCACTTTCGATTATATCCATGAGTCCTGCAGCAAATATTCTTAGTTCAGGGGTTGACCATAAGCGCCTCCAGTATAACACTGGTTGCAAGTTGGCAATGAGTTTAATTGGTCTCATTCCCAAATCATAGAAAACAGGACGCACGGGGGTACTCTGGGGTAAATTAATAAGATTGAGTAGGAACCTATTTTCAGATGCTGTCATTTTACCTAGATTCTCAAATCCCCAAATCCCTACGCCGTAGAGCACTGAGCTAACCACCTTTGCGTCGTAAACCTGGGACCAGTTTCACTACATCACCCCCATCAGCCAGGCTAGCCTGAATCCAGTGACACAGTGAGCCCGGGACAGACGTCTAGGCATAACCGGCGCACTTAGGGAGAGAAAGCAAAACACCCACAGATGATGGACTGAATGTTGAGCAAACTCCCAGGTTTTTTGCTGAGCTACCCGGGGTTTTTGGTTTAGGGAAGCCCGCTGGCTTCAAATCATCTTGAAAATTTAGCGGGAAGTCCCATAGAGAAAGACCTCTGATTTTTCCTCATTACATTTAAGATGAGCCTGGGACAGCCAATAAAAGACATCAGGCAGATTCTAGCTGATTCCACAGAGGTCTCATCTTTCTTCCAAGTGAAAAGCAGCTGGGTGTCGTCAGCGTAAGCTATAAGTTTGGCACCCAATCCTTCCGCCAAATATATGGGAATAGTCCAGCTCAAACTGCCTAGCCAGGTCCTCCTTGGATCAGAAATAAGCATCCTGGGACTAGTATCAGGGCATTACTCCGCATCAGCCAGTAACACAGTGAACCCAGGACAGACGTCTAGGCATACCCGGCGCACTTAGGAAGAGAAAGCAAAACACCCACAGACGATGAACGTAATGTAGAGCAAATCAAACATTCACCCCCAGTAAAGATATCTGGGACTATAGCTTGAATCCAGTGACACAGTGAACCCAGGACAGACGTCTAGGCATAATTGGCGCACTTAGAAAGAGAAATCAAAAGACACTCAGATGATGGACAGAATGCAGAGCAAATCAAACATTCACCTCCAGTCAAGATATCTGGGTTAATTCCCCAAAATTTCTCACCATGCCATCCCAGTTTGGACCTAGCCACATCTTCCGTGGGCACAAGCTACGCCCCCCGATAAAATTCCATTTCTGACCTCCCTTATAGCATTACTGCTATGACTCACTCCTTCTGTCATTCTTTCATGACTGAGTGGTCATTCACGCAGTGTGATTGATAGAGCAGAGCCTTTAATATGGACAGTCTCATGCCACCCTGCCAGGCTGTGAGTGGATGTAGGAAGTCATGTTGCCGGCTGTCCCACTGTCATGGGTACTGGTCGCAGACCCCTGCTCTAGTAAAGCCTCACTGCTGTTTGCCACTCTACCAGGACTGAGTTAAGGATTTATTGGTGTCAATTCAAGGATCTTCTTTGAGGTATCCTGGTAGTATTAAATGGTGAGTCCAAACCAGCATCACCACATGATACTCCACTCTCCTAGAACTTTTGCATCGCATGTGTGTGGAAGTGCAAAGCACACATCTAATCTGTGGGATATGTCATTGTTTTTAACAGCATTGAAAGATGCAATGGAAGGGTTTGCCTCCATTACAACTCCTGGGCTCGACAGACCACACTCACCTCTGCACCTGTTTGTGAGGTTGTGCATCATAGACGGCAACCGTTATAGTGCCCCTGCCCACACAATGACAACAAAGGCAGTCCATTGAGAGTGAAATGGCCTCATGCTGTTTTCTCCTCTTCCCACAATGCAGCGCAGCAACTTTTGCAAAGAATTAAGAATCAGGGCCGCCTCATTTGCCCACTGCGCTCTCAGCTCCTGCTCAGTGTCTCACTTTCTATGGCATGCTTGGTGCCATGTCTCGATGCCACGCTGGCACAGGGTGGGGGCTTCATCTTCAGCGCAGACATTGAACAGAAAGAGTCAGTCCCAGCTCTGTGTTTCCAGGCGCTGCTGTCTGCACCCCATGCATTGACTCAAGACATTCCCAATCAGTATATGTGATGAAGACAGGCTCTGAATACAGATGTGGAATGCAATGTGCAATATAAATTACATCAAATATTCTGATCTCTCCATCCACGACATTCACCTCATACTTCTTAGTGTTATTTACAGTGAAGTTTTATTTTCCAGACCCGTCTCTATCACTCTCTTTCTCTCTGCCTCTCTTGTTCTCTCCCCTTCTCTCTCATTCTATCGCTTCCTTTCTCACTCTTCCTCTACCCTCTCTAATGTTCTTTTTAGCTCATTCACTCTCTCTCTTTTTCTTTCCCTCTTTCCCTTTCTTCTTTGCTCTGCTTGTCTCTCGCTCTTTCTCTCACTATTTCTCTCTCTCTCATTCTTTCTATCTTTCTCTCTCTTCTCTCGCCCTCACTTTTTCTATTATGCCCTCTGTCTTCCTCTCATGCTCTCTCTGCCTCTCTTTCTGCTCTCTCCCTCTATCACACTCTTGTTTTCTCTCTCGTTATCTGTCACTAGTGTTCTTTATTCCTACCCCTGTCTCGTTCTCTCTCTCCCTCTGACTTGTTATCTCTCCCTTCCTAGTTCTCTCTTCTGGGTTCTGTCTCCTTCTATTTCTCTCTCCTGCCTCTTTCTGTCTCTTGGTTTTTCTCTCACCCTTTGTATCTCTTGTTCTCACTCTCTTTTTTGTTCTCTGTCATTCCCACTCTTCATCCCTCTCCTGTTCTCTCCCCTCTCTTTCTGTCTCTTGCTCTATCTCTATCCCTTTTGTTTCCCTCCCCTCTCTCTATGTTATTCTCTCTCTCTCTTTCTCTCTCCACCTCTTTCTTGTTCACTCCCTTTCTCTTATTCTTCTTTCTCTTCCTCATTTGTTCTCACTCTCCCTTTCTCATCTCTCTCTCCTGCTCTCTCTTGTCCTCCCTCTCTTCCTATCTGTCACTCTCTCTTTATCTTTCTCTGTTTCTTCCTCTCTCTCTCAGCCTCCTCCTTGCCTCCCTGTGATTGGCTGAGATTGATATGAGGAGGCTGTGCTGCTGGGCGGGGTTCTTAATTATTACATTTCTGTTCTGATAACTAAGTAAACTTTCATTCCTCTGTTTCTTTGCAGTTGATAAAGATCGTGTTCGCCTCTCCAATGCTGAGGATCCTTGCTCCGGGGTTGTGCTGGTTCAGATAGGGGGCTTTGAAGGAACAATTTGTGACCTGTATTGGGATATGAAGGACGCTGCTGTGGTCTGCAGACAGCTGGGGTGCGGAACGCCGATCTCAGCCCCTGGAGGCTCTGTCTACGGAGCCTTCCGCCATAAGCCTGTTATTATGTCCAATGTGGACTGCAGAGGAGACGAGGCCAGCGTGTTACGGTGCTCCTACAGCTCCACGCCACAACCATCTTGTGAGCATAAAAGGGATGCGTCAGTGCGGTGCACAGGTAAGAAACGCGTCAGATCCTACAAAGTATTTTCCCAAAAATCATATGGCCGCGATACCCGCCACCCCCTCTCAACACACTCCCCAAGGATGGGAAACCGGAAACAGTTCTTGAACTTTTGGAAGGCGGGAAGGGAGTTACCCTTCCCGGCCGTATTTATTAAAATATGAAACAAAATTAAAACATTAAAATAACAGTTTCATACTATGTACAATTTCATTACCACATTGCGATGTTTGGCTAACCTTAACATATTCTCTAATACAAAGGTTCTCCTAGCCGAACTAACATCCAACAAAACATTAACTTGAAATTTTGAAATTGTACATCCTAACGTTTAAGGGCCAACGGCAAGGTCGTAACCGGTGTCAAGATCCCTAAACCCGAAAATCCCCCTCACTTGTGAGGGGCGACCGCACAGAGGTGTACCTCAAGTGCAACTACCAATTTCCCTTGACTTGACGGGGGCCCCAATAAACTCGACGCCACTTAAAGGTCGTTCGAGGACTCGTGTGAGGTATCTAGAAGGTAGCGTAGACCCCCTCCCAAACCCCACACAACTTACCACATCTGCCGTCGCAGATATCCTGGCCCCGGGAAATTCCCCAGGAGGGGGCTGTAGCCCCTCCTACCCAGGAAGGGGCCTTGACCGCCTTTCCTTTCCTTTCGGCGTCCCATCCTTAGAAGGGACCGCCTACCCGTTGAGGGGCCAATGGCCACCTCCCTCGAGCGCTCCCATCCGTAATGGGTGACGCCCACTCATAGGGATCTACTAATTAGTGCTCACCGATCATGACCTTACCGCCCGACCAAAAAATAAATACGACAATTTAACTAAATAACTCAATTAAAAAACTACCATTAACCATTTCACGTATGATTACTGATCAATACTTAGTGCAGAATTACTTTATTTGAAGAAAATATTGTAGCTGACCATTCTTTATTGCATACTAAGAATAACACGACAATCACCACAACCTGCAAGAAAATAGCATTACCATATCAAAACTTTATTCAAAACAACTGGCTGTCCTCAGGGGCTGGTGGGTGGGTTCAAAATTGGCTCTTCGTTCCGTCTCGAGCTCACGTGCAGCGAGGGGGTGCAGCTTCAGAGCACAGGAACAAGAGGATGCGTTCTTGGCTTGTTGCTCCTTTTATCCGTCTTCAGGGCGAGCGTAAACCCGCCCCTGCCTGCCCTTAGGGCGTGGCCAGCCGCGTCAGTGTCTAGGCCAGCCCACTCGAGGGCGGGAAACAGCGCGCCCCGGCTACGCCGCTTCGGGCATACCAGCCGAGGCTCGCCTCCCGCCCAAAAATGGCTTCCCGGGGGGCTCGTGGTACTCAGCCATACGTTCGGGGGGACCGAATGGTCGCCCCTTTCCATATGGCCGCGATACCCGCCACCCCCTCTCAACACACTCCCCAAGGATGGGAAACCGGAAACAGTTCTTGAACTTTTGGAAGGCGGGAAGGGAGTTACCCTTCCCGGCCGTATTTATTAAAATATGAAACAAAATTAAAACATTAAAATAACAGTTTCATATTATGTACAATTTCATTACCACATTGCGATGTTTGGCTAACCTTAACATATTCTCTAATACAAAGGTTCTCCTAGCCGAACTAACATCCTACAAAACATTAACTTGAAATTTTGAAATTGTACATCCTAACGTTTAAGGGCCAACGGCAAGGTCGTAACCGGTGTCAAGATCCCTAAACCCGAAAATCCCCCTCACTTGTGAGGGGCGACCGCACAGAGGTGTACCTCAAGTGCAACTACCAATTTCCCTTGACTTGACGGGGGCCCCAATAAACTCGACGCCACTTAAAGGTCGTTCGAGGACTCGTGTGAGGTATCTAGAAGGTAGCGTAGACCCCCTCCCAAACCCCACACAACTTACCACATCTGCCGTCGCAGATATCCTGGCCCCGGGAAATTCCCCAGGAGGGGGCTGTAGCCCCTCCTACCCAGGAAGGGGCCTTGACCGCCTTTCCTTTCCTTTCGGCGTCCCATCCTTAGAAGGGACCGCCTAGCCGTTGAGGGGCCAATGGCCACCTCCCTCGAGCGCTCCCATCCGTAATGGGTGACACCCACTCATAGGGATCTACTAATTAGTGCTCACCGATCATGACCTTACCGCCACAGGCCGGATAGTTGACCGGCTATCCGGACCCCCCACACACTCCTACCTAAAGGTCATGTCTTAAAGTCCCCAGCCAAGCTATCAGGTCTCCTATGAGTAACTCGTTCCCCACCCGGGACAAATGAATACCATCACCCAAATACATACTGTCCCCTATAATACAACCATGCGAAATAGAATGCAGTGTACTTGAACGGAACAATCGACTCACTTTATTATTAATCTTCCTTACTGAATGATTCAGAGCAGAAACTGAAAGAGCCCCCCGCCACACTTGTCGCGGTATCATATGGGACCGTGCGATTGTGCACCCTGGAACTCTTCTCGCTAACCAACTTACAGTGGAAAGCATTGCCTCAAGAAGTAGTCGTCTACCAGTGGACACCAGATCGTTGCCCCCAAGATGTACTATGACTACAGACGGCGGTGACCTCGTCCGCCCTAACAAACCCTCAAAAAATGATTGAAACTGGTCAATACAGAGCCCGCCCTTTCCGTAGAAGGACACACTGTACCCGTATTCCCCAGCCACGTGAATCATGTCACCTGCTTTGAATACGTCCGCGGCCCGCCTCACGTATGAGTGGCCCACGACCCACACCTCCTTTTTCACAGCCGGTGATGTCTGACCGCTGACCCGGTGTTGGGTCGACTGCCCAGTCCGCCCCGCCTCGTAGGCTTGCGCAACTGAAAACCAAAGAAAAACAGGAAGCGTGAGTACATCATTACAGCTTCATAACATGTGCAACCGCACATACCTTTTATAACAGTTCGAGGACCAACGCCCCACACGTTTAACTTGTTCGACATTCAGACCCCTGGCTGTAGCCTCTGTAGCAGCCCCTATCCGAAAGGAATGGGTCCCAAACTCACCGGGGTTCAAGCCCGCAGCGGAGATAGACATCGCAAGCACCCGCTGAAACTGAAACCTCGTCAGTGGGGTGGTGTCAGCGTGTCGCAACAATGTCCCCCCCCATGATGCCACCCTTTGCGTTAAATATTCCTCTACGCAACTTACCGGGCACATGGAGGACCCGGGAATCCTTTGTATGATTATGCAGTCCCCCATCGCACCCTGGTCGGTCTTGGACCTGACAAACGAGATGGACATCGTCTCCCCTCTGACCTGAACGTGCTCTTGGCACAGTCCCCCGGTCACATCCCGCCTGTTCCTCGCCACTAGTTCGCTTACCCGCATAGCCCCATGGAATGCCAGCGCAAAAGCGGCTCGGAATAACACTGTTTCATACTGGGATGAACACGTTGAAGGGAGTACAGATAATAACAGGGCCAGCCTATCCAGACCTATCGGGCGCCTTTCATCTACTCTGCGACCCTCAAGGCGTTGCCACCCACGTAGCGCTTTTTGTACAACGAAAGACGCTGTCGGGTCCTGGATCCCATAAGCCCTTGCCACAAAGGAAATGGCTGCCCGATGCCTCTGGGCAGTAGCCACAGATTTGCCTGCCTGATGTAAAGACAGCAGGAAATTTACTACCCCCTCCTCCTGGCCCCAAAGCTCCCCTCCAGCAGCCCCCAAAAAGGCCAAATAGGAACGGAACGCCCCTTCATACGCCTTCCTTGTCCTGGGTGCTAAACTCTCTCCCACGAGGTTTCGTAATTCGGGGCACCGAGAGACCAGAGAGCTTCGGGGAAGGGTGCCGCCACCGGGTCCGCTGTGGGCAGAAAACCCCAGAAGGCCTGCATACGGAAACGAGAAAGCGCATCAGCCGCCTGGTTCATCACCCCCGGCACATGTCGTGCCTTAAATAGGACATTCAATTGCATACACAACAAGACAATTTCTTTCAGCAGCCTCAGGATCCATTTGCATCGTGCCGCCTGGCTATTGATACACTCAACCACGGTCATGTTATCAGACCAGAATACCACAGAGTGATCTCTAAACCCCTCAGGCCAAGTTTTCAGGGCCACCAGAATGGGGAACAGTTCAAGAAAAGCAATGTTACTCGTCAACCCATCCTCATGCCACCATGACGGCCATTTTTGAGCCGACCATTGTGTGCCAAAGATGGTACCAAAACCAACGCTCCCTGCCGAATCTGTCCACAGCCCCAGCTCCTCGGAGGACACCGCCGGTTTGTTCCAGACAACTCGACCATTGAAATCCGCCAGAAATGCCAACCAAATGCGCATGTCCTGGCGAACCTCGGCCGAGAGTCTCGTGCGATGGTGACCCTCCTTCAGGCCGACCATGGCCTGAGCGATCGAGCGGAAAAAGGGGCGGGCCATCGGTATTACTCTTAGGGCGAAATTCAGCTGTCCCACCAATTGTTGTAATTGCTGCAACTTAACCTTGGACTGACTAATACACGTCTCCAGGGATGCCCTGAACCTGAGCACTTTTTCTCCTGGTAAACGAAAACAACCCTCCTCCGAGTCGAGCTCGATACCCAGAAACTCGAGGCAAGTCGAAGGACCCACCGTCTTACCGGGTGCCAATGGCACACCAAAATGGTTCATTAAGATACAAAATTCATTCAAAGCCTGACCACATTCCGGATCCCCGGCTGCCCCTAGAAACAAAAAGTCATCGAGATAATGCATAACCTGATGAAACCCCGTCTTCCTTGTGAAGACCCATTGCAGGAAACAACTGAGCTGCTCGAAATAGGAACAAGATATAGAGCAACCCATTGGCATACATCTATCCATGTAATAATGTCCCTGAAACATGAAACCAAGAAGACGCTGATCGTCTGGATGTACCGGGAGCAACCGGAACGCTGACTCGATATCAGATTTCGCCATCAGCGCACCGGGCCCTAGGCGATTCAAAATGGCTACGGCTTCATCGAAAGATGCATACCGTACTGAACACACTGCCGGGTCTATCGCATCGTTTACGGAAAGACCACGTGGGGCTGATAAATTATGTATCAGCCGAAACTCACCCGGGTCCTTCTTGGGAACCACCCCTAAGGGGGAACAAACAAAGTTAGCAACCGGTGGCACACTAAACGGACCGGCGACTCGACCTCGAGCCACCTCTTTTCCAATCTTCTCCTGTACCACGGTCGTGTGCTGCAAAACTGATACTTGGTTTTTACATTTCGCTAAACCCTGAAACTCCCCCACTGGGATGCGGAAACCATATGAAAATACGTTCCGTAACACCCCAGCGGAAGCGTGGTCCGGGTATTCGCTGAGCCAAGGAATCATTGCCATGGTATCAATCGGAGTAGGTAAAGGCGCCCCTCGGCCTATTTCAGACCTGTTTGGCGCCTCCTCTACCCCCGTTATCACCCGTTTTGGCTCTGCACATGGACTCAGGATGGGACGCTTGCCCACACCCGCTACATTCGTGCCTGAATTTACATGACCCTTGAGGCCTCGTACATTTTCCCCTGTTAAAGTTCCAGCAACTCCCTTTTTTACCTGTGGTGCCGTTCGGCCTGGACTGGTATTCGTTACTCGCGCCTGATCGAAAGGAGGACCCAGAATATGGGCGGGAGGACTCCCCCACACTACTCCCTACTAATGGCAAATTCAACATACCAGTCTCCGACATTTTTGACCATGACACAGAATCGTAACAATCCCAAGTTAAGTTTCTATCATGTTCTTTCGCTTTCCTGAAAATATTATCGTAACAGAACCATTGATTGCCCCCATGTGACACGGAATACCCCATGATACGTGACTGATAAATCGGCAATTCAGACAATAACTCGGGCTTACGTTCGCCCAGGATGGATGTAAAAATCCCCCACGCCTTGCCCCAATTGCCAATGTTCTCATTTACCTTGAAGGCGGCCATCTTTGCGCGCCAAACACTCGGATGCATGAGCTCCTTTTGGCTCTTCACATATTCCATCTCATAATGATCGGTAAGTAACGAGAAGATGTTTACATATTCATCTGCCCATATCTTTTCCTTAATAGCTAGAGGGACATGTTGACCCAACTTTTCCCGTCTTGACGGGGCAGACTCATCCCTCGCAATCGGCAATGGCCGCTTACCTGAACCGGAAGCTGTATCTGCGGCTGAGCCTGTCCCAGGTGGTTTCCCTACTGCCGCAGCCGGCGTGATAACTGGCGATGCTGCCTTCGCCGCCTCCCTCGTTTCACGCAGTTGCCTCACCAACACTCGTGCGTCGTCAGCCGTGGCGCCCGAATCTTTACCCAACCACGCTGCTAATTGTGCTGCCAGCTCGGGCGGCATATCCCCCCCGGACACGGGGGTGACCACCACGGGAATCGGATACCGGAGTTGGCTCTTCGAGTGGGGTACAGGGAACCGGGATGTCCCCTCCAGCTGCCCCCCTTCTGGGCCTCTTGCCTTTTCCTCCCGGAGCTGCTCCGACCAACGGACGTTTCGGCCCCTCTTCCCCATCTTTCTCCGCCATTCGCTTCTTCAGGTCGGTCACCTCCTTCATAAGAACTCGCAGCATCTGGTCGGTAGTCATTCGCTTTCCGACTTTCTTAGGCATTCTCCGACCGAATATCTGTAAGACAAAGAAGAAAGATTACCACGTTCAAAATTGGCTCTTCGTTCCGTCTCGAGCTCACGTGCAGCGAGGGGTGCAGCTTCAGAGCACAGGAACAAGAGGATGCGTTCTTGGCTTGTTGCTCCTTTTATCCGTCTTCAGGGCGGGCGTAAACCCGCCCCTGCCTGCCCTTAGGGCGTGGCCAGCCGCGTCAGTGTCTAGGCCAGCCCACTCGAGGGCGGGAAACAGCGCGCCCCGGCTACGCCGCTTCGGGCATACCAGCCGAGGCTCGCCTCCCGCCCAAAAATGGCTTCCCGGGGGGCTCGTGGTACTCAGCCATACGTTCGGGGGGACCGAATGGTCGCCCCTTTCCAGTTGTTTAGTCGATAGGCAGGAAGAACCCATGAGAGTGAATTGTGCCTCACCAGGCTTCGTCCTGCTCTTGATTGCTTTTTATTTGTTGTTCAGTGCCACTTTGTGACATCCTGTGTAATTTCTCAAACTCTTCCCTCTTTCTCTCTTCCTGGATACACTCAGGGCCCGAGTCAGTCTCTCTCTTACATATCTGTCCCTTGCGGCTCTGGTCCTCTCATTTTTTGTGCCCTCATGAAACATGGCTTTTAGTTCTAAAAGCGGTACATTCTCTAATGGTGAGCCTGCACTCTGGATTCAAAACATGAAGTTCATACTCAAAGTTTCTGCATTTCTTTCGGTTTCAAGTCGTTTTTATTGAAGATTAAGGAGAATACAAGAAGAGACAGAGAACGAATGAATGCAATGGGTGCCTACAGATGATAACCTGTCTGATTCACATATCATGGGCAAAGATAGCATGAAACTTAGCAGGCCATGGTTTAGTAAAAACACACATTAGATATATGTCAAACAATTATCCATACTTAGAACAATACTCTTAACGCATCAATGTGATATAAGTTGATAAAAAGGAAAAGGAAAGGGAAAGAAGGAACGAAAGGGACGGGAATAACAATAAAATACAATAGAATAAGGAAGAGAGAAGAATAAGATGAAGAGAGGAGGTAGAAGGAGAGAGAAATAAAATATGAAAGATTACAGACTACAGGCTACAGCAGCAACGTAGCGGACTGTCACAAGTTTGGCTCACAGTAACGGATATAGGGCCTGGCCGTGCAATTCATTGATAGACAAATAGTAGACCAGTACTGGATGTGAGTCAGGGGATAGTATCCCAAGCTAGCATGGCTCCCTTGAATCAAGCGAGCTCCAGAGTTTAGTATGAGGTTTCCGCCATGGTGACGAGTATAGGACATCATCATCCGCACCTCTCAGAGAGGTTAGCCATTCCTGCCACATTTTGAAAGATATCTTGGAAGCATTTTTCCATTTATTCAAAACTACTTTGCATGCAAGCGTGAGCTTGAGGTCTAGTAGTTCGTGTTCATTTGGCAACCTCGGGTCAATTGCTCCCAGTAAGTCATAAGTGAATTCTTTTGGTGGCCGAAATTGGAGGATTCGCTGAATATAGTTAAAAATCATATCCCAAAACTGCTGGAGTATCGGGCAATCGAAAAACATGTGGGCCAGGTTGCCGACATGAGATTTGCAATTCCAGCATAGAGGGTTGTCAAGGAGCTTAAGGTTAAAAAGTTTCTCCGATGTCCAATACGTCCTATTGATCAGCATGAATTTGGTCTGGGAGAGTAACAGGGATATTTTGCAGGAGAAAAGAGAGAGGTGTATCCTGCCCCAATCGAACTGAATAGTAGAAGAGTTGGTTTCATTCTCCCAATCTAGTTAGCACTTTCTGTGAGTCTTTTGAGGCGGGGGAGAGAATTTGATAGATTTTTGATACCATGTGGCCTAAGGGCATGAGATGGAGTAGTTTGCTGCAAAGTGTAGGCGCGTGTGGTAAGATGGCTCTGGCTGAGACAAGGGCTTTGAGACGCAGAAACATATAAAAGTCAAGTGGTTGAAGATCACACCGTGTCTGTAAGGAGACAAAAGCTAGAGGAGAAGGTCCATCGTAAATATCCTCCAGTAAGTTCAGTCCTTTCTTAGACCACTCCTCCCAATAGAGGTATTTGCCTTCATCTTTAAGGGCCAGGTTAAACCAGAACGAGGTTTGGGTGGACTTGGAGATTATGGTTTTGGCTTGCAATGTCTCTCTAGGCTAAGGAGTGCCCGTTTAGTATTAAGAAAGATATATTTGGAGTGAGGGAATACCATGACATCCATTGACATGATGGCAGAGAGCGGCAGATTATTAATAATAGCCTTCTCAACTTGAGTCCAAATAGGAGTGTAGTCTTGGTGTGTTGGGAACCAATTCGCCCCTTGTTTACAGAGGTAGGCCATCTGATAGCATCTGAAATTTGGAATTCCCATCCCTCCCTTGTCTTTTGGGAGCTGGAGTTTCCACAAAGAGATTCTCAGTTTCTTCCCCTGCCACAAAAACGTATTAAAAAGCTTATATGTTTTGTTGAGGAAATCATCAGAGAGTAGCATAGGAAGCATACTTATCAAATAGTTGATGAGGGGCATAATCATCATTTTTAGAGTTTCCACTCTGCCCCACCAGGACTGAAATTTTGGAGACCAGCCATCCAGAAGGGAGGAAATCTTTTTATGGAGGGAAAGCTCATTTATTTTGAGAGTGCTAATTAAGTCTTTTTTAAATTCAATACCTAGATATTTGAAACTCTTCGGCTGCCAGCATAGGCCTGAATCCCCTAACACGCTCCTGTCACCTCTGTTGTTAAGTAATTTAACCTTCGTCTTGTCCTTATTAAGTTTATAGCCTGATACTTCTGCATATTCTGCAATAGAAGTCATCAGTGCCGGAATAGCAAGGTCCGCGTTCTCCGAAACCACCAAAACATTGTCAGCATAAGCTGAAATTTTCACAGTGAGATCCCCAAAACAGATACCCTTATTCCGAAGAGAGTAAAGGAATGCTTCAATTGCCAAGAGAAAAAGGGAGGGAGAAAGGGGGCAGCCCTGACTCTTCCCTTGTTTCAATTCGAACGGATCCAACAGACAACCACCTGCTCTCCCTCTCGCCGATGGGTTAGAGTATAAGGCCATCACCATACGAATGTAGTCGGACCCTAGATTGAATTTCTGTAGTGTGGTTTCTAAGTAAGTCCAATTGACCTTGTCAAAGGCCTTCTCGGCGTCTAATGTCACAGCCACCGTAGGGGAGGTAGTGAGCTTTGCTTTTTGTAAGATGTGTGCTAATGTTCGTGTGTTATCGCTGGATAATCTGTGTTTGAGGACGCTTCTGCATTTTTAACTCCAGACTCAGGTTCTGCTGAACAGACCATCATTATCAATGTTGAGGGAGGTGTTTCATGGACACTGTTATTGACAGCAGCCGGTTTCATCCCAGATGTAAGTCTGTGTCTCTGTTCCACTCATCCATGCCTCTGTGTGTAATCTCCACCCCCTTGAAGGATCTAAATTTCTTAAGGCTGGGCTATACTCACCAATAGTCCTAGGATATATATATATATATCAATATATCTATGATCAAGGAATAACAAGGCATTCGGCAATGGAGAAAGTCGAATCGTTTATTGAATCAAATACAAGCCCTGACAGGGGAGCCTCGGTCTACACGACCCATGGAGGTGCGCAGAGGAGACTACTGAAATACACATAACACAATATATATATATACGTTTTACACATTCTGGTTAACACCCAAAAAGGAAGTACGCAAGTCGTCCTTTAGTCTACAGGAATACCCATTTAAGGTTCTTACACATTTGTCAATGGCTAAGCTAAAAGCTATTCCGAGGGTAGGCCAGTGAGGTGCCCTTTTTGTCTATCTTAGACCCGAGGAGTACAGAAACGGACCCTGCTAGAATGTATGCATCCTACGAGAAGAGCAAGTGTGACCTTGGGTTTCCCAGAGCCATGTTCGAATGGGAAGAGAAGCAGACTAAGCAACTTAACCTGTTTTCATATCCTACGTTATACCATGTAACGTCTAGATTTTATAGATAAAGGAAAGGAGATGAAACAAAGTAGTCCTAACTACATTAATAGGACAAAACAAACCTTTATAACCTATCATTTGGCTATCATACAATATTGCTTTATTCGCGAACATGAATACGTATATGCGGTTATATGGTACATAGTAGGACAATCATGATTATATCATTTTATATCCCAACACCCTCTATAACTGATGAAGGAGCTGTATCAACCCTGAGGGATCCAGCTCTGAATGGTGAAAAGATTCCACCTCTCTTCCCTCTTCATCCCTTCAGTCATATCTTTATGATATATGATCTTTTATTAATACTTGATCAGCTGTCCTCTCTTGATGAACTTGTTCTGGATCTTAACTCTGACATTATATCTAAGACTGGACCCCGGATGGAGGGGCGTGGCTGAGATGGCGGCGAGTGCAGCTTTGCCGGCGGAAAATGAAAGCGGAGCCCGATGATGCCTGTTATGGGGCTGGGGCCCAAGGTCAGCTGAGATAAGGTGCACTGGAGAGGAGTAGTGGATAATCAAGTCTGTAAGGGAGTGCATTGCGGAGTCTGGGGTCAGGTGGAGGTAGTAATGAAGAGAGATTCTCTCTGAAGGCTCGCACAGAGGGAGCCAGAGAAGTGCCACTTGCCTGATACTCCCACCTCAGAAACCTCCTCTTCCCATCAAAGGAACATTACATGGAAAAAACACTTTTTGAGAGGGATAATATTTAGAAAGAGATTTGGAAAAGAGTGTGTTTTCTGAGCCTTGTAAGACAAAGAAGAGATGAAGGAGGGCCGTGTAGCAGGCCTGCCCAGACATATATGCAACAAATCGAGCCAACAGTGGCCCACCCAAATGCATCCTTGGTCCACCCAAATAAAATTCCTGGAACCGGACCTGTTTGCCGCAAGCCCACCAAGAATCCTGTTTATTGTCTAACGTCAGAAACAGCCTGATTAATATAACGCCAGCTGCGGTGCGTTTCCTCCGAACACTCCAGCGATCTTCGAGGATTAAATTGGACTGTGTCTGAACCCACTGGACGCCTCCAGTTGGTCAGGGGTCTCCCCGGAGACGGGCCCAGGCTGCACCCAAGGATCTTTGACCTGCGGGGGACCCCCTTGGGTCACGTGTGGGGGCCCCAGAGGTCCCGCGGCCTACCAGAGTTCAAGCTGCAGGGGGCAGGGTGGGCCAGCTGGGCCCCTTCACCAGGGCCGGTGCTAGGCATGGGCAGCATGGGCAGCTGCCCAGGGCCCCTGCCCAGCCAGCCAACATGGGGCCTCACACCTCTAATGCCCCTCCCACCTTAAGCCTCACACCTGTGATGTAGCACTGCGAGGCCCAAGGCCTCACAATCATTTGTTGGTAGCTCTGGAAATAATAAGTGAAGGGTCCCACTTTCCTGGGCCTTGCCGCACCATGCCATGACTGCCAGGCACTGGGAAGGGAAGCCTCATCCCTAGGCCTTGCAGCTCTACACCATTAGTGCGATGCTTGGGGAACAAAGGGCCTCTCCCAGGCTAATCACAGCCTGTAATTGACGATCCGCACTGCTCACACAAAGGCACTGCAGGACACCCACTGCCCTGCACTTTTAACCCTTTCATCTCTCTTTCAGCCCTTGATGAGCTGTGAAAGAGATGCTTGCGGGCGGCAGACAGGGACGCAGTGCAGCACACGAGGTGTCAGGCATCAAGCAGCTTCAGTAGAGCCTTCAGCTACTGGAATACATACAACCTTAAATGAATGAATGAAGCCTATACTCAGGACCTGTACTGAGCGTGTGACCTATAAGGTTATTTTATAGTGCTGTCACAATTGTAAACCACTAAACGAGGCACAGGGAGATTATTATTTTCCCAGGAACAAACAGTTGATTAAATTAGTAGAGCCAAGAGTGTAACACAGTCTTCTTGGTTCACAGTCTATTCACAGGGCCACTGTAATTATGCAGAAGAGGACGGGCAAATTGTGCAGCAGAGTTCAGTAGATAATGTGGTAAAAACGAATTATGCAGTGTAATGCAGTACATTTTGTCATAGTATCACTTCATTATTTTCTCATTTTACACTTGGTAACACTGTCGGTGAATAGGCTGCCCGTCATTAGTATCTGTTTAACACTCAAATATAGTAATAAGCAACAAATAGGTAACCAGTGAACCTTTGAAATGGGTCTTTAATTGCATGGCAACGCGTGTTGCTAGGTCTTTTTAACTTTTGAACCAGTTGAGCAGGAAACATTTTTTGGGTTAAAATCTGTAGATTATGTAGAGCAGATGTTGGATTATTTGGCAAATGCGGCAAATCCATAATTTTGGGAAAACCACCATGGCCACCCAATTGCATAGTTTCAGTGGCCCTGGCTATACATTTACACAATGGCCCCCCGCGGCGGGATGCCTGGCTTTCACCTTGGGGATGCCCTGTAGGGGCTATCTCACAGGGAAAAGCCAGGACGGCTTCCCAAGGCAAGCGCTTAGAGACCCCTGGGTTATAAGCGCTATATAAATCCAAACATACATACATACATACATACATACATTTACCGCTGTATTGCATTTAGGTGAATATACCATGTGACTTACACTTCTCTGCCAGGTAATATTAAGGGCCTAATTATGACTTTGTAAACCATGATAGTGAGGCAATTCTTAATATGCATGGCGGTGCTGGAGTGACACCACCAGCATAATGCAGCCTCTGGATGCTGCGCAACCGCTGCGGGATCACGGATCCCCAGCAGTTGCAGCTATCTGGTGGCAGTCCAACCGCCAAAGTTGTAAGGCAGCGGGTGGACCGCCACCGTGACTACAGCATTCCAAAGGACCGCCATGGTCATAATCTTGTCCCTTAGTCCAGGTTCTAATACTACGCTTTTAAGCAGTTTACTTTCAATCTTTTCAAAAAGGGAGCACCACAATAAGTTCAGAAAAGTGATTGCCCAAGAGCACACAATTTGTCCAAGTGGGAGGTGGTGCAAAAAATAAAATGATATTAACAAGACGATATTATCATTTTATTTTTTTATGCGGTTATCTGAGCTAGGTCGGGGCGGGCTGAGGTCACCAGAGCATAGTGAGGAGTGGTTTGCACTCCCTAAGGGTCCATGACTGTTTGGCTGGCCCTTTTGGGCCGGCCTAACAGTAATGTGCACATAGCATGTTCTCCACCTTGCTGTGTTGCACTGACCGGTGGCGAACATGCCCAGACTCCCAGGCACTGCCTGAGTGGCCAAATAGGACGCTCGGACCAATCACAAAGCTGCTCATACAGAGTTGTGATTGGCTTGGAGAGTTCAGGATCATGAGTGCTTCCGGTGCTGAGAGAAGAGGAAAGAGGGTAGATGTGCGGCAGCAGTGGGGAAGATACGTTTATTTTACTTATTTACCGAGGCAACTGCCCTACACTTCCTATGATATCATTTTCTGTGATTGCACACTGTATGCAAATGAGGGGGGACTCATACATTTCCTTTCTGCCTGGGGCCCCAAAAGTCCTAGGTCCAGCCCTGCCCCTCACAGTTGCAGAACCAGTGTGTTGACCCATCGGGGCTCACAGGGTGACCCTCCCTGCAAAATCAGTGTTAGGTGAAGGGGACTGCCATGAAACGTGTCAGGTGGCACCGCAGGGGGGGCAAAAGACTGTGGGAGGATTGGAAGAGAGGCTCGGAGAGGATGCCTTCATTGGGGCTGCTCCTTGGGGCTGTTGTGTCTCTTGGGGCAGACTAATAGGAATCTCTGTGAGTGGCACGTTACTGTAGAATTTTACAGCACCGGTCAATCCCAGAACTGCTGGCCCCTTACACGCACCACTACTGTGGATAGTACCCCAGTGTGTCTGAACAGCAGCCTTTGACCCATTGAGCTGCCCGGGAGCATGGCTGCAGCTGACTGCACAGTGGAGAGAGACCTCAAACGTAGCGACACCCCACAGTTCACTGAAAATCAGCGCTCCCACTCGACAACACAGTCCTCAGAGCGGCATCCCACAGGGCTACCCTTGAATAATTTCCCACCTGGATTCTCAATCTAGGCAGTAATTTAAAATACCGCCCACAGGGAACTACTGCACTTCACCATCATCTCAAAGGGTGTTGCAACAAGACCATCTCATAACAGCATAACAAAACCATTCAATGTGAACATACTGGTCTAACCAAGCTTGGCTCTCTGGGTTCTCTGGCCCATATTAGCAAGAAACTGCAAAAAATATCGCAGAGCGCTCTTAGTGCAAACATTTTCATCGCCAGCTATCGCTGGAATATATCGCCACGCAAATGCTGTATTAGTAACAATTAGCGCTATGGTGAAATATATTCCAGCGATAGCGTGAGGGAAACGCCAACATCGCAACAAAACCAGCAATGTTGCATGGAAAAGGGGGAAAACCTTGCTGATACGACCCTGTGGTCGTAGCAGCATATTCCACCCTCCATGTTAGATATTGCTAAGTTATGAAATTAGCAGGTGTTAAAAAACCGGCGATGACCCCGGTTAGCGTGACCTTTCACATCGCTCACCGGGGCCAGGGCCTCCTTGCTAATAGGTGATAGGCCTGTTAGTGGCTGTTTATCAGGTCTGTTGGTCGGGAACGCCTACTTTGCATGTCATTAGCAATAAATATCACTGACATGCAAAGCGTCATCCAAACCGGTCGCTTTCATAAGAAAGCTGTCACTAACTGTTGTTAGCGATAGCTTACTGATAGGGCAATAAAGAAATTGCCGCTTTAGCTGCAAAAAGTGCTGCTAAGGCGGTGATAAGGCCCTTGGTAATATGCCCCTCTGTATCCCGCTAGTCCCATCTTATGCGACCACAACAACCAATACTAGTGGGACAACCATGTCTCTGCAAGAGGGGCATCTCTATCAGCACTTCTAACAGACTGCATAATGCTCTACAATAAAGCTACAGCATGGGAAAGCCCAGAACAGACAAAGCGCAACCCCAGCCACCTGATGCACTGTCCCATGTACCAGACAGGGAGGGGGAAAATTCTGGCCAACGCGAGTAACGGGGTGGGATCAGATTAAGCATGGGCGGAAAATCCGTTCCGCTTGCGGATTTCATGGATTTTCGGTAAATTCGCAATCCGCGAGATTCGCGAATTTCCCGCAAAATCCACGAATGGAACGGATTGGATCAAAAGTTCAAGCTGACTTTTGTAACTCTTTTAGAATGGCGCCGGCAAGCTGCCAGAGCCATTCTTTAATAGTTACAAAAGTCAGCTTCAACAGGAAGCTCTAATAGATAAAGTAAAGCAGGTGCCGCTCAAATTCAGTTACACAATCATTAATCACCCCCAAACTTGGGGTGATTAATGATTGTGTAACTAAATTTGACCTTCAACTGGAGCACCTGCTTTACTTTATCTATTAGTGCTTCCTGTTGAAGCTCTTTGTAGCTATTTTAGAATGGCGCTGGCAGCTTGCCGGCGCCATTCTAAGTGGGGCTGAGGGCAGAAGGGCACAAAAGTGGGACAGAGGGATGAAGGGGACAACAAATGAGTGGGGCAGAGGGCAGAAGGGCACATAAACGAGTGGTACAGAGGGCAGAAGGGCATAAAAAACGAGAGGGTGGCAGTGATTAACCAGGCAAAAAAAAAACAGCGAACACGCAAAGCACCCCACGAACACCCGTGAACACGCAGAGCGCCCCGTGAACACCCGCGAACACGCAAAAATAAAAAATCTGCAAATTGACAAGAACTCGCAAATTTTGCAGATCGCGAATTCGCAAATTCACGGATCGCGAATTCGCTAAATTTGCCCATGCTTAGATCAGATATCCTTTCCATTCCTTTTTTACCACAAAACAGATGAGAGGAAACACCTACCTTTTGTTAACTTGGATTGTTAGAGACCTAGCTAGGTGTATCAATATCTACACAGCTACAAGATCTCAATTGCACTGATCCAGGAAACGCACTAAACTGTGAAAACCCTTGTTCACTGTGCAAGCGTTGGAGTGGCACAGTGATAGGAATCACTTACTCTGGATATGTCTTGGTAACCCTAATATGGATAGCACCGAGAACCCCTCTACAGATATCACACATCAAGATAGATCCGCAGGGCCGCTACGCAATCCTGGAGGGACTGCTAGATGGATCCCCAATGACAATGATTTCACTATATGACACAAACTCAGGACAATCCTCACTTTTGCAAACACGAACACGGCACTACTCAGAGATCCCACAGCGTCAACATACTGGGGAGGAGACTTTCTAAGTGTACACAGCCTTGACTTAGATCGCTCATGACCACCACTCCCAGGGGCACAATCTATTAACCTGGCTAACACAGCAGTGTTATCAGTAGGTTGGTTTTGTGACGTGGGTTGTACTCTCCCTCTCCACATACTGTATTCCTCCTCATCCATGCCACCATGTTATTATATCATGTTCAGACTCTAAGTGAACTCTGTGGTATATCCTCATTCAGCCCTGTGCTCTATGAGGATAACCTGTGTATCCACCTCTGTTCTTTTGTGAAGAGAGCATTCTTTGATGGGCTGGGCCAGCAACATTAAGTCAAGGGAGGCCTGGAGTTGCAAATACCCCACGTCCCAAACTTGCTCATACTGTTTACATACGATGATAGATGCTATATATTTATTCTAACACAGCTATATCCAGGGTGATAAGTGCAGATTATCTCACACGATATCGGATCATAGCCCACTACAGCTACAACTATCATGTGCAACATACAGAGCCAGCATCCCGACCTGGAGCCATTAGAGGCAATCAGAGATAAAACACTTTGTGCATCCCAAACGCAATCTATTGACTCCTATTTCTAAACAAATGCAAGTTCTGCCTCAACTGCAGGCATAGAATGGGATGCATTTAAGACTGTCCTTTGCGGGCAGGTCATTAAGATAGTGTACGGATCCCACATGGCGCTCATGTTGGAACTTCAGCATCAAGAGACAGAGATACAATGTTGTGAACGGCTTTACCCTATGGATGCACATATTATACCCGCGCTAGCTAAAGCTCGCATAGCATCCAAGGAGACCTTGGACAGGCTTTGCCACTTAGATTACAAACAATACTAGGCCTAACATCACACAGAGGGTGACAAAGCAGGCAGGATCCTAGTGTGGTTATTAAGGGCCGACGCCTCACAAAACCCCATTACTGCAATACACAATTCCAATGGCCAGTTGGTAAACACGCAGGAAATAATCAATGACTCCTTCTATAAATAGTACAGATCTCTCTATAAAGCTCCCCTTCTTGGAGATGCCTCGACTGCACAACAGTTTTTATTGCACATAAACCTCCCGCAAATAGCGCAGGCCCAAAACGAGTCTTTCAAGGCCCTCATATCTGAAACCATCAAGCGATTAGCTGAGGGCAAAGCTACTGTATCAGATGGGTGGCCCCGGGAATTCTACTCAACCTTCTCAGAACAACTCTTATGCACTATATGTACCAAGGCATTTGAGCGGGGAGAACTTCCACCCTCCCTACATGAGGTAATACTGGTAGGACTACCAAAGCCTGGCAGGGACCCGCTCCAAATGGGCTCTTACCGCTCATTGTCTCTATTAAACTCAGACTACAAAATCCTGGGCAAGATATTAGCCAAGGTATTCATGAAGGCAGCACAGATTCCAGACTGACTCTGCGTTGACTTTTTAAACTGTTGGAATTGGTTCGAACGGAAATGGACTTGCCATGGATACCCGCCTTTAAGAGAAGAGTGAATACAGGCTGGTCATGTCCCCATCTTTTGTTGAACATGGTACAAAAGAAGGATTACTATCATTATTTTTGTATTGGCTACGGAACCCCTGGTGTGCACGGTCCGCTGTTGTGCATTGGACTAGGGCCTACAAGCCTACAGGCACTGGCATATAGTCTCCTTTTATGCAGCTGACACACTGATTTCCCTACGAGGCCAGTCCACGGTCCTGCAGGAGCTCATAGAGCTGCTAGAAGAACACGCTTGATGATATGTCTTATGGGTAAACTTGTCAAAATCCATAGTATTTGGCCTTGCCCATAGCCCATAGCCCAAAGACACTCCTTTCCCTGCACCCACCTCACTTGGGCTTTTGACACCTTTAAATATCTGCCACTCTCAGACAGATCTAATAGAGGGCAATTTGGGGAAGGTGATCACTAGACCCTCAGCTAATCTCCCATTTTGGTTGAGTTTGCCCTCATCCCCTATAGGCAGAGCCGCTATCTCCAAGATGGTCTTACTCTCTTGCCTTCTATATTTTTCTTAACCCTTCCATAGATGCTACTGCACAAGTTTTTTAAAGGCCTGGAGTCGCTCCTGACGTCCCTGATTTGGGGTGGCTCTAGACCCAGAGTTACCCTCCAGAAATGATATCTCCTGTTAGCTGAAGGGGTCCTCGGGGCACCAGATTATGAGCACTACCATGCAGCGGCACAGCTACAATGGCCCAGGAGGTGGCTCCCACACAGTAAACTTACTGAACTAGACCCCTGGGTGGCCACATTGAGACAGCCAGCCATGACAGATTGGCTGTCAAGATCTAAAACATTGTTGCAGAATACAGAGGGTAACTTTGTAATGACAGCGGGCAGGCGCAGCTGGAGGAAATACGTATTGCCTAGCGATCAGCCGACTCCCCATGCTCCGAACTTCCCTCTTGAAGTAGTCATGAGCACCTGGAACTGGAAACATGGCGGGTGATGGGGCTCGACTCATGGGGTGACTTAATAGTGGATTCGACCTAACGCGATTTCTGAACACTTCTGAGCAACTATGGGTACCACCAGGAACATTCCTGCTGCACGCAACTCTCTCCCATTAAATCCTCCATTGAAGGGGCAACACGCACGCTAAATCCACTACATCCAAAATATTGCAGACCCTATCGCACAGTTGGGATAAAAAGGCGATTACAGCTATATATATTTCCCTCAGACCGCTCTCATTATCCTTGTTGGCACCACTACGTAAATACTGGGACTCGGCATTGATGACCAGTATCACTGACAAGCAATGAGCACCTATCCATTAATTCTAGACTAAAATTCGCGCAATCAAATTTCCTAAACCACACATACCTGACACCACAGAGACTGGCGCGCATAGACCTCGCTTCTGTTGACATTTGCCATAAATGTCTAGCTGCAGATGCTGCATTCCCTTATATGGTATGAACATGTCAAGCGATTTGGGGATTAAGTCACTTTGACATTGACGGAGGCAGTGGGTACTCCGATAGCAGCTCAGGGTCTACATTTCATACTGGGATAACGAATCGCAACACTCACCACAAGAACCTGAATCAGTTTTTAGACTTAGCGCTGGGCCTGGTAAAATGTAGATTATCCATTGGCTGGAAGTCAGTGGCCAGTCTCAACAGACAGACCTAACTCCTAGACCTTTGAAGGGCACTAGTGGCTGAGCACGAGACCCAATAGTCTGATACATCACGGATGCAACCATTGTCCAAGCAGTGCAATGGTGAGAGTACCCAACCATTATAGGAACGAAGGTGAAGCCGGTAAAGGTGAGTGCAACATAAAACACCACTGCCCCACACTTCTGAGACAAGATGTTACTACTGTGAAACACACGAGGCGACACCCTACTTGTAGGATTGTGTGATGTAGTCTAGTGGTTGGGGGGTGGAGTAAAAGGGAGGAGCAGGAACGGGAGGAGCCAGGGACAGGAACCAAGGCAGTTAGAGTAGGGACAGGGACCCAGCAGGAAGCATTAAATAAAGCTCCGTGTAAACAGCGATATTTGTCTGTCTTTATTTGCAAGCAGAGACATAACACTACTGACCGCAATCAAGGAACCAGACTGGAAATGGTCGTAGTTACATTCACGTTCACACATGGTGCAGACACTCCCCTGTTAATGCACCTAAATATATATCTGGAAACTTACACCCAACTGTTAAGACTAACTATACATCCTTGTTGCGTGGCACAAAACGAACTGACAACCTTACACAAATGTTATTATTTAATACTGTGGATCTTAGAACAATGTGGAATTGCATTATTGGTTTAAGATTACTGTTTCTTTTACGCCCAGTCGCCACGACCCCCACCCCACCCCCCAAACCTGCTCTTGTAATTACTAGTGAAATACTGAGCATCATACTGTTGGAAATCAATAAAGCCTATTAAAAAAAGCACTGAAGCCTGGATGATCGATTCTGCATCAGAACTTTACACACATTTTACACTTGATGGCTCCTGAATCTGTCAGGATCACAGCTCAGACAAGAAAGGAAGTGGTATTTCCTTTATATTTAAAAACTCTTGAAAGAATATAAAAGTATTTCCAGCCTGAGTTCCAGACTTGAAATAAGTAACACAGGGATTCATATTTTGGGTGGGCAGTCACCCACCTAATTGAATAATAACACTGACCTCTCAGGGTAAACACCAAAGCAACAAAACTAACCTGAGTTCAACCCCTTTATAGCTTTGGTACCAAGCAGACAGGCTCAAGTTAGAGCAATGTATAATATATTTATGAAGAGTCAAAGCATTAATAAAGTAAAAAAAAAACAAAGAATATAAAGTACAAATTGAATATGAAAAATAGAGTAGATTTTAGTAAAAAGAATGACATCATAACAACAACAATCTAATAAGGGGGACCATAGATGTAAGTATTTAAAGTTTTCAGTGAAGATAGCTCCCAAAAACGTTATGTGTCAATGACAGTCTATGGCCATGGTAGACCAGAAACTATGGACACTTTTGGGCAAAACAAAATGGATTCCTGGTTATACCAAGCACAGTAAAGTGATTTTCTTATCTTATACAGGTACAGAAAATATTCTGAGAAGGGTGCCTTGGGGTACCACATTTATATTTTGCATTAACTAATAGGAGGGGTGAGTTCCGGCTCATTCCTAATCCATCCGGTTAACATTCCAAGACGTTACCCTACCCACATTTTCAGAAGTTCCTTTTCACTCCTAAACTCCAAGATGGGAATCACCATTCCTCCCTTGTGCAGAGCCTCTGTGCCCACCCAGGGGTGTGTCCAAATATTGGGACAGAAAAATCCTCTGCACGGTGACGTATGCACACCCCTGCCCTGAGAGACCCAGATGCATGGATATTTGGAGCCCTCATAATGATTTTTGGTCAAGGGCAAACTCAGATCTTTGTGCAAATTCCATGACATAGGCCTGTCTTACAGTAATAGGCCTTGTTAGAGCACACCAAAGGGTATTTATTTATTTATTTATTGAAAGTTTTATAGAGCGCGAACCAGATCCTTGCGGATATCAGAGCGCTTTACAAGCAGTGAAACATTAAAACAACACAATACAAAATATCAATGTATATCAGGCAGTGAGAGTTATACAACAGAATACAGGATACAAATATAAATGTACAAGGTGTGCATAAATGTAACAAACGAGAGAGGTAGATCAACACTGGATCCTACGTTGTGCAAAGTCGGAGACAGAGAAAGGTGCGGCCCGAGAGAGTCTAAGTGACATGTCGATTGTTTGTTTGCATCTATATATGTCATGTCCTTCAATGAAGTTCATGTGAATTTTTCCATGAGAATCGCCTTTACTTCCTTTTTGAACAGTTCAGTAGAAGTGGTAAGTCTGGTTTCAGGGGGTAGTGCGTTCAGAATCCTAGGAGCCATCCCTGAGAAGGAGCGTTTTTAAGTTTTCATCTTATTAAATCTGTGTGGTTTCAGGAATAGGCTTTCTGCACTTCTTGTGGATCTTTTGCCTCCAGAGATAGATAGTTTCCGAGCGAGATAACTGGGTATTCTATGGTAAATGGCTTTGTGGGTCATGCATGCAATTTTTAGGTGAATTCTGGCTTCCCATGGTAGCCAGTTCAAAGCTTTTAGGTCAGGGGAGATGTGGGACCTTTTTTCCGAGGCCGCGATGAGCCTAGCTGCCGCGTTGATGGTGGCTCTTAGTGGTGCTGTTGTAGCTTTGGGGAGACCACAAAGGGAGACACTTCCGTCTTCGATCCTGGGGATAACTAGAGCTTGAACTGCCGGCTTGAGGTCATTTTTTGGTAGGAAGGGTTTAAGTTTCCTTAGAATAATAATTTGGAAATTTGCTTCTTTTGTTGCATTGGCAATGTGTTTATGCATGTTGAGATTGCCATCAAGGGTTATACCCAGAGATTTAGCTGAGTCGATGACTGTAGGTTGCACGTTGACTGCCGTGAGGTGTTTGAACCAATCCTGAAGGAGGGGGATTTTCTAGGGTGGAGCTATAAGTAGGAATTCGGTTTTGTGCGCGTTGAGCTTGAGATGGTTCTCAGCTAGCCATGTTTGGGTGTTCAGCAGTTTTTGGTTAAGTTGTTTGACATCTTCAGGAGTATGAATCTTCAGATAAAGTTGTGTGTCATCTGTGTACATGTGAAATTGGACGTTGGATGCTTGCAGCAAGATAGTAAGATGTTCCATGAATAGATTCAATAGTGTAGGTGATAGAGCGGACCCTTGAGGGACTCCAAGAGTTACTGGTACAGGTTTGGAGAAGGAGTTATTGACCTTGAATTTTTGGGTCGGGTTTTGAAGAAAAGAGGTGAACCAATTCAGCACTGCGCCTGATAGACCCATTCTGAGGTTCAGCAGTCCTATCAGTTCCTCATGTTTGACCGTATCGAAGGCAGAGAAGAGATCTAACAAGATCAGTAGGCATGATCCATTCTGGTCGAGAATTTGTAACGCATCGTCGATGATGTGAGTCATGGCTGTTTCGGTGCTATGCCCTGCTCTGAAGCCAGATTGGTGATTGTCCAGGAGGTCGAAGAGATCAATGTGTTTAGTCAATTGTTGGAGAATGCATTTTTCCATGAGTTTGGCTAGGGTAGGGCTGTTTGAAATAGGGCGATAGTTGTTAAGGTCCATCGGATCAGCTGTGTTTTTTTTTAGGATGGGTGTGACTTGACCAATTTTGAGGATGTCAGGGATGCTGCCTTGATGTAGGGAGCTATTAATAATCCTGGTCCAAAGCGGCAGAATCAGAGGGGTTAGATCTTTAACTGCGTTAGCCGGGAGAGGATCGGTGGAATGATTTTTATTTTATTTTTTATTTTTAAAGACCTTTATTAAAGGCAAGTAAGGAATACACAGCTTTAACGCCTACAACCTGTGAGATCAGGCCGGCAGCAACAACATGCGGTGTCATAACCAATAGGTATTGTATGGGGAGGCACATTTAATTAACACAGCATGCCGCCTACAACCCTTATGGGCCGGCCGCGATGCAAAGTGGATGAAGCTGTCCAAGGAGATGTTATTTCACAAATAAACCACTGAGCAGTTTGCAAACATTGAACATTTGAGGTCACTTTTTCTTATTTTTGGTGTCTAAAACAGTTCTTAGAGAACAGTGAAACAGATGCGGTCAATCCTACCCACAGTGTATCCACCATACGTAGTATGTGGTACAGAGGGCCGTTTAGCACAGAGTGTGGATATAATGTTGCCCCGAACCGGGAGCAGGCTGGATGTGGAGTAAGTGAACTCTGTCGTCGGATGACCAACATTTGTGTCGTGGGGGGGGGATAGGTGTAGTCTGTGTTGTCGCCTGTGGTCTAGTGAGATAGCAACGCAGCTGAATGTCATGTATCATGTATTGTATAGCAAGTGGGGAATGCCTCCCGCACAGGCGGGGAGAGCGGCTAGCGCATTGCTCGGTACCTCAGTGTGAATGTAATGGTACGCACGCAAACAGAATGTTACTACTGGGTTCACGACTGAGACAGCCCCAGGGACCGGTATTGTGTGGTATGCACCGTACTTGGAGGGGGGGGGAGTATGGGCTAGAGTAAGGGAAGGAAGTCAGGTAGCATCCTGTGGGCGTGGAGTAGACGCACCGTCAGGCACACGTGGTAGTGCAGTCTGGCCTGTATCACCCTGACGGACCGACCCAGAGTCATTGTCGTCCAGGGCCTTAAGCAGATAGGCCGTGAGTGGGCCCCAGAGATCTCTGGGATGCGATTTATGAGGTAGTAGATCAGCGTAGCTGCGTAGCCGGTCCTGCCAAGTGGACATGGTGGTCAGCCATATTTTAAATTTAGGAGCACATCCATGACCCCATCTGCAGGCCACGTGACACTTTGCAATTAGGAACCCCAGGGCGAAGAATTTCCGGTTATTTTTAAGCACCGGGGTGAATGGCCTAGGAGGGCAATTTTGGGACAGGGTGTGACAGTAATCCCTAACATTTCAGACATGGCTGCAAAGATCTCCACCCAGTACGAAGCAATAGCCTGGCATGACCAAGTCAAGTGAATGAAATCCGCTCCTATCTGGTTACATCTAAGGCATCTGTCATTATCCCGCAGCCCAAACCAGCACAACCTGGCGGGGGTGTAGTAGAGACGGTGCAGAAATGTTAAATGTACCAGCCTGTGGCGAGCATTGCCTGTCACTGCATTTGTGTGTGAGTAGCTTTCCTCCCATTGTTCATCAGAGAGTGGGGCACCCAGATCGTCGTCCCAGTCGTGTCTCGCTCTAAGGGATGGGGGTGTGGAGGCAGCATATGCGTGGGTATAAAGCATGGAAACTACATGTTACGGTGTATCAGTGAGGAGAAGAGTATGCAGGGGGGCCATGATTTCCGGCTCTTCTGGTAAGCTGGGGGTGACTGCCTTAACGTTTTGTCGCAGCCTCGTGTAGAGGAATGTGTCCATGCCTGAGGGCGAGTGGTCCCCAAAGAATTGAGCCGCTGTGCAAAATTGTCCCTGTATGTAGAGGTCCCCCATGCATGAAGCGCTAGTTTGGTGAGCAGTTTGCGGCCAATCTCTTCACAGGAGACACTCAATCTAGGATCATGGGCAAGGCTCATGCGTGGAGAGTATAGGAAGGCAACATCCATGCTGTCTGCTATCCTACGCGCGCACAGTGCAATCCACTGTGGGGGGGTCACGATCAGTCATTCGGGCTTCCGAATATAGGTAGCCCGAAGGCTTTTCAGGTCTCATGTATCCTTCTTCTACGGCAAGGTGAGCCATGAAGGGAGGCGGTGGATCCAATACGCAGCAAAGTGGCCCTGAGCACAGTCATAGTACAGTCGAAAGTTCGAACATCGAATCCACCCTGGTGGTAAGGCAACATAAGTGTCCTCAGTCCCATCCTGGCCTGTTCCCCCCCCACCCCCCCCCATATAAGTCTCAACAGCTGGGAATCTAGGGCGCGGAAAAAGTATGAGCCCGGATTAAATGGGATATTAGTAAAGAGGTACACATCTTAGGAAGGACTACCATCTTAATTAGGGATATACGCCCAGCCATGGATAACGGGAGGTGGATCCATTTGGTAACGCTGTCAGCAAGTTTGTCGAGGACCGTACCATAGTTTGCCCTGATTAGGGCTTCACGGTCCCTGGTGATGTTGATACCCAGGTACTTTATTTCATCATACTCCCACAGCAGTGGGTACTCGAGAGGAACTGCAGAGTTTTGTCTGTCAGGGGGAACAAAGCGGACTTAGACCAATTTATCTGTATTCCCCTATGGCTCCAAATTTAGTGATCTCGCGCAGAAGGGGGTTCAGATTCTCTCGCGGTTTATGGATATATAGAGTAATGTCGTCTGCATATAACGAAATGAGCAGTTGTCGCTCCGGGTAGATCACGGAGCTGTGGTTATGGTGTTGTCGGAGCTTGGCCACAAGAGGCTCAATGGCTATTGCAAATAGGACCGGGGAGAGTGGGCACCCCTGTCGAGTTCCTCTATGAATGTCAAAGGGGGCCGATCGGGACCCATTTAAGAGCACAGCAGCATGCGGTTTGTTATATAAGAGCCTGATCCAGTCTATAAAGCTAAAGGGGGTTCCCATGCGTTCCAGTAGTGACATCAGGTAGTCCCATTCCAGGGAATCGAAAGCTTTAGTGGCATCTAGGAAGACCGCCGCAGCCTCGCAATTAGGGTTAATATCCTGCAGTACAGCTTGCAATGTACGAAGGTTATGAGAGGTGGCGCGATTTGGGACATAGCCCGCTTGGTCCGGTAGGACCAGTCTTTCCATCAGGAGATTCAATCGAGATGCCAGGACCTTCGCCAAGATTTTGACGTCAGTGTTCAGTAACGATAGGGGTCTGTATGAGTCACAGTGCTCTGGGGGCTTGCCTGGTTTTAACAGGGATGTAATGAGGGCTTCACGCATACTAAGTGGCAAGATGCCATCCTCCAGGGGTGAATAGTAAACCTGCCTCAGTATGGGGGCCAGCACATGAATGAAGGTTTTATAAAAGTCGATTGGTAGGCCGTCTGACCCCGGAGCCTTGCCAGATTTCATGGACATAATAGCGTCTTTTATTTCGTCCAGTTCCAGTTCGTGATGCAAAAACTTCTGTTGGGTCGGGCCTAGCCATGCAATGGCAGTGCCATCAAGGTACTCGCGCAGGTCAAGTGTTGTCTGTCTGTGGGAGGTGTACAATGTTTTGTAATGAGTGGTAATGACGCGCAGTTGTTCGGGGAGGTCTCTGTGTGGTACACCCTGTTCATCCATCAGGGTGGTGACATAGTTGTGGTGTCTGGGGGGGCCTAATGGCAGAGGCGAGCGCCCTGCCCGGTCTGTCCCCTTCTCCATAAATGCGTGCTGTGTAAGGTTTCCCCAGGAATTTACATTCCTTTTCAGCAGCTACAGTGTACTCATTAACTTTTTCCCTGAGCTGAGCCAGATCTTCACGCCCCCGAGAGCCATGGGATAGGGCCTGTTCGAGAGTGCGCATCTCTGCCTCCAGTTTGCGCAGATCCCCCCGAAGGGATGTAAGGACTCCGCCTCCCTTGGATATACACCACCCCCTCACCGTAACCTTAAAGCTTCCCAAACTGTAGTAAAGCTGGAGACTGCTTCAATATTATGATCAAAGAAATCTGTTATGTCCTGTTCTAGATCTGCCCTAAAGGCCGAGTCTGTGAGGTGTGCAGGGTTAAGGCGCCAGCTTAAGTAAGGAGAGACGTCAAGAGGAATGTGCAATGAAAGGAGGACTGGAGAGTGGTCGGAGAATGTACGGGCCAGGTGCAGAGTCTTGACCGCCCATGGGGTGAGGCCCGCTGACATGAAAATGTAGTCAATGCGTGCCCAGGTGGAATGAACTGCGGAAAAATGTGTGCCATGCCGTACATTCCACGACAACAACTGAATTTGAAGGGCTGGCTGTGTATCTGTTACGTCACCCATTCCCACAGTGAGAGATAAACGTGACATGTGCGCGAAGCAATCGACTTCAGACAGACATCAGTAAAACTTTGTAAATGATTATTTCCCAATAGGAACATAGTAATCCTCCCTTCCCCAAGTAATTCTGCAGCAACCGTGCTGGCAGAATGCGGACATACTCCAAGCCCCCCAATGCCGGCTACCCCAACTGGCTGGACAGTCAGTCGCTTTCCAACAAGAAACACACTTTGTAGAACATTTGCAGCTCGCGTAGTAATTGGATCATCATTAAAGCCCACCCACTCCGGCAACCCCAACTGGCCGGGTACTCAATGCCCTCCCCCCTCCCTGTATCTAAACAGTCCCAAAACTAAAACAAGCACTACAATTGTTCTCACCCTATGAAGGGGAGAGGCGTTTGGGGGATCACCCTTTAGGGACGGAACCTAGGGGCGCCAAACCCGCCCTCCACCTCCCTACTCCCACCCACTGGCAACCGGGTCTATACCCAGTCGACTGCGCGGGATGGAGGTGGGTGATCAAGCACTCAAATGTATCAGTGACCCGTAAGTCTTAAAGCAGTGCGGTTACCTCACGGGGAATAACAGGGAGTGGTCCCAATAAGATCAGATCCCACCATCACTGCAACCTGGGTGAGCCCATGGTGCATTAGTCTAGGGTTGAATCATAACTTACAATACATATCTCACTAGGACAGTTAGTGTTCAGTCACCTGCTATGCGGGATCAGTGGGTGCACTTGAAAGTGAAACAGCAGTCTGTCTTAATCCTGCTGGGACAACGGTGATTGCGACCTGGAACGCCTTTCCTCAGCCGCTTCCCTGGCCTGATCCCTTCTATGCCGCCAGAGAAAGTCCTCTGCCTGTTGTGGGTTGAGGAAAAGTAGCTGCTTCCCCTGATGAGACACCTTCAGTTTCCCTGTTTAGAGCACAGCGTAAGGGATCTCCTGGGCTTGAAGTTTCTTCTTCACCGCAGCAAATTTACGCCCGGCTTCCTGCACCGTCGGGGTGAAGTCGGGGAAGAAGGATAGTATAACGTTGCTATACTGCACTGTGCCCAGCTCTCGAGCCACCACAGCACAGCGTCACGGTCTCTGTAGTTTAGGAAGCGCGCTATGAATGGTCTCGGCTGTGCTCCTGGGGGGGGGGGGGGGGCATGCAGCTCTCTCCCAAACAGCTCAACCACTTGGTTTTCCACGAAGATTTCCATCTTCCCTGTGTTGGTGGTTTCTGCAAGGCCTAAAATGCGGACGTTATTACGGCGGGACCTAGCGTCCAAGTCCTCATTCTTTTCCGCAATTATTTTAAGAAGTTTGTCCATTTGCGTGACTTGCCTGGCGTTGGAAGTGGCACCATCTTCCAGTGTTGAGATCCGGTCTTCAGTTTCTTTTATACGGGTATCATGATGCTTCAATTTGGCAACAACACTGTCCATGCGAGTGTTAATGGTGTCTATTTTGGAGTCAATCGTGGATAGGCTCTGTTTCATGCCCAACAAGAGGGTCCTCCAGTTCTCCTCCAGGGGGGCCGAAGAAGAGGGGCCGCTCTCCACCACGGGAGGTGGCGTGGTTTTTTTTTTTTCGATTCAAAAGGAATTTTGGACTGCTTGGCATCGTTGCGGCCCATGGTGCGCCTCGGCGTTTGCGCTGCAATGGAAGAAGCGGCCGCCAGGACGAGGCCCGGCTCTGGCAGGAGATGGGAAAAGTACTGAGTTGCAAGCGGCGTGAAAGTATGGAATCCGGGCCAACCCTCTCATGGTGTCTTTCAAGGGATCTGGAAGTCCATTATATCTGTCAATAGGCAAGGGTGGGTTGGCCCAGTCGCAACCAGCTTCGAGGGCATCAGCTGTGGATGAACCAACGGGCCGGGCTCACCCAAAGTGGAGGCCTAGAGACGCCGAATAGGCCGCAATTGGCTCCAGAGGGACCGGAGCTGGCAAAGGGGGATTGTTGTCCTGTGCCAGCCCTCTGCTCCCCAAGCAGTTAGTCAAGGTATAGCGATACGATCCGGTGTCTGGGCGGGAGATCGGGCAGGCAAAGTGAAGCTGCGAGGGCACACCAGGATCCGCAATGTGGGGGCTGTAGCAGAGATATTAGGCAACCTTGGGTAGGTACGTCCAAGGTAGGGCGCAGAGGGTCCAGTCTCCGGCCGCAGCACAGACGGGCCACCAGGCCGCAGAGCACCAGCCACCGGCCGCCCCGCAAAGGCAGCAGTTTCGGATCCTCGTTGCGGGCACTCTCGGAGCCACCAAGCCGGTGTGAGCTCCCAGCGCGTAGGCAACCCCCCGGGCGAAGTACAGATTCTCCGGCCTATATGCCACGTCTTGAAGCCGAGTATTGATGAGCAGGTAAAGGCTACACAGTCTAGTGGGGAGGGGGGAATAGCAACAGTAGAACCACTGGTCTGGGGGGGGGTTACACTCCGTTTCCACCCACGGCATAGGAAGCGCGCCAAGAGGCCCTGCAGTAGGCCGCGGCCAACTCCCAGTGCATGGATTATAGAGGACAGGGTTTCCCCTCCCCGAGCAGACCCAGACAAGCGGCAAGGTGGTGCAGGTGCGAATCTGCAAGTGAATCAAGGTCGCCGCCCCCAGCCCGTGGTGCAGGAGTCGCCGCGGTTGTCAGTCTGGCAGGCCGCAAGGCCCAGGAGTTTCGTGAGCAAGCCTCCCAACGGGCAGCGCACAAGTGGGAAGCGCAGATGAAGGCAGGCAGATCCGGCAGGGAGGCAGGTCCCTCCCAGCGCGGCAGCTATCTCCGTTGGTTTCAGTGTCCTCCGAGCGGGGACGGACCACCAGTGGATTGCAACTATGGGTCGGGCAACACGCCGGGCCAGTCCCGGGGGGGGGGCGGAGTGGGGGGGAGAGCAGACGGCGCCGCTCCCCGCCGCAATGACCCCGCAGAAGACGCTCACCTTAGGCCGCCCAGCAGCTTCAGCGGCGGCAGGTCATCTGGCCTTCCTGGATACCAGCAGCTCACAAGGAGAAGGGTTGTCTCCGGCAGCGCCGTGCAGGCCGCGAAGCTCCGGCCTCTCCCGGCGGACGATCCGCCCTCACGCGAGCGGAGAAACAGCCTCGCCTCCCCCTCTCCGCACTCCAGCCGATATCTCAGCAGTCAGCCGGGTTTTTCGGCCAGATGAGGTACCACAGGAATCGCGATGGTGTCACGGACACGATGGAGCGGTGTCCGACTAGATACAGTGGGTCAGGATCCCTTAAGGATGGTGTAGTGTGCTTGATCAAACTAGAGCCTCACGCTAGTGCGGCCATCTTGGTTTGGCGCCACCTAGCGCCCCCCAGGATCGATGGAATGATTGGCCGGCTTGAGGGTGCTAAGAATCTTGCCTACCGCTTCTTCAGTGTATGAGTCAAAGGAGGACCAGGTAGTCTCATTTTTTAGTTGAAGTTTTGCCGATGTTTGTTGTGGCGGAGTTGTGGGAGATGGAGGGATTGTTGTAAGAGGGAAAGTCTGAAAGACTGGGAGGTTATTGAGAAGATCCCTCTTGATGTTTTCTGTTTTTAGGTTAAAGAAAGCAGAGAATTCGTCACAAGTGGGTTGGGTGCCTTGTAGTTGTTTAGGTTCATCTCTAGATTGTGATTTGATTAATTCAAACAGTTTTTGGGGTTGATTTTTTGCTTGATATAGTTGATGAGAGAAGAATTCTGCTTTAGTGCGTTTGTATAGTCTTTTCTCTTACTCCTTAGAATTTTCAGGTGTTTGGCGGATGGGACTGATCTCCAAATACGTTCTGAAGTTATGAGGCAGCGTCTGTCATCGTTCAAAAGGTCATTGAACCAGGGTTTGGAGTTTTTAGAGGGAACTCTCTTTAGTTGGAGAGGAGCGGCATCATTGATAACCGTAGCCATAGCGTTAAGGTAATGTTTGGTGAGGTCATTTGCGGAGGTGAGCTCATCTGGAGGCTGGAGTAGTTTATGGGAGTGAATGGGCATAATGTTGGGCTTGAGTTTTTTCAAGTCTCTTTTCCAGATCTTTGATTTAGTGGATTGGGTTGCGTTAAATTTCAAAGTTTCCCTTATGAAGAAAGTAATGATGTGATGGTCTGACCAGTCACATGGGAGGATTGAGTCAAGCTGAATGGAGTTGTTTTTGGAAATTATTAAGTCCAGGATTGCACCTTTTTTATGTATGGGGCTGGTACAGATTTGGGTGAGGTCAAGTGCGCCGATGAAGTTTTTGAGACTGTTGACCGTTGAGTCATCATTGTCCAATGGAGATTGAAGTCGCCTAGGAATATTTGGGTGTTTTGACGTCCGATAGATGTTGTGACCATGTCCATGAAGTGTTCAGTGAAAGTCAGGTTATCACGAGGAGGATGATACAAAATGTGAAGGGAGCAAACTGGGGTACTATTGCTGGTGATGTCGATGCACATGTATTCACAAGAGGAGAATGTTGGGGATATGGCTCTGTTTACTGATATGGTGCTCCTGTGGATGCATGCTTTTCCTCCTCAAATTTTTTCATGATATCATATTTAGGTGGTACCAACATGTCCAGGAGGGGTGAGGAGGAATCAGTTAGCCATGTCTCTGTTAGCACAATCAAGTCCAGCTCATGAGAGATGATGAGGTCGGCGACGTTTACTGCGTGTCTAGCGGCTGATCTGCAGTTCAGGAGGGTGCATTTGAGAAGCGGTGGGATCTAGTGTGAGTGTGATTCTTCTAAGGTTATTATCACTGATTCCTCTATCGTTGTGAGTGGCGGGTCTGTGTGGATTGGAGGTGATAGCCCTAATCGTGTGTGTTGCGGCGCTAGGGGAGATGAGAAGGGGATTGTAGGAGAGTAGGAGGGAGCGAATATCCTTCTTCGAGAATGGGGTACCCCTTATAGTGGTGTAGTGCTACATCCCTTACCCGGAGTTAAATGACAGCACATCTTCTTTTGTTTTTCATAAGAATTAGTAGTGTGTGAAGACCTTTTTACCAGTGTCACTGGAGTGGTGCTCACTGGTCCACTCATGTAAAGGCCTGTGGCTGTGTGCTTAACTAAACTTTGCCTGGATGGATTGTATATAGCTTAGGACAGTGCATGACACTCACATGTATGTGCTGGGATGTATGTGTGACCTTGCATGCTATATAACATGGAGGCCTCTGTGCTCCATTTTGGAATCTCGGGGCCTGGAGCGGCCAGTGAAGGTGATGACTGCAACCTCCAGACAGGCAATGTGGAATACTGACATTCCTGATTGTTGGGGTGGTAACAGATCCTGAAGGTAGGGGTTCAGAGCAGCCTCTGTGCACATAAACAGATTCAGGTAAAAGTTACTAGTTAGTGGGGCTTAGGCTCATTGTATAGGAGGTGATCAGACTGGTACGGTGGATGAAGGAAAATCTTTGCTGAGAGGAAACCCTAGGCTTTAAAGCTCTATGGGGCTTATTTCAGTGGAATCTGACAGCCAGGTATTATTCTTAATTACTCCCTTGGTGTGGTTTGTGGGTCAATGAGAATTGGAGTCACTCTCACTATGGCATTCTGTCTCCTGAAGAAAGAAAAGAGCTGAGGGGCGAACACTTTAAAGAGGAGCTGAAACCCACAAATGAAAGTTCAAAGGCCCAAACATTAAGTCACATCTGTGTCTGACCCAAGCCAAGGGTCCAGAAGTTCTGAGATGCCATTTGAAGGTTGAGACTACAATTCCCAAAGTGCATGAGGTTAAATCCATTAAAGTCCAGATGAAGCTGAGCTTGTCTTGGGGACGTAGTTGCAGGTGAATTCTTGAAGCTCTTTTCTATCTGTTGCTTTCAGGGAGTCTACTCCTCAAACCTTTGAAGCAAGGCAAAGTCATTTTTAGTGAAGTCCAGAGTGTGCAGCATGTACAGTCCTTTTGAGTGCAGTTCTATCTTTGTGCACGCCTAGGGTTCAGCAAGGCAGTCCTCCTTCTAATTATTCTAGGCAGGGACTTGAATTGCTGGGTAGCTCCCCATATCTATTGTACTTTCTCGGCTGACAAGAACAGGGTCACCCCTGTCCAATGGGTTCAGGCTCCTATCATCTGTGATGACCTCTTCTTTAGATGTGTGGCATATTTTTGTCCCTTAAAGTATTCTCCCAAAAATTCAAAATAGATTAAATCTTCCTAGGAGGTTCACGTCTGGCTACCCCAACCCAGAGGTATGGCTAACTTTTCCCTACAACCCCCTCCAGCCTCTCTCCTAATTGAATTATAGTGGCTCATATCTGGATGGTAGTGCAGGAACTGGGTGTGGACCTGGTTTTTGTCCTTACTGTATATTTCCCTTTATCAGTTAGGTTACCCACCCCCTTACTGTCCTGGCATCTGCAGCTGCCAACCTCCTCCCACTGTAGTGTAGTTCCTATATTCCCAATAGGCTCTGCGCATTGAAATAATATATCCTGTAGTTTAGATGTAGGACTGAGGTCGACTAGGTCTCTACCAAATATATTAAACTTAATTGTGAGTGCCAGCTAGCTCAGAGGTCACCCGAAACTATCTCGAATTCACAAGAAGGGATTCATTTCTGACAACCGCATAAACATGACAACTTTGTTTCCCAAGAAAAAGAAATTAATCTCTAGAGATGCGGAAACAATAGACGGCTAATTTACTCAGTCAATTGTGCATGCTTCGTTTCACCAGAGGTGCTGAGAAATAGAGAGATGGGCGTTTTCAATAAAAAGTATTTATTGAACAGTCTTCTTTCTCAAGCATAAGAAATATACTGCTACAATCGTAATACTGGTTATAAAGAACAATGCGTACAGTACGAAGAGTATTATAACATAATACTGTGAAAGCATGATATGGTTTCTAAGCCATAAAATACCTAAAATACCTAAAATACATACAGTGATAAATAATGACTAAAAGTACTCAACTGGTGCTTCTAAAATACGCCTACCCCGGTGTACCTAACCTAAGTCTAGTGCAAGGGAAGAAGTAAGTGAGGTGTAGCTTAAGTTTAGTATTCTTTGCCAAGAATCTCTCCAAGAATTCTCTAAGGGTCTAATCAGCTCTGTACCTTGGTTTTAGAATGAAGAAGGTCTTGTATCTCTCTCTCTCAGGACTCGATTTCCCGGCAACCCACAAGGGTAGCCTGGAAACACCGGAGCTGGATTTCTCGGCAGGAGAAAAGACAGTGTCTCTCAGTGCCTCAGCTGGAGGGTCGGCTTCCTTCGGCACTTGCTGCTGCAGGGTGTCGTCGGGCAAGTAGATAGTCAAATGGCTCCAAACCACTGTTTGTTTGTCTGGGCAAATGTGGGCATATTTATACCTTACCTTGAAGGTGCCGAATTTGACGTAAGGTTGGACATAATAACGTCATCAAAGACTCAGTTCTTTGAAAACTCCAGGAGTTCTTGGATAAATCAATATTCAAGCATGGGGAAGGCCCTGACTGCTGAAGGCAGGTTTTTCCAAGAAATCGTTGTGGATTCTTGGAACTAGTAGAAGTAGCCATGCCGTATTTGGGCTGCATGGACTAAGTCTAAATATGGTTAGGAATTCTATGCCTATATAAGGATAGGGTGATTTATACCTATATATGGGCATGAATCGGGAAAATTACACTAGGGTCCTGAATTCCTACACAACACCTACTCCACTTTAATATGTTCAACATTACTAAATAGTAAGCATCTAAACATATCTAAAGCATGTGTTTTACAATCCCAACCAAAATACATGAAAATGCATTTGAAATGGCTGTATATGAAAAAATGAGTATGTCTGTAGTACGCATTTAAAAGAAATGATGTCATTCTAAGCATAAAATATGATATCGGTAATGCAGACTGAATGAATCATGAAATTACATTTATGAAAATGGCTCTCAAATACATAAGAAAAGGTCAAGACCATTCCATAGCAGAATATATAAACTGTTTTTGTTTTTAGAATACAAGGCCAAATATTATCTCTAGGAAGTGTTCAAAAGAATTATTGTTCTCTAAGAATAGTTCTACTTTAAGCAGATTACTCTGTGCCATAAAAAGTTCTATTTTGGAAAAAAGTTCAAATTCTAATCGTAAAAAAATAGAGTTCCCAAGTTAGAATGTTTGTTTTTGAAAAGTGAAGGCCGAATTCAGTGTTCATGGAACGCTGTGTGCAGATTTCAAAAGTTATTCTCAGTGTCAGGAGAAAACATCAAATCGTCTAGGCTGGCTAAGAAATTGTCTACTACAGTAGGTGAAAGTGGAACCACTTCATCAAGTAGATCAAAAGTGCACAAATGAGGATCATCGTCGTCAGCGTTTGTCGCATTAGCAATGTTCGCAGTAGGTGGTACCTGTGTGCCTGTAATTTCATTTATCTCACCCTCAGTAAGACTTGCCGGTGAGACTTCAATGAATGCTGTCATCAGGATTGGTAGCCGTTGTGGGAAACACGATGCATGAGTCGTTACCGGACCTAGCAAGGCGTCAACATCCGATGGCAGAACTGATGGAAGTGTAAGACACATGTCAACACAAATTCTTCTCCGCAAAGCAGGCATCGTAGAACAGGTAAGATGCAATCTTGCCAGATTGGTCTGAATGAAAGGAACCAAGTGGTATTCAGATCTCTTAGATGATCCAAACCAAGAATCTGAGTAATCCTTTCACGATATCGCATGGTTAGGAGGGCTTTTTCTATGGTAGTCTGGGTATCGCTGGTGACTGGATTTGCCATATCGGAGCAGAAGGAATAAAAATAGAATTCCTGCTACGAGTCCCAAAATGAGAGGGAGGCCGCTGAACACAGAGTGCACAAAATTTGGAAAAATGCTGAGGACTGCTTCAAATGGTGCTAACAGTCCCGAAAAAATAGTCTTAAATACTTGTGCGATGCCACTGGTATCAGACATGTTTAAGATTTGACCGAACATTTCTGCAACATGTACTGGGCAGTTTTTTGATAATAATGCATGTATCTCTGCAGAAGTCCTTGCAACTTGCAGATCATACGTTTCTCTGGACGAGGTCAGTGGCACAGTTTTTTGCAAAAGAATGGCTTTCATTCTGCTTAAAGTATCAATTCGTATAGTAGAGATATTCAGTGAAGGCCATAATGCCATCTCCCTGTCTGTCTTCCTTTTTGGATACAATACTTGCATACAACAAGTGACCCTGGCTGACACACTAACTAGATACACTCTTCCTGGCAACATGCCACAACAGCTGTGATCATCGAGCATAACATAGCTGCCATTGGAAAGCTGCCTGAAAACTGGTTCTATCAAGGCTGCTGCTGACCCATGCAGGTAGCAAGAAAGGTTATTTGAAGAACCTTTGCAGGCTCCGTGTAAGTTAATACCTTGACATAAAAGTGTACCGCTCAGTGAGTTCTTACAATTTTTACCACTAAGAAATACCTCCTTTCCCCCACTCCAACATTTGTGTGTATACAGTAAATTCCAGGTTGACTTAATGTATTCTCTACCCAGCCTTTCCTACAGGCCTGCTGGTATGTGTCTTGAGCAATACTGAAACTAGTAAATCGTCACTGGTATCGTGATGGTGCCATGTATTATCCATTCAATGACAGGCTTCTCAGAAACTGTCAATGGTATTCTTTCCAGCTTTTCAATGCTCAGCACCGTATAGTCTGCTCCTCTTTGTGGCAAAGAGATTTGTTTATCTGTAAGGTTAAATACAGCAAACATTGACGTGATGTTGATTAGACGCCATGGCACGTAGCCTGAACGGAGATTTTGTAATGTCCAGCCTAGTTGCATTATAGAACATAATTGGGACTGGCCATGTTGTAACATTAGAAAGTCCTGCTCTATTATATCAATGGCAGATGATACAATGCTGTCCAAAGAATAAATTCTGAAGGACAGAGTTGTTAACCCATTGTCCACTACAGAGAGAGCTTTCACAAAATTAATACAATCAATTTCTAGTATTTTTTCTGCAGTTTCCATTTGCATGATTTTCCATGCTTCATTGTAAGCAGAATATATACCAGCATATATGAAACGTTTTTGTCTTTGTTGGCGAGGTCTAAGTAAGAAGTCTCACAAGTCAACGCCTTCTTTAAGTAAAGATAAGTGTTGTTTAATTTCAGGAAGTGTGGATTTTTGTAGCCACTCAAGGCATAGTTTTCCAACACTGTATGTTGTAACTATCCCTGGATGTTGTCTCTGGGAATATCTTGGATCTGGCCTATTGTTAGACCCGTGACCCGCGGCTGGCCAAGGCTCACGCCAAAGTCGGTCAGAGACCACCATGTCTAAGGTCAGGGCAAGGGAGTTACACACCAAGATAACCCCTGCTCACCCTCTAGGTAACGTGACGTAAGCAGCAAGGCTAATCTCGGAGGCGATGTGTAAAGCGTTTGCGCGCGCACCCAGCAACAACACCCAAGGCCCACCACAAAGGAAACTCCACACAAGGTTATATAAAAAATAGCCTTTGTATTATAGTAAAAACACATTAGATAACACACACACTTTACAATGTGCCAACAGGCACGGGCAGAATTTACAAGGGATTATGTACAGGACAGGGCCACATGGACCACTGCCAGGGGTAGGCACTTTTTAGAAATAATACTTGTAGGTATAACACTTAGCACATAAACATATAATGACTGTAGCACCAAAATAGTAAATGTAGCACACAACCAGTAATCACTGGTAAGGGTAAATACCTCCTACGCAACCCTAAACGCTGTAGGAAAATCACGCAGGGAATTAGGACCTTAATATCAGGACCTATAGGAACATAAACAATCACCTAAGCAAGTCACATTTGGCAAAGGCAATGGGACATCAACAATCCTCTAAGCAGGTCACTTTTAGCAAAGGGGATAAAACATAAAACACCTAAGCAGGTCACTTTTAGCAAAGGTATTGGGACATCAACAATCCTCTAAGCAGGTCACTTTTAGCAAAGGGGATAAAACATAAACAATTGCACATGAGGCATTAAAACACATTCAGAGGTGCAGGTAGAACATTTGCGCAGGAATCAAAATAAGCAATATTAAAAAATTCTACAATCCAGGCAGTCATCTGTTCCTGATATTGCAGTTTCCTTTCAAAAGTCCATGATCTTATCTGTTTAATAGGACAATCCCATAAGAGATTGACAATTATAGGGTTGTGATCAGATATGGTCCTAGGAGTGACTTCAATCTTAGCAGATCCAACCCCTTGATCAGACAAAAAGACATAATCAAGACGCACCATTTTATTATGCCGAGTTGAATAAAACGTGTAGCCGTCCTTATTTTGATGATGATGATGCCATACATCAATCAAGCCATGTTCAACTAGAAGAGTCTGAAGGGCCTTAAAAATTTGGGGCTTCCGCCCTACATATTCATGGTATATATATTTGACTAGAAATATTGATATTGAAATCACTGCAAAACAGCAGTGGATGAGGCCATCCAGCTAATTCCACATTTACATTCCTGAACACTTGGGGGTCATCAAGGTTAGGAGCATAAATTGAACATATGGACAAAGGACAATTATTTACCACTAGTTCGAGAATGACCCATCTACCACCATTGTCTTCTTTAACTCTTTTGACCCTTGTGGTAAATATTTTACCGTATACGAGTTTGCCATATAATTACAAGTAAAAGAATAGCTCAATAAAATGAGAGGCAGAGTCCGGGGTGTCTGACTCTTAAGGGCTTTAATTCAGAATGACTCGAGTCAATGGAGATCTATTCCATCAATACAAGGGTTCGGATATGCAAGGGAAGATGTCAGGAAAGATGTCAACGATTTATTAACAGTACATGACATATATAGTAGAATGACACAATAGCATTGAATACAGTAGGCATGACTAGTGAAATGTATATGATAAGAACACATGTGCGTAGCAAAAAGGCGTGTACAGAGGCGTGCACGAAGGTGTGTGCTGGAAACGTCACAGAAAAGTGTCATAGGTGGGTGTACACATAGTGAATTCTGCAGAGTCAGCTGAAAACTATAACTTGGGTGCGCGCGCAGCTGGTATGACGTGTGATTGACGTGTATCTGGAAAAACTAAGGGTCTGACTTTTAACACTAGTAGAAGAGACAGACATCTGGCATGTCAGATCGACCTGTTCCTATAACATGTCTGATATCTTGTATTTGGGGTAGGTGTAATCTGGAGTAAAAGGTCTTTCGGGCAGAGGCTATTCTATACTGGATGCATACGTGTCTAAGTGTAATGCGCGGGGCCATGGGCCTACCAGGGTAACGGGAGCTATGAATTTCATGAAGGAGACAGGGAGGCTTAGCCCTTTGCTCTGCATTAAGAACACACTCTTGGATGAAGTATATTACTATGCGTCAGTCTTATAACCCAGGGCGGGGTCCTTTGTCTTCATACTAGTCCAGCACCAATAATAGTTGAAGTATATTACTATGCGTCAGTCTGTTAACCCAGGTCGAGGTCCTACGTCTTCATACTAGTACAGCACCAATAATAGTTGAAGTATATCACTATGCGTCAGTCTGATAACCCAGGTCGGGTACTTTGTCTTCATACTAGTCCAGCACCAATAATAGTTGAAGTATATTACTATGCGTCAGTCTGATAACCCAGGTCGAGGTCCTACGTCTTCATACTAGTACAGCACCAATAATAGTTGAAGTATATCACTATGCGTCAGTCTGATAACCCAGGTCGGGTACTTTGTCTTCATACTAGTCCAGCACCAATAATAGTTGAAGTATATTACTATCTGTCAGTCTGATAACCCAGGTCGAGGTCCTTTATCTTCCTACTAGTGCAGCACCAATAATAGTTGAAGTATATCACTATGCGTCAGTCTGATAACCCAGGTCGAGGTCCTACGTCTTCATACTAGTCCAGCACCAATAATAGTTGAAGTATATTACTATGCGTCAGTCTGATAACCCAGGTCGAGGTCCTACGTCTTCATACTAGTACAGCACCAATAATAGTTGAAGTATATCACTATGCGTCAGTCTGATAACCCAGGTCGGGTACTTTGTCTTCATACTAGTCCAGCACCAATAATAGTTGAAGTATATTACTATCTGTCAGTCTGATAACCCAGGTCGAGGTCCTTTATCTTCCTACTAGTGCAGCACCAATAATAGTTGAAGTATATTACTATCTGTCAGTCTGATAACCCAGGTCGAGGTCCTTTATCTTCCTACTAGTGCAGCACCAATAATAGTTGAAGTATATTACTATCTGTCAGTCTGATAACCCAGGTCGAGGTCCTTTATCTTCCTACTAGTGCAGCACCAATAATAGTTGAAGTATATTACTATGCGTCAGTCTTATAACCCAGGGCGGGGTCCTTTGTCTTCATACTAGTCCAGCACCAATAATAGTTGAAGTATATTACTATGCGTCAGTCTGTTAACCCAGGCCGGGGTCCTTTGTCTTTATACTAGTGCAGCACCAATAATAGTTGAAGTATATTACTATGCGTCAGTCTGTTAACCCAGGTCGAGGTCCTACGTCTTCATACTAGTCCAGCACCAATAATAGTTGAAGTATATTACTATGCGTCAGTCTGATAACCCAGGTCGGGGTCCTTTGTCTTCATACTAGTCCAGCACCAATAATAGTTGAAGTATATCACTATGCGTCAGTCTGATAACCCAGGTCGGGTACTTTGTCTTCATACTAGTCCAGCACCAATAATAGTTGAAGTATATTACTATCTGTCAGTCTGATAACCCAGGTCGAGGTCCTTTATCTTCCTACTAGTGCAGCACCAATAATAGTTGAAGTATATTACTATCTGTCAGTCTGATAACCCAGGTCGGGGTCCTTTGTCTTCATACTAGTCCAGCACCAATAATAGTTGAAGTATATTACTATCTGTCAGTCTGATAACCCAGGTCGGGGTCCTTTGTCTTCATACTAGTCCAGCACCAATAATAGTTGAAGTATATTACTATGCGTCAGTCTGATAACCCAGGTCGGGGTCCTTTGTCTTCATACTAGTCCAGCACCAATAATAGTTGAAGTATATTACTATGCGTCAGTCTGTTAACCCAGGCCGGGGTCCTTTGTCTTTATACTAGTCCAGCACCAATAATAGTTGAAGTATATTACTATCTGTCAGTCTGATAACCCAGGTCGGGGTCCTTTGTCTTCATACTAGTCCAGCACCAATAATAGTTGAAGTATATTACTATGCGTCAGTCTGTTAACCCAGGCCGGGGTCCTTTGTCTTTATACTAGTGCAGCACCAATAATAGTTGAAGTATATCACTATGCGTCAGTCTGATAACCCAGGTCGGGTACTTTGTCTTCATACTAGTCCAGCACCAATAATAGTTGAAGTATATTACTATCTGTCAGTCTGATAACCCAGGTCGAGGTCCTTTATCTTCCTACTAGTGCAGCACCAATAATAGTTGAAGTATATTACTATGCGTCAGTCTGTTAACCCAGGTCGGGGTCCTTTGTCTTCATACTAGTCCAGCACCAATAATAGTTGAAGTATATTACTATCTGTCAGTCTGATAACCCAGGTCGAGGTCCTACGTCTTCATACTAGTCCAGCACCAATAATAGTTGAAGTATATTACTATGCGTCAGCCTGATAACCGAGGTCGGGGTCCTACGTCTTCATACTAGTCCAGCACCAATAATAGTTGAAGTATATTACTATGCGTCAGTCTGTTAACCCAGGCCGGGGTCCTTTGTCTTCATACTAGTCCAGCACCAATAATAGTTGAAGTATATCACTATGCGTCAGTCTGATAACCCAGGTCGGGGTCCTTTGTCTTCATACTAGTCCAGCACCAATAATAGTTGAAGTATATCACTATGCGTCAGTCTGATAACCCAGGTCGGGTACTTTGTCTTCATACTAGTCCAGCACCAATAATAGTTGAAGTATATTACTATCTGTCAGTCTGATAACCCAGGTCGAGGTCCTTTATCTTCCTACTAGTGCAGCACCAATAATAGTTGAAGTATATTACTATCTGTCAGTCTGATAACCCAGGTCGGGGTCCTTTGTCTTCATACTAGTCCAGCACCAATAATAGTTGAAGTATATTACTATGCGTCAGTCTGATAACCCAGGTCGAGGTCCTACGTCTTCATACTAGTCCAGCACCAATAATAGTTGAAGTATATTACTATGCGTCAGTCTGTTAACCCAGGCCGGGGTCCTTTGTCTTCATACTAGTCCAGCACCAATAATAGTTGAAGTATATCACTATGCGTCAGTCTGATAACCCAGGTCGGGGTCCTTTGTCTTCATACTAGTCCAGCACCAATAATAGTTGAAGTATATCACTATGCGTCAGTCTGATAACCCAGGTCGGGTACTTTGTCTTCATACTAGTCCAGCACCAATAATAGTTGAAGTATATTACTATCTGTCAGTCTGATAACCCAGGTCGAGGTCCTTTATCTTCCTACTAGTGCAGCACCAATAATAGTTGAAGTATATTACTATCTGTCAGTCTGATAACCCAGGTCGGGGTCCTTTGTCTTCATACTAGTCCAGCACCAATAATAGTTGAAGTATATTACTATGCGTCAGTCTGTTAACCCAGGCCGGGGTCCTTTGTCTTTATACTAGTGCAGCACCAATAATAGTTGAAGTATATTACTATCTGTCAGTCTGATAACCCAGGTCGAGGTCCTACGTCTTCATACTAGTCCAGCACCAATAATAGTTGAAGTATATCACTATGCGTCAGTCTGATAACCCAGGTCGGGTACTTTGTCTTCATACTAGTCCAGCACCAATAATAGTTGAAGTATATTACTATCTGTCAGTCTGATAACCCAGGTCGAGGTCCTTTATCTTCCTACTAGTGCAGCACCAATAATAGTTGAAGTATATTACTATCTGTCAGTGTGATAACCCAGGTCGGGGTCCTTTGTCTTCATACTAGTCCAGCACCAATAATAGTTGAAGTATATTACTATCTGTCAGTCTGATAACCCAGGTCGAGGTCCTACGTCTTCATACTAGTCCAGCACCAATAATAGTTGAAGTATATCACTATGCGTCAGTCTGATAACCCAGGTCGGGGTCCTTTGTCTTCATACTAGTCCAGCACCAATATTAGTTGAAGTATATTACTATGCGTCAGTCTGATAACCCAGGCCGGGGTCCTTTGTCTTCATACTAGTCCAGCACCAATAATAGTTGAAGTATATTACTATCTGTCAGTCTGATAACCCAGGTCGAGGTCCTTTATCTTCCTACTAGTGCAGCACCAATAATAGTTGAAGTATATTACTATCTGTCAGTCTGATAACCCAGGTCGGGGTCCTTTGTCTTCATACTGAGAAGTGTGGCTCACTGGTTAGAGGAGGCATACCCTGAAGCAGAGATCAGACCTGGGACCAGGATTCAATTGCCGACGCGGCAGGGTCTGAGCCCAAGTGTCCACGGACTCGATAATTCTCACTTCGGTGCCTACTCGAATCACTGGTTCACACTCTGCAACTCTGGGCAATAGCTTGCTTAATCTCCACTACGGCCCCCCACGGCGGGATGCCTGGCTTTCACCCTAGGGATGCCCAGTAGGGTTATCTCACAGGGGAAAAGCCAGGACGGGTTCCCAATGCAAGCGCCAAGATTCCCAAGGGTAAGTCGAGCGCTATTTAAGAACACACATACATACATACATACATACATACTAGTCCAGCACCAATAATAGTTGAAGTACATTACTATGCGTCAGTCTGATAACCCAGGTCGGGGTCCTTTGTCTTCATACTACTCCTGCACCAATATTAGTTGAAGTATATGATTAAGACTCGGCATTAGAACCCAGGTCTGGCGACTCTATTGTGTGGGGTCTAACGCTCTGCTACAAATGACAGGGATCTTGCGTCCCATGACTCTGCGCAGCCCCATCATTGCTAGGCCAACAAACATATTAAAAATATTTGCTTGGAATGGGCATGAGTCCAAGCAACACAACCCAGGTGTTTTGTCCACATATCACCAAACTAATTTCTCAGTAATACTTAAATCGTTTCTCAGTAATCCTCCATATTGCGTTCCATTTGTCGTTCTCAGTGTCCCCCCACCACATTTCCCTTTGTTTTTTTCATTTCTTCACGTGATGTATTGTAGGTCATTGTTATTGTGTTTTTATCTCCTACCCAGTGATGTTTCAAATACCTGCCTTGTGGGTGGTCCCAGCACCTCACACTGTCCCCACAGGGACGTTATGGAACCACCAGTGTCCCTTATTTCAGGAATGAGCCTGTTGGGATCAGGCAGATAAAGACTAGTTCATGGAAGAGTGGCATTCTCCCATTTGAGAGTAAACTGAGAACATCTTGGATAACATATTTAGGCATTAGCATGAAAAGATGTAGAGAGAACATGGCTCAAAGCATCTTAAATTCCCTACCAACAAGACATTCAGAGGAAGCAGATAGCTAAAAGCACTGTGATACTTTCAAAGATTGGTATGGAACCACAGATCTATTTTGGTATTCACAGGCTACAAGTTAATAGTACGTTTAAAACTGGGTGAGGTGGAGAACTCCACAAATAAAAAGATACAATCTCACATTTGATGAAAAATTACTAAATCTGTTATGGGAAAGAAAAGTAACTCTAATTCAATTTCTCCTCTGCAAAGAACATTTGTTTGGCGTCACATTAAGCCATTGTCAGCTTCATATTGCAACAATTCGGTTGAATGTTGAGGAAAAGTGACAACAATGACAACAATCCCAACTAGACAAGGAATCCCATTTGAATTTGTCATCTTTGAACATGTCATTAGTTGAAAACTAATCAATTTTCCGAGCCTCATATTAATGAGGTTGGGTTTCTTTATAGGCACATGAAAATGTATCGTGGGAGAGAATTTCCTCATCTGTTTGGGAGGAATAACAGCATTTAATCATTTGGTGAAATGCGTTCAGATCTGAAGTTTCCCTGAACTCTGTGAATCTCACAGCCTACATGAAACCGATTAAAAACAAGACAGCATTCTGGGCAAAATTACTCTGCATTTCAAAAAGAAGCAACTCAGCCAACTTTTGGTGAACAATAAACAGCATCAGAAATGCTTTAATGTGGATGCCAAGGTCAAATATCTCGGAAGCCACTTGGGCTAGCATCTAACCTCTCACTTTAACACAAGGGGCATAACATACTCAAAGAGAAGGGTACAGTCACCTTCGGGATCACAAGGAACAACTTAGAAACAAGAATCTCAGCTCACATCTCCTAGAAGTAACATTGAATGGGGAAAAGGGCAAGAGAACAAGGCCCAAATATAATCACATCTTCATTAATAAGGCCAAATAGTTTGAAAAACAAGCAGAACTTGTAACAACCAGCTCACTGAATATCTGGAGGCAAATTTTTAAGGGACATCAAGAAGGGGCCCCAGGCCCACATCAAATTGGCCCTGCAATATTCAAGGAAGAACCTACCTATTGGGCCGAGAAGTTAGAGCCAGGTTGCTCTATCCAGTGGCAAAGCCCCCGCTTCATGAAATGGCTCAGTGATCTTATCAATATTCAGGGGGAGACAACAGTAAGTCAGAGAATTACTGGCTATTGGCATTAATTGACGACAAACCTAATTAATCATTCTCGATAAACTGCAGCGATAGGCTGAGGCTCATCACATCTTCCCATGAAACCAGACTGCTTTACCTAATATTATGTCTCTTTCCCTGCTAAGCACTTCGCATTGTCTTACAAAGAGCCTGTTTACCTATGTTTTAGACATTACAAATCTGTATTTGACAGGGTGAGCTGTAATAAATCATGGCAAGAACTTGCAGGTTTGAACATACCAGGTGATAGTTTAAAGGTCACACAAATGTTGCACACAGACATATGGATCAGGTTAAAACTTGGGAATGTTTTACATCTACTTACAACTGAGAGTCTAAACCAAGGATGTGTGCTGGCCACATTCTTTTTAATCTGTTTCTTTCTGACCTTATGCCCTTACTAAATACAGTAAATAGCCATGTGCCAAAACTAGGAGAATTCTTGACATCCAACCTCCTACTTGCTGATGATTTAGTTCTGAATAGCAAGGCAGACGTGGGAATGCTGCGGGTCTTTGACGCATCTTTGTAATATTCTATGATAAAGGGTTAAAAATCAACATGATAAAGACCTAAAACACTCACATTCTGAAGGAAAGAGCAGAAAAACCACAAACAGCAGTTGGGCACAGGAAACAAATATCTGTGACTCCTGGTGTACAGACAAAATATCGACTCCAAAATATCGACTGGACATAATATCGAGTTTTAAATATAGACTGGACAAAATATCGACTGGACATAATATCGACTACAAAAATATCGTTTTTCAGGCAAGTGAAGTAATATCGACTGTATAAAATATAGATAGCAAAAATATCGAATTTTTAATAATATATAATATTTTATAGTGTATTTTTATGTAATAATATGTGTGAATAGTGTGTATTAATGTTATAAAATATTTTATTAAATGAATTTTGTTTTTATAATAATTGCGTAATGTAATTCTGTAGCGGGTTGTGGGTTTATAGGGGAATAGGGTGGGAAGTAATTTAATAATAATTAATTAATTAATATATGTTTGTTAATATTTTTAATTAATAATTAATTGATAATTAATTAATATTAATTAGTTAATTAATTAATATAATTTTGAACATATTTTGTATTAGTAATTAATTGTTAATTAATTAATTGTAATTAGTTAATTACATTAATTAGAGTAAATTTTTAATATATATAATTTTGTGTTATTTTTAAGTAATTAATTTGGAAAAAATAATATTAATTATTAAAATAATACAGCTAATGTTCTAATATATTTACTTTATTGTTATTGTTAATTAATAATTAATTGGTAATTAAATAATATTGATAAATTTTGGGTAAAGGAGCATTTTTAGGGTTCAGGGTCAGTTTTCAGTTTTAGGGTAAAGGGGTATTTTTGGGGTTCAGGGTCAGTTTTCAGTTTTTGGGTAAAGGGGCATTTTTAGGGTTCAGGGTCAGTTTTCAGTTTTAGGGTAAAGGGGTATTTTTAGGGTTCAGGGTCAGTTTTCAGTTCATGGGTAAAGGGGTATTTTTAGGGTTCAGGGTCAGTTTTCAGTTCATGGGTAAAGGGCTATTTTTAGGGTTCAGGGTCAGTTTTCAGTTCTTGGGTAAAGGGGTATTTTTAGGGTTCAGGGTCAAGTCAAGTCAAAACAAACTTTATTTGGTTTGTTACAACCATAAAAGTACAATTTACCTCTTATCTTACTAAAACAGGGAAAATAAAAACAATAGTAAATACATAGCACGACGGTATCAATAAACATATTACATCTTAATATACATATACTTTGACTATCGTTTTTAAAACCGGAATGTTATCACAATTAATTTAAATGAGACGCTCAAATCATATCTATACATCATCTTCTTAATCATACAGCGCTATTTTAATCACTAATTGTTTCACGTTTATTTGATGTCAAGGGCTTATATTATTAGATCCTACTCTGTGCAGCTGAGGAATACCTTAACTTTTTTCATATATTTCCCCAAGGCACAGGCTATATCTAAGTTCTCCATTTCCATCAACAATTTAGCAGCTTGCATCCTATTTACAATATTATAATTTTTAAAAATCGGACGTAAAATCTCCTTTCGTAAATCTAAAAACCACATACAATCTAATAAAATGTGTATAATATTACAGGTAGTACCTAAAGTGCAAGTGCAGATCCCATTACAACTTATCATTTGATTTCGGGCTCCATTATTCGCGTAGCATGGGTTTATTCCGATTCTCATTTTTAGGACTTCCCGCCTTAAGTTATGACTTGGTAACCGGTCCACATACGGAAAGTGTTGGTCAAGCTCCCAGGCAGATGTCATGTGGGCTACTGAGCTTTTTTGTGAGAGGTACTCCCGGTCATAAGTGCGGGACATATCCGTGCCTTGGAGCCTTAGCTCTCTCTTTCCTGTTATTATATGATCTTGTAGTGGGCAGACCTTCAGATCGAGCACCCTGTATGCATTCCTTATTCGCTGCCAGAATCGTACAAGGGCCATACAGGCGGTTATCGCCCACGAGGTAATTCCCAACTCAAGTCTAACCGCCTGTACCATAGAAGATTTAGGCAGTACAAATAGGATTTTTAATATATTACCCTCCTCTCTATCCCAGGGGGTCTTACTGCTTAAATAAATGACTTCAGCTCCGTACAAGAATTGAGGGGGCACCATTGCTTGATAGGCTTTCAGGACCGGTCTGTCCGACATTTCTCCGTATATATTGTTGAATCTTTTTAGACCTTTCACGGAAGCCAATGCCCTCATTTTTAGTGCTTGTAAATGAGTATGCCATTTCAGGGTACCAGAAAACCACATTCCCAGGTATCTATATTCAGATGCCCTCTCGAGTAATACTGTGCCCAGGTACCAAGAGAACTTTGTTTTTCTCCTACCAAAACAAACAATTTTTGTTTTCTCCATATTTACTACTAGTTTTTTGGTAGTACAGTATTCTTTGAATCGATTTAATTTTCTTTGGAGCCCAATCTCCGTCTGGTCCATGATTACCAGATCGTCAGCATATAGGAGGCATGATATCTGGTTTCCTCCCAGTTTTGGGTTTGCCCCTCTAACCTCTCTCAGCTTTTGAGGCAGGTCTGCTAAGAACAGGGAGAATAGTAGGGGGGCAAGTACACAACCCTGCCTTAAACCGTTCCCAATTGGGATTCTCTTCGTCAATCCTCCCTCCTTATCCAGGATTATCTGTGCCCAGTTTTCTGTATGCAGTTCTTGGATTATGGCTAGCAGATCACCCAGTATTTCATAGCCAACCAGTGATGTCCACAGCTGCACCCGGTCCACCAGATCGAAATCAGCACGGAAGTCCACGAAACAGGCGAATAATTTTCCCCCCTGATCGATCGACTTACGTGCAATGGACCAAAGAGCGAAACAGTGGTCAACAGTTGAGTGGCCTTCTTTGAACCCTCCCTGTTCTGGTGGTATTATCTGTTTGTTATCCACCCAGTCCTTTAGTATACCCAAAATTACTTTTGAAAAGACCTTTTCTCCTATATCCAATAGGTTTATTAGGCGATAGTTTTTTGGGGAGTTTACGTCTCCTTTCTTATGTATTGGCCTGACGATTGCCCCTTTCCAATTATCTGGGAACTTGCCTGTATTTAGGATCTCTTGAAACATATTAGAAAAAAACTCCGCCCACCAATCTACATTCGTTTTTATTATAATTGCTGGTAAATTATCAGGTCCTGCAGCCCGTGTTAGATTTAGCCTTTTTATTATACTTCTAATGGCATCTGGGGAGAAGTGTGCTTTAATTTCTTCCCTTATTCTAGGCCAATCATTGGCCGTTCTCCCCTCCCTCTCTGGCCATATGCCATAAATTTCTTTCAGGTATGTCACCCACTTGTCCTCTGGGACCGAGCAGTGTAGGGTTCCTGAGGCTTTCCCCGTACATTCCTGAATTAACTTCCAAAAACCTCTCACATTCTTTTCTTCAATTGTCTCAAGTAAATTCCCCCAACATTTGTCCTTAAATGTCCTTTTTTTATCTCTAATGGTGGCCTTATATTTTATTTTTAGTTTCTTAAGTTCTATTACCGCTTCATCACTATAATAAGCTCTTAGATATCTCTCCTGTTTTCTAATAGTGGCCTTGACCTTACGACATTCATCATCGAACCAATGGGAGGTACTATCGGGGTATGGTTTCATATTATTTACTACTTTACGATTACCGTGTTTTAATTTTAACCGAGGCATTCCACCATATCCCTTATTGTGTTCTCATACCATATTATGCCCTCCACTGGTGCTAGATTATCTAAATTCACCGTTAGCTGGTGTGCACTCAGTTTTTTTATATATTCATCGGTAATTCTCGTAGTAAGTCGTTTGGGGTATTCCACCTCTACTTGAAGCACTTTTTGTCTATGTGGGGAACTGCGTACCTGGAGTTCTACCTGTAGAGGGTAATGATCACTACCCTCAAGCCTAAGAATTTCAAATTGTTTGATTAAATAAAAGTTCCAGGCCTGAATGAATGCATAATCTATTGGGCACATTTGTTGTCCTATCTTAAAAGTACGATTTGCTGGCCGGTCTGCTTCCTTCCTTCCATTTACGCAGACCATACCTATGGCCCCCAGCAGTTGCCCAAGCTCATCGTCTTGAGTGGAGATCTCACAATGGGGAAAATGTGCGAGCTCTATTTTATATACTCCCAACATATCCCTCAACCAGGAGTCCGTTTTGATGGGATTTAGTCTATGATTAAAGTCCCCCAATAATATTAGTACATCTCTTGGATAGCAATCACATAGGTACT